>NC_073633.1:41764924-42067954 GCF_029407905.1 Bubalus kerabau
TATACCATCTTTATCTTAATGTCTTCTACAGCAGTCTCCTCTGATAGCTAGATTAGAAAACAGAAGAAACATATACAGAATAGAATGGTAGAAGGCCATCAGCAGTCATTTCAGAGCCTCCCTGTTTTGGGAACCATCTATTAGTATAGGAACTGTTCCTAACAGGAATCATTCTAATCCAAAACAGTAGTTTACATAGTAACTCTGCATCATTACTTGCATTCTTTAAGTTAAGGTATCGCTTAAATCCTGGTTCCTCTCAACAGCAGCATTTAGCTATGTCTTAGGGAAGACATACAAGCCACTGTTGGGACACCATTAAAAAAAATATTTTTGTGTCACTGTGGATTCTACTACCCTCAGCAATACAGAAATACCACATGATCACTATTTAAAAAGTCTTGGATTAAGCTCTGGAGAATTCTCATAGGCAAATTCTTCTGTGTGGGCCGGATCTGTAAATACTCCAATAAAATCTATTTCCAAGAAGAATGGACCATCCACTTTATCAGCCAGGGTGAATCCAACAGATGAAATCTATATTTAAAACAGAGACATTGATCAAAATCTTGTATGCTGATGTTATCCCTGGAGTTTTAAAATTCTGTAATTACCATAGCTTCGTGTACATACTATCAGCCCTTAACATGTATACCATAGCACTCAAGTGCTGTAGCAAATTATAAGAAGTACATGACTGCTTTTCTTTCCACATTCTACTTCTCTCTTTAAAACAGTGCCACTTAAGACTAATAAGTAAAAATGGATGTCTAATGGAGGTTCCTTGAAGCTCCCCTGAACTCTATTTTAAAGCTAAAGTAAAATGTAGGCATGCTGAAAAGATGACCACACAAATTCCTCCAAGCAAGGGGTTTGGTTCACAGGACAGTTCTGAGTCACCATCTGTCCAGGTATAACAGGAGTATACTTAAATAGGAATTTTCATCTTTCATTTTCCAGTGTTCAAAAATGAACTGAACTAATCCTCACAGTTCTATTTCACTAAAGGTAATAAACGGTCTTTCCCTGATGCTGAGCAAGATTGAAGGTAGGAGAAGGGGACGGCTGAGGATGGACGACAGAGATGGTTGGATGGCATCGCCAACTCAATGGACATGAGTTTGAGCAAGCTCCAGGAATTGGTGATGGACAGGGAAGCCTGGCGTGCTGCAGTTCATGGGGTCGCAAAGAGTCAGAAACGACCGAGCAACTGAAATGAACTGAATATATATGGTCTTCCCAGGTGGTGCTACTGGTAAGGAATTCACCTGCCAATGCAGGCGACACAAGAGACTCAGGTTTCAACACTGCGTTGGGAAGACCCCCTGGAGAAGGTAATGGCAACCCACTCCAGCATTCTTGCCTGGGAAATCCCATGGACAGAGGAGCCTGGTGGGCTACAGACCGTGGGGTCCCAAAGAATCAGACACGACTGAGCACACATGCAATACAGTCCTGAGTGAAAATACAGGAAAACGTTACCTTGTCGAGCAGAAGCTGGTACTGGGCATCCCGGATTCTTCCTTGATTAGAGAAGAAAAATTTGGAGAAAGGAATCTGAAAGAAAAAACCATTGGCTTCAACACTGAAATGTAAGCAACTGAGGCATTTGTATAGAACTGCAATGATAAAATAATAATGCTTTAAATTTAATTCTAAAAGTATCTAACGTGAAGTTATAACAAGCGGCTTAGTTGCTTGGATCACAGATGGAAAAAAATTTAATGAAATAATCTAAGAATTGCAAGAAAACAACTGTAAACCTTTGCAAGCCAGAAGTCCCAAAGGAAAAAATAAAAGAGTACAATTACAACTTTCTGATGGCAAAAAAAAAAAAAAGTATCCTAAACACAAAACTTTTACAGATAACTAAGAAAAAGATCAAACAACCCAACAGAAAAATGGAGACGGGAGAAACAGGCACATGTGTACACTGTTGGGAGGACTGCAAATTAGTCCAACTCTTAGAGAACAGCTGACAGTTGTGGCGTGCAGGATCCCACAATGACCCCCAGATTTCCACCTCTCGGTGCACACACACCTTCTGCCAGGTATTCAGACGCTAATCTCAGTGCTGCTGTGAAGGGACGCCACAGAAGTCGGGTCCCAAATCAGCTGACCTTAACATAGGGAAGATGATCCTCTGCAGGTGTGGAATCACTTGAGCTCATAAAAATGCCTGGTGAAGGAGGTTAGAAGCATGCTGCTGCTGCTGCTGCTAAGTCACTTCAGTCGTGTCCGACTCTGTGTGACCCCATAGACGGCAGCCCACCAGGCTCCCCCGTCTCTGGGATTCTCCAGGCAAGAAAACTGGAGTGGGTTGCCATTTCCTTCTCCAATGGATGAAAGTGAAAAGTGAAAGGTAAGTCGCTCAGTCGTGTCCGACTCTCAGTGACCCCATGGACTGCAGCCTACCAGGCTCCTCAGTCCACAGGATTTTCCAGGCAAGAGTACTGGAGTGGGGTGCCATCGCCTTCTCCATAGAAGCATGAGAGGGACTCAAAGGGGGAAGTGAGGGAGATTCTCCACTGCTGGCTTTGAAGACGGAGGAGCTCAATGGCAAGGAGTGTGGGCTGCTTGCAGGACCTGAGAGTGGCTTCCGGCTGACAACCAGTAAAGAGACAAGGATATCATTACAACCACAGGAACTCAATCAGGCCAACAATCAGAATGAGCTTGGAAGTAGATTCTCCCCCAGAGCCTCCAAGAAGAATACAGCCCAGCTGACACCTTGTGATATCAGCCTTAGAAGGCCCTCAACACTGAACCTGGCCATAGGCTGTCTAATCTGTGGCTTACAGAACGTGAGCTAACAAATATGTTGTTTGAAGCTGTGAAGTCTGTGGTATTTTTAACACAGCAATAGGAAACTAACAGCAATACCTAACAAAATTTGAAATGCTATAATTTGACCTGCCAATTTCACTTTTAGAAATCTGTATTACGGATAACGGAGAAGGCCATGGCACCCCACTCCAGTACTCTTGCCTGGAAAATCCCATGGGCGGAGAAGCCTGGTAGGCTGCAGTCCATGGGGTCGCTGAGGGTCGGACACGACTGAGCAACTTCACTTTCACTTTTCACTTTCATGCATTGAGAAGGAAATGGCAACCCACTCCAGTGTTCTTGCCTGGAGAATCCCAGGGACGGGGGAGCCTGGTGGGCTGCGGTCTATGGGGTCGCACAGAGTCGGACACGACTGAAGCGACTTAGCGGCAGCATTACAGATCAACTCTGACAAACACATAAAAATGCAGCTTTTTCTAATAACAATGAGAAAAAAAGGAAACATAGAGGAATAGGTGAATAAATTATGGTGCAATCATATAACTAAATACTACTTAGTTATATGATTTCAAAAATGCAGTATTAACAGATCTATACCTGATGCTGTGGAAAGATGTCCACAATATATTATTAGTAAAAAGGAAGATATAGACAAAATCTACAGTGTAAACATCATTTGTGTTATAAAAAACAAAATTTTTTTTGGCCATGCCGTGCAGCTTGTGGGATCTTAGCTCTCTGACCAGGGACTGAACCCAAGCCCTGGTAGTGAAAGCCAAGTCCTAACCACTGCACTGCTAGAGAGTTTCCCTAAAAAGAAATTTTTGAAATGCCTCCAAAAAAATTAATTTACTGTAGCAATTGGGAACAACCCAAGTGTCTATCAAAAAAGGACTATTTCAATCAACTATTGGATACCCACATACAGAAAATACCAAACAAAATAACAAAGAAAAATTACATGTAGTGATATGGAATCTTTACAGGATCTAAATTTTAAAAATATAAACCTGTACAGAAGGTGCATAAAGCATACTACTATTTTTAGTAAAAAAAAAAAATGAAGTATATGTGCATATATATTTGCTTATTAAAAAAAACTGTAAACCTATGCAAGAAACTAATAAACACAGTTACCTACAGAGGGTGGGGAGGAAGGGTAGAAGGGAACTGAATGGGAGTGAGAATTCTTTGTACATATATCTATATTATTTTGATTTTTGAGTTAAAAAAAGTGAATTAAAAAACAAAATGTCAGATTATTTATTACCCAAAACACTTGTTGACATAAAGTGAAAGTGAAGGTCGCTTAGTTGTATCCAACTTTTTGTGACCCCATGGACTATACAGTCCATGGAATTCTCCAGGCCAGAATGCTGGAATGGATAGCTTTTCCCTTCTCCAGGGGATCTTCCCAACCCAGGGATTGAACCCAGGTCTCCCACCTTGCAGGTGGTTTCTTTACCAGCTGAGCCACAAGGGAAGCCCAAGAATACTGGAGTGGGTAGTCTATTCCTTCTCCAGCAGATCTTCCTGACCCAGGAATCAAACTGGGGTCTCCTGCATTGCAGGCGGATTCTTTACCAACTGAGCTATGAGGGAAGCAAACAAACTCAATTCAAATTCATTTAATAAACCACCATTGCATAAGACCATGTTATTCAGAAAGCAAATTCAAGTGCAGTCACATCCTCATTTCACCTGTTCCCTTCATTTCTGTTAAACAAACCTGGAAGGGACACCCCCATCCCCACCCCAGTTTCTCATTTTGCATCCTGGTTTGGCACTTCAACTGCCTCATTATTCAAAATGTATTCAAGGAGCATGTGTCACCCACCCCCCCAGCCTTTTGTCTTTCTGTCACATAATTTGACAAGATCACTGTCCACACTAAGGGAATTTTTTAGCCTGGAAAAAAATGAAGCTAAGAAGGAGCATTAAATCTGTACGATTTGCTTAAAAAAAAAGGATAAACAATTGTTTTCTCTCTACAAATGACACTAGCATGCATAATTTTTCCATCACTTTCCTCTGTTTTCTTTCTATAATCAGTGTAAATATTTGCACATCTCACTTCCATTTACTAAGAGAGAATTATTTATGAAGAAGTAAACAGCAATTAATAACATTTAATTTTTAAAAATCTCTTCCCCAATACTTCCCTTAATAATTTAAAGAAAGGTGTTGCAAACAACTGTTATTTCCAGCCAAAGATTAGAACATGTAACTTCAGGAAAGAAAGTAATAAGTAATTGCTAATGATTAAATGGTAATGATACTAGAGAATAATTTGGCAATGTGCATCAAAGCTCTTAAAAATGTATGTATCATTTTTTTCTAGGTATTTTATTTCCAGGAAAACATCTAATAAATAACTCAGGATGTTACCTCAGAGTTTGATGTAACAGTGAAAAACTCTGACCACAATCTAAATATACAACAATAGAGGATGGATTAAATAAATTGTGTCTATTTATATTTGTGCAGATATTAAAACTGATATAGAAATATATTTCAACAGAAAATTGTTCATAAAATTCAGTTCAGTGAAAAATATATGTTATAAAATAGCACTGGCACAATATTATTTTCGTAAAAAAAGTGTAAATAGAAAAGTCTGAAGGTACATACTAAAATAAAAATAGTATTTTATTTCTGGGTAATGGGAACACAAAATTATTTTCCTTTTCTGCATTTTCTAGAATTCCTATAATGAAATATTTATTTTATTTAATAATTTGTTATATGCATTACTTGCATACAAGTGTTACATATGTAGTAATTTTTGGTTATATATCTATATTAGTGTATAGATACCTATCTGTATGTGTGCGTACTCAGTTGCTCAGTCAGCCTCCGACTCTTTGTGATCCCATGGACTGTAGCCCACCAGGCTCCTCTGTCCATGGGTTTTCCCAGGCAGGAATACTGGAGTGGATTGCCATTTCCTCCTCCAGGGGATCCTCGCTACTCAAGGATCAAACCCGTCTCCTGAGTCTCCGGCATTGGCAGGTGGCTTCTTTACCACTGAGCCACGTGGGAAGCTCAGATATGTAAGCAATGCCTATTATATGCTAGGCACTGCACTGCTCTAGGTACAAGGCAAACAGCTGTGAACAATGCAAAGTCCCTGCTCTCAGAACTTACAGAATTTATGTTCCAGAGGAGCAGAGTAGACCGTGACAATAAACAGACAGACAACTGAATGAACAAATAATTGTACTTAATGGTTAGCTCTAAGAAAAAAAAACAGGATATTATTATTGTGTGAGAGGATGCAACTCTAGCTAGAGGGCAGGAAAGGCCTCTCTGAGGTGACCCTGGAGCTGAGAAGTGAATGATAAGAGAAAGCACATGAAGAGCATGCCCACAGGATATAGCATGAAACACAAAGGCTCTGACAGAAGTAAATCTGAGTCTGACACACACAAAAGGGGGCGTATGGAAGAGGGCAGGAGAAGGAGGAGAGACTGAAGATGAAGACAGGGTCTGCTACTATAGGCCCCACGGTCATGGTGAAGAGTTTGGACTGTATTCTAACAAGGAGAGATCGCTGGAGGGTTTTAAGCATGCGAGCGATGTAATCTGAACTATGCTTTAGAAAGATCACTCTGGCTGTTGTGTGCACAGTGGACTTTAGGAGGTAAGAGGACAAAAGAAGCTCTTGCAGTAATCCCAAGGCCTGAACTAGGGTGAGAGTGGAAGAGATAGCTAGAAATAGACAGACGTATGTTGGAAGGAGATGTGAAAGAAGTCGTTAACAGACTGGATGTGGGTTGGGGTGAAAGGAATCCAGGATGGCTCTTAGGTTTAAGTATGAGCAAAATGGAGACTTTCTTCTGGATTTATAGATTAAAAACCCTCATAGACAGGAGAAAGGAATGCACACTTGGTTTTGTCCTCATTCCCTGAATCTCCATTTATTTTCCTTCTCATTAACATTTTTTACCTTCTAAAAGTTTCTTCTCCCTACAAAATATGACTGCCTTATAGTACCATGAAATAAATAGAATAAAAATGTTGATAACATAAAGTATGAAGTATTTATTCCTCTTAAGGGAGCCTTTCTACTCAACTAGGGACACTAGCTAGGTACAGTTGCCTGGAAGAGATGATATGGCAGGAACTGAAAAAGAATCACCTATAGTACTTGTGCACAGGGCAGAGATACACTTATAACTCTGCATGGACCTGGCCACACCCTTATCAAAAGTACTTAATGGAGGACTTCCCCGGTGGTATGGTGGATAGGAATCATCTACCAATACAGGAGACACAGGTTTGATCCCTGGTCTGGGAAGATTCCACATGCTGTGGAACAACTAAGCCCATGCGTCACAACTACTAAGCCCGAGAGCTACAAGTACTGAACCCACACACTTTAAGGCATATGTTCCGCAACAAGAGAAGCCACCGCAGTGAGAAGCCCATGCACTACAATGAAAAGTAGTCCTTGCTCAGTGCAGCTAGAGAAAGCCCACACAGCAACGAAGACTCAGTGCAACCAAAACTAAATAATTTTTTTTAATTATTTACTGATTATTAGTAAGCAAACATTTATATTAATGAAAGAAAAAAATAAATTATGTAAATCTTGCCTTTAGGTCCTCTTCCTTCTTTCCCTTCCCATAGTCCAAGAGGAATTAATAAGAAAACTACAATGTAACCATGACCAAAAGACCTCATTTTCATACAAGAAAAGACTTGTGCTGTTGTTACCTTGACCTCCTGCCAGTAGGGCCCCCCACGGGTGAACATGAAGTAACTGTACATCTGATCCTTCCTCTGGATTATATCTGTGTCCTCCCTGATATTCACCATCCAAGGTCGACCATCTCCACGGACACGGAGATACAGAGTGTTGAACTGGGACCAATCGTAAGATCTCTTCATTTCAAAAGGGCCCTAAGGTACAGAAAAGAATGTTAGTTTCACCTCATTTCCCACTATTAGCAAAATGTGAGTCACCATCACCTTTTACAGCATCAAAGGGATCAACAAGCCATTTTTCTGCCTTTTTCTGCTTTCTACCACTTTATGAAGGCAGACAAATCTGATGATTCTTATTCTAGCACAAAATACTGACCTAGTTAAATGTTTCTAAGTTAATGTTCAAGGCATGATTTGCACAGGACAATGTTTACATGGGATAGACCCTTGTGTCACTGAACAGAAATGAATTACTACATGTATTTTCTTTCCCTGGGTCTAGAGAGCAATGGCTTCTGAGTGGGCCATTTTACCGCCATTTTACATGCCTTCCCTTAAATCAGAAAACTATGAAACACCTCAAGTTGTGTTTTTGTTTTTGGCCACGTAGCATGAGGGATCTTAGTTCACTGACTAGGGATCGGAACCTGTGCCGCTGCAGTAGAAGCACAGAGTCCTAATCACTGGACTGCCAGGGAATTCTAGACCTCAATTTTTAAAACCAATATTATTTTAACAGCTACCATCCATTGAAAATATACATTAATCACTTGGCATGCATAATTGGGTCTTCACAATAGCCCTATGAGATAGGAACTATCATTGTTTTCCATTTTATAGATGAATAAACTGAGCACTCAACTCATAACGGGTAGGTCCAGTGCTGTTTAACTCCAAAATCTATGTTCTTAAAAACTACCTAAATGGTCTCTCTTTGAAAGCAGAATGTAGTATTAGTTTCCAAAGGTGTTTGTTACTTCAGAGCTCATCTGATTTCAGTAATACCAATGCTCAGATATGAACTCTTACTTACTAGCCAAACAATTTTGGACAAACTACAGAATCTCCCCAAGCCTGTTTCCTCATCTGTAAAAGTGAGATGGCTATACCTTACTAACATTGATGTCGGGAATAAAAGGGATAATGTATATAAAGTAATTAGCACGAAAACTGGCAGGGTACACTTATCAATGTTATCAACTATTTTCATTATTCCACAGGTTATCACAGAATTATTTTCTACTGCGGACTGACCAAATCCATTCCGTGGATTTTCAAGGCCTGAAATAAAATCTTCTATGCAACTTTGTTACTGCTGAAAGAACACTTTCCTTTCATTTTCATGGTTTTTCTTGAGAGGGGGCCCAGTACTATTCCCACCATTTGCTTTTCTCCTTAAAGCACCATAACCAAGCAAACAACCAGTGGTTGTGGCCACTGCCAGGCACAGGAGCCTGTCCAGAGCAGCCCTGAAACAACAGCTCATCAGCAAATTTGCAGAAAGCAACAGGCTGGTGGCAAGACAAAGGAGCTGACCTAAGCAGCTTTGGAAAAGGGTGTTCTGACTGGAAACCAGAAGGCTAAAGACAAAGAATACTATACATAAGCATTGTATGCTAGTTGGTGAAGATGATTCTCACAGGGTTATGGGTTATAAATTTTGAAATGGCTTTTCATGTAGGGTTGAATTAATAAGTAAATGTATGGTAAATGGTGGGAGACAGGTTTCACACCATTACAGATGGAAGTTATCAACACACAAGAGGGAGGAGGCTAGAGTACATCATGTAGTACTGGATTAGAATCAAAGCATCAGTATGAACTCATACTTAGCTTAGTATATATAAATAATTACAGACGTGTTTCCACAAGTTGATATGAAAATATATATTTCCTAGCTGTGTCCACAGAGAGGTCCTAAATATACTGTCAATACAGATCTTGGTTTCTAATACCATTTAAAAAAAAAAAATGAGAGCTTCTTTGAGAAATGGCTGATTCTAGGGTTGGAACAGAGAAAAATACAAAATGAGCTATGGCATCTTATAGTGCCAAAAAGTGCTCAAAAAAACAAAAGGGTGGTGGCAAGTCAAAGGGACAGGTACAATCTGAAAGAACTCCCAGTGGCCAAAGCTGGAACAATCTGAACAACAAAATAAATAACATGGTATTTGATCATAACCCAAAGTGTAAGTCCATTCTAAATGACTGAATAAATAAATAAATGTGGGAAAAGAAAAAAACCTTCCTTTGTGAAAAACTGAAATCTCAAATAATTTATGAAAATACTACCCCTTCCAGGATGCAGAACTTAATCCCATACCCTACCCCATGCCTTGAATGTAGGGTACACTTAGTGACTTGTTTCCAAAGAACAGAATATGAAAAGAGGCGGGGCTGGGGGGGTGAGTACTTAACAATGGAGTAACCTAGCAAACACTACCCTGACCAGGTGACCAACATTAACACATCAGTGATGCGTCGGGTTGCTAGCATATACCCCTGATATGATGGGAAGTGTACTTCAACTCTGTGCTGCTGCTAAGTCGCTTCAGTCGTGTCCAACTCTTCGCGACCCCATGGACTGCAGCCTACCAGGCTCCTCCGTCCATGGGATTCTCCAGGCAAGAGTACTGGAGTGGGGTGCCATTGCCTTCTCTAACTCTATGCTATTTTTCCTAAAACCTAGAACCTCAGTCTAACAAGGGGGTAAAAAAATCAAAAAATCCTAAATTGAGGATCATTCTACAAAATACCTGACCAGTATTTCTCAAATCCTCAAGAAAAATAAGGAAAGACTAAGAAACTGTCACAGAAATAGTTTACTTGAAAAAAAAATCCACAGGCTGGCCCTACTTCCCACTCTAAGGAACACCAAGCCATAAGAGGGTCTGTGGGCTATGTCAGAGGAGATGCAAACCTCCCTAGATTATCGTTTAAATGTCTACCCTCCTCAGGGCTCCTCAAACATAAGTATGCCTCATCCTGGCCGATAATGATGTCCAGAAACATGTAGCCTCTCTTCAGGAACCGCTTTCCCCTCGTGCTTATGAAACTACACTTGTGCCCAGTAGTTATTTAACCCCACACACAAGATGAGACGCCAGGTGTTTTCATTTACAGAAATAAAAGCTGTCTGCTACAGCTCGTGCTACAATGAAGTCCACCCCAGTTCACCAGAAAACCGCAGCTCCTGAATTTCACGTACCCTTGGAATCTTGGATACCATAGCACAGTACCCACTTCGGCCACTTTCCCCATCCTGGGGCGCCTCGGAGCTCAGAGTTCCATACAGCAGCGCACTTTGGTTATTCTTGCCCATTTTCAGGAACACTTCACTTCTGCCACCAATCGCTTTATCAGAAGTTACTGTCCACTTATCCAAATCTTCTTTGCTACGGAATTGCCAGACGACCTTGGCTTGTTCCATCAAGACCTCATGCAGAGGGCGGCCTTCAGGCCCTATCCAATATTTCACAATATCATCCTTCAAACGCCTAAAATGGTCCTTCATTTCTTCTTTAACTGCTTTATCAAAACTAATTTCAGGCTTGTCCTCAGGAGAAGTTATTTCCATAGCAACTTCTCTCTGGTGATGTTCTTCCAAATTCCCTTTAGTCTTCCTCTGAGAAGAGGCTTTGCCAGGAGCAGCCACTGGTTTCTGAAAACTACTGGAACAATAGTCTGCAAAGTGAGTCCCCAAAAATGGACAAGAGGCAACTCTTGGCTTCGGGCATTTTCTGAGAATATAAGTGCCATTCAACAATTTATGAACCAAAGCCATGATTAAAAAAAAAAAATTTTAAATGTAAATTTTTCCCAGGGCTACCAAGGAAAGAAGCTTCAGCAAATAGCCCAATTCCACCTATAATAAAAGATACAGTGAAGAGTTACTAGTGTACCAATGAATACATCATAATTTCAAATTCAACATGGATCTTGTACTGTGAGATTCATTAAGTTATTTTCTAATTCCATAAATATTTACTATGAGCAGAAAAAAGTTTACACTGTATATAATGTATCCCACTGCTTTGTGAAAATAGGCCAAGATGAACAGAAACACAACCTCCTTCATGGAGTTAATGATCATCCCCAAAATAATTCAAGAGTGTGCTTCAAAAGGTAGTGTCAACTTTAAAGTAAATTTTTATGCTACATTTTAAAATAAATAATTGGTTCCTAAAATAAAATATTCAACTAATTCACTCCAAGATTGAGGCTAACTGACATTTTAGCACTTCTTCTATAAAAAGAACAGATTACAGTTTGCATGTGGAGTCAGAAGACTGCACAGCTAGAACTGTTTACCCTCAAAGCAAAAACCCTCAAAGAAGTTGATCTTTCGAGGCCTTCATTTCCTTGCGGGAAAGGCTGTGATAACACCTCCCCTACCTACCTTAAGGGATTCTTCTGTTGCTCAGATGGATTGATGGCTATAATAGGGTTCTCTGATCCAGTTAAGTCTGACAAGATCCCCAAGATTCTTCACGTCTAATAAGCTACTAGTCCAAGGCCCATACTTTGAGTAACAAGGTTTTGACTATCAGTCACTACTTGAGGTCCTCAAAGATAGAACCTAAACCATAGTAGCAATAATACCATTACATTTAAATGCCATTCTTAATATTTTCAAACCACCCTGACAAATATTATCTCATTTAATCCACATAAGCCTCCTGTAAGACAGTCAGGTAGATACTTCCTCTCAGAAGGAAATAGACACCAACAGGTGAAGTAACCTGCCCAAGAATACAATGCTAATCAGTATGGAAGCAAGCACTAGAACCCTGGCCTTAAATGTTCCCATTTGACACTGCTGGCTCTCTGTATGTGAAACATTAGTAATATAGCTTCTATGTCTCTGCTGAAGTAACAACTTTGCTCTTGCAAAAACATTTAATGATTGCTGGCAGGCAGTGCTGCAAGAACCAGGAAAGCTAAATAGGAAGGCTACCAATCCCCTCTCCTACTTATTCCAGCTACCCTGAAAATGAAATAAGATATGCAATGCTAATTTCGTCATCTTTCTCTCACCAGAGAGAAGAAACAAAAACAAAAAATCACCCACTAGTAAGAATACAGTACTGAGAAACAGGATGGAATGCTGAGAACTTTAGAAGCTTCAAAAATGCCCCAAATCCAACAACTCAGCTCACCTGCCTCAGTTGCTTAAGAGTCTACATCAAAATGGCACCCAGACCCCTCTATCTACAACACAGGACTGGTCATCTTTCTAGACTGCCCCTCCTCCCTCACTCCCTACATCAGGTGGCTCATGACCTCATCTCTTCTAAGTCACTGCATTCCAGATGTGCACCCCTACCTCCAATCTACC
This sequence comes from Bubalus kerabau, assembly GCF_029407905.1. Lineage (NCBI taxonomy): Eukaryota > Metazoa > Chordata > Mammalia > Artiodactyla > Bovidae > Bubalus > Bubalus kerabau. The sequence continues at coordinate 41,777,760 of NC_073633.1, forward strand.
CCACTACTCTCAGCATCTACGGAGGGCCTAAAACACAAATTGATTTTTTATCTTCTCGGACTAACACTCTTCAGAGGCTCTCATGGTCTTCGGAATAAAACTCAACTTTCTCCACAGGGTCTGTGAGACTCCTCCAGATCTAGCCTCTGCTCATCTCTCCAATATTCCCTCTAATCACACCCTACTCTGCTCTAATAACAGAGAACACCTGTGTTCCAGAAACTGCCACCAAGCACTCCCTGACTGGTCATCGTGTCTTAGCAGATTGCTGCTCCTGGGCCAGAAATGCCTTCTACTGATTTCTGCTGGCTAATTTATCCTTTGAGACTCAGCTCAGACATCCGTTACCTCCTCAAAGAACCCTTAATTACTCAACTCCACCAAGACCTTTTGATGTGGTCTCACTGCATACTAGGCTTAAGCTTTCCCCCGCTACCATTTATTGGCAGTTCCCTTCTCAGTCTCCCTGCCAGGCTAGATCTTCACTGCGGTACTTTCAACTCCCAGGATGGTGCCAGACATGCGGCAGGCTTCTAATATTTGTCAAACAAATAATATGTCCGTATTTATCCACCAACACCGCCACTACTGTCTTGGTTCAGGGTTTTAGTGATTCTTCCCAGAACTATTGAAATTCCCCTAACAAAGGGCTTCTTGGGCTTCCCTGGTGTTCCAGTGGTTAAGAACTCGCCTTGCAATGCAAAGCACACCAGTTCGATACCTGGTCCGGGAAGATCCCACATGCAGCAAGGCAGCTAAGCCCCAACACCACAACTACTGAGCCCACGTGAGGCAACTACTGAAGCCCTCTTGCCTAGGGCTCATACTCAGCAACACGAGAAGCCACCACAATGAGAAGCCCACACACCACAACAAAGAGTAGCCCTGGCTCGCCACAACTACAGAAAGCCCACACACAGCAACGAAGACCCACCACAGCCAAAAAATAGATAAAAATATTTTTTAAAAAAAGGGGCAGAGGCTTCTCAAACTTTAAAGTGCCTTGAATTTTATGGGAATTTTGTTAAAATGCAGATCCTGATTTAGTGGGCACAGGATGGGGCCTGATATTCTGTATTTCTAACAAGTCCCCAGGTGATTGCTGGTGCAGAGAACGCCTTTTAGGATTTAGTAAAAGTCCTAACTCATCTCTCTGACTCTGACCTCCTCCTCCTCTCCCAATCCAACCTCTGACTGGCAACAAAGGGGATTTTTCTAAATATGATGGCGCTCCCCTTATTCAGCAGTTCTGTCCAGAAATTTAAACTCCTAAAATGGTACACAAGGCCCTTCAAAATGCACCCAATTCCTTGGTCTCACTTCTCACTTTCATGGGCAATACCCTCAGCTCTTAACTACAATCATGTCTGATACACAAAAAACACATCACTCAAAAATGACAAAAGTGACCAAACATTGTACTATCCTGGCTAATACAACTGACTGCCATACCTGACCAGTCACAGCATTAGCCTCACTCTAGATACATAAGCTTCTTTCCTAATCATAGAATTACTTCCATCTCTCGACTACTTTCCCCCAAATCATATAACAGAAACCTAAGTCCAACAATAAGTCCCTTCTAACACCCTTTACATGAGATGCCCCATAGCTTTATGTATTCTCTTCCACTACAGTAAGCCCAACTTGTTCAGCTATAAACATGTTCCTGGTGGCTTCTGAATGGAGGGCACTGACATTGCTCTTCCTCCGTCTTCTCATGAGAACCTGTGCTTACATCTCACAGTCCTTACATACTGTTAGAATCTTGCTTTCATCTGTCCACCTAAGTAGCCTGGCTTTAATCTTGGACTATGGCTTGAACATTAACTGATCCTCACATGTCTGCTAAAATAAATGAACATCTTGTAAACGGTATGCTTTCACATGGACAAAAAAATAGAAAGGAACCAGGAGAAATAACCACAGTTGATCTCACGTCCTGGAATCACAGGTAATATCTAAATTTCCCTGACTTCTTTGAATGATTTTTAACCTCTACATATACAGAAATTTGGGAAATAAATGATAAGCCTTTAAAATGGAATCTGTACAATCTTAAACATGAATTCTCATGAATACCATGTTTAGGTTACACTGCTGCTGCTGCTGCTAAGTCGCTTCAGTCGTGTCCGACTCTGTGCGACCCCATAGACAGTGGCCCACCAGGCTCCCCCGTCCCTGGGATTCTCCAGGCAAGAACACTGGAGTGGGTTGCCATTTCCTTCTCCAATGCAGGAAAGTGAAAAGTGAAAGTGAAGCCGCTCAGTCCTGTAGGACTCTTCGGGACCCCATGGTCTGCAGCCTACCAGGCTCCTCCGTCCATGGGATTTTCCAGGCAAGAGTACTGGAGTGGGGTGAGTGGCAAATGAGGAGTATATACAAAAAATGCATATACACTAACATTACAAGTATTAAAATGTATGGACAAAAAAGATTTAGGGGTAAAAAGAAAAAGACTTAGAGTAATGTGTAGGACAATGGGACTATAAGTAATATTATTCACTATTTTCCAACCCATCAATAGTGTTACTACTTCTCTAATAATATAACTTTAATTGTAAGTGTTTTGTTTCATTCTATTACCGATAAACATAAAGTCAAAATCATTAACTGGATGATCTCCAGCCGAAGTTGCTAAGTTTTCCTGACAATGTAACCTAAGCGGCTAAAAGAGAGCAGTGTTAGTGAAGTTTGTATACCCAAAGCTTACGATATGCCAGAAACCGTTCTGAGTGCATTGATAATTTCACAACAACGATGAGAAAGGAACTATTATTATTCCAATTGCAAAGACAAACAAATGGAGGTTCCAAAATTAAATCACCCGAGGTCATACAACTAGTTAAGTGGTAAAACTAACCCCACAGTCCCAGTGTTTAGTCGGGGAGCGATCGTGACCGTACCACAGCCCCCTTACCCTTCACCTGCTAGGGCCGTGTCACCCTCACAAGCTCCCGACACTCCAACTCCAAGCAGGCGCTCACTTGCTTCCCCAGACAGCGCCTCAGAGTGACTTCCGCTCGACTCCCCGCTTTTCCAGACCGGGTACCCCACTTTTCCTGTGCGGGGCCATCTGTTTTTCCAGTCCGGAGTAAAACCAGGCCTGATGACTCTAGAGTTCCGGTTGGGTGCAGATGGGAGGAAAGAGTAATAATCTCAGAGCTCTATAAACTGAGGGGGTTTTTTTGGTCGGCTAGATTCCCAAAGGCTTCCCCATCCCGATCCCCAACCGCCAGATTTTTTCTGCCTTGTGTGAGAAAGTGGGGAGAATTTAGAGAAGCTTTTCGCCTCTCCTTCCGGCATCCCACCTTCAGGCTGCAAACTTCATACCGTATCTTTCAAATAAGACCCAGATATTGCCAACATCCTTCGCACCTAAGGATCCAGGGTTCACTCGCGCTCCATCCCCACAGCCGCCCAAGAGAGGTCCACGGCCTCAGAGGATTGGTTCTGTGAATTGCCCCCCGAAACCTTTGGAGATCCACCACAAACTTGGACAGCAAACCATCCTACCCGCCCTTCCCCAATCTGGCCCCGTGGGGTCGCCCACTCTGCAGAGTTTCGATTGTATCCTGTGCACTTTCAACACCGTATCTTAATTATAATTATTCATTCACTTCTCACTTCCTCTGCCACGCTGTGAGCTCTCGGGTCCAGAAGATGTTTTTCCTATTCTCAGCACCTAGCATAACGCTAGCAGGAATTAAGCACTCAGTCTGCCTGAATCTGAATGATAAGTAGAGCACTTAAACACCTCTTGATTGAGTCCCTTTAGAGTTTAAGGAGGATCCAGGACATAATGATTTCAGAAAAGATTATCTTGTGGGAGTTTGAGGTCATGGTGTTGCTACAGATCCAGGGTTCATTCTTGGCTTTGCTAATTCAGGAACTTGAGTTTATCTGTTTCATGACAAGCAACTTTATGGAAGGAGAAATGACAAACCAAACTGTCCATCTGTTAATTGACAACAGAAAATAGGCATGGTTTGAAACCCAAGATCACCTACCCAGGACATTCCCTTCTAGTGGGAAATCCCACTTCCAGGCCATGAGGAGGCTCACATAATTAGAAAGAACAAGCAGTGCCCAAGCAGATTGTTCAATAAACATGTATTGTCTAATCTTCTTTGGGAGATATTTATATCTGTTGTGCTAAGACCAGATATTTTTATGATGACACTTTAATAAATATATGAACAGAGACATGTTCTTTTTCAGTAGCTCTTGTCTTTTTAAAATTTTTTAATTTTGTTTTTGGCTGTGCTGGGTCTTCACTGCAACCCACGGGCTTTCTCTAGTTGCGGCACTTGAGCCTCTCTTGTGTGGCACAGGCTCTCTAGTTGCAGCATGCAGGCTTAGTTGCCCCATGGCAAGTGGGATCTTAGTTCCCCAACTGGGGATAGAACCCTTGTCCCCTATGTTGAAAGGCAAATTCTTAATGTGTCTCTTGTCTTAGTTGACTCCAGGTAGGTAAACCCCAATCCACCCTCCACCAATATGTAAGCAGCAACAATCCCTTCAGACTGAGGTGATTTTATCCTCCTTTACAATTGTAATCACAATTCAAGTGGCTCTGTCACAGTCCCTCCCTGATTTGGATTTGAGAAATACCTGCTCTGCCAGGCCACAATATTATATATCTTCTCAACCTGAGGAGAAAACAAATTTTTTTCGCTTGCCAGGGTGCAAGACTTGGACAGATTTAATAGCTTTTGTTTCTGACTGGCATTTCCTAACTTGTCCTATTTTCTGGTGCTGAGCCCTAAGGGGGAAACTACTCATAGTTTCCTGGTATTTGTTCTTCCTCTATTTCATTAAAGTTTGTATTTCCCAGTCTCCTCTGCAGCTACCAGTGGAAGTAAAAATGTTATAGCAGCTGAGAGCTTTCCTTAAAAAACCGTTGACAGGTGTCTTCTTCCTCCTTCCCCTTTGCTTTCATATTACTGCTTAGAACCTGTCATGACAGGACCCCACACTGGACTGTGAGGGTGAAGGCCACCTCCCGCAGAAGTCAGAAGCAGTCTGGGACCTCGAGGACTTTGTGAATCAGAGTAGCCAAAACAGCACCAGACTGCCTATACTTGTACTCTAACATGAAAAATAAGCTTCCCCTACCCCACCTATTTTGGAGAAGGCAATGGCACCCCACTCCAGTACTCTTGCCTGGAAAATCCCATGGACGGAGGAGCCTGGTAGGCTGCAGTCCATGGGGTCGCAAGAGTCGGACACGACTGAGCGACTTCACTTTCACTTTTCTCTTTTCATGCACTGGAGAAGGAAATGGCAACACACTCCAGTATTCTTGCCTGGAGAATCCCAGGGACGATGGAGCCTGGTGGGCTGCCGTCTATGGGGTCCCACGGAGTTGGACACGACTGAAGCGACTTAGCATAGCATAGGATAGCATAGCACCCCACCTATTTAACCCTGCTATTTAGGGTTTATCACCCAAGGTGACTCTAATCCTAAATAATATATCCCATTTTTTACCACTATCTGTAAGTGTATAGCTTGACCAGCTTTGGGTAACACTTCCTTCTTAGTAAAAATAACACATCCAGATAACTAATAAGGACCTACTGTATAGCATGGAGAACTTGACTCAATACTCTCTAATGGCCTATAATGGGAAAAGAATCTAAAAATGAGTAGACATATATTTTGTATAACAGATTCACTTTGCTGTACACCTGAAACTAATGAAAAATGTAAATCAATTAAACCCCAATACAATTTTTTTAAACACACACACATCCAGGTACACCCAACAGGAGAAACAGACACACAGGCAGAGACTTCCTAAACTCACTGAACTTTCCACAATGTTGGAAATGTCCTCTATCAGAGCTCTCCGACATGGTAGCGCCTAACCAGATGTGGCTGTTAAATACTTGAAATGAGGGATTGAATTTTTAGTTTTATTTCTTTGAATTAAGTTTAAATAGTCACAGGTGGCTAGTGGCTACCATAGTGGCCAGTGTAGTCCTAGATAATGGTGTAAGGACTCTGAATTACTCCTGAATCTGTCAGCATGTGAAAGCCAGAGGTTAACAAACATGAAATGGAAAATAACTGAAGTATAAATTTTGCCACAGATTAAAGCCATCAGAAGAGTCAGGTAATACTGACTCAGATGGTTTCAACCAGTAGAGCATTATTCTGCATTTTTTCTCCCGTTTCCCCTAAATGTGGGCTTCCTTAAGATCTAGGGTTTAAAGCTTTTATCCCCCTTTGAGGTTTCACCCACTCCTACTACTTCACTGTAACCTCATTAAACAATCTGCTGTATATTCCCACTCAGGATTACTTCTTTCATTTTCAAATAAAGCCACCTGTTTTAGCGTCACCTGCCAGGATCCTAACGATGTGAGAGGTGACTTTCTGGGTGCACATGCCTGTGTAAGAGTACCTGGAGGGAATTGTTTCCAAGCAGCACAAGTACGCTGAGGATCACCTGTTATGATAAGGGTCACGCAGTGTGCAGGACTTGAAATCAGAATAGCAAGTTTCCCTCATCAGAATTCAGGTACCTACTGGAACATGAGAATGTATTCCATCCAAGGAGCAGAACCCTGAGTCTTGAAAAGGCTGAGTGGGGAGGGCTTTGGGGGTAGAACACCAGTTCCCAGGGCAAGAAGAAAAAATTCTAAAGATCTGTTAAAAAAAAAAAAAGGCTCTGGCCTGAGCAAGTCCTCCACGGGAGTCTATGCATGCATGCATGCAAAGTCGCTTCGGTTGTGTCATGAGCAGTATACCCTGCTGCATTCTTTTTAAATATCCCCTCATGCAACTAATGAATGAATAAGAAGAGTGTAGTCAGTACAAGATAATGTACTGACTACAATGTAAAGTACACAATAATGTCCAAAGATCATAATATTAAAAAGGCTAGGGACTTCCCTGGTGGTCCAGTGGCTGGGACTCCGTGCTCCCAGTACAGGGAATCCAGGTTCAATCCCTGGTCAGGAATATAGCTCCCATAGGCCACAGCGAAAGATCCCATGTGTTGCAACTAAGACCAAGCACAGCAAAACAAATAAACATAAAATAAATCTTTTTTTCTTAAAAAAAAGGTTAAATGTGGCCATACATTGATGTTGGTCATAGTCTCTATGAGACCAGTATAAGCAGCTTGCACAGAATCTTTTTTTTCTTTTTTTTAAAAAATTGATATTATAGTTGATTTACAAAGTTGTACTAGTTTCCCATGTACAGCAAAGTGATTCCTTTATACACATACATTTATCCATTCTTTTTCAGATTCTTTTCCCTTATGGGTTTTTGCAGAATATTGAGTAGAGTTTCCCTCTGCTGATCATCTATTTAAAATATTTATCTATTTATTTATTGGCTTCCCTGGGTCTTTGTTGCTGCACTCAGGCTTTCTCTAGTTGCACCAAACAGGGGTCCCTCTCTAGATGGGGTGGGCAGGCTTTTCGTTGCAGTAGCTTCTCTTCTTATGGCGCATCAGCTCTAGGGAGCAGGAGCTTCAGTAGTTGCTGCACGTGAGCTCAGTACTGTGCCTCAGTGGCACACAGGCTTAGTTGCCACAGGCATGTGGAATCTTCCTGGACCAGGGATCGAACAGTGTCCCTTGCTTTGAAAAGCGGATTCTTCACTACTGGACCTCCAGAAAAGCCCTATCTATTGTATTCATAGTAAGACTCTTGATTTTAGAGCAGTTAGGAGCAAATTGGGAAATTTTTAAAATTGCAAGTTTAGACAGAACATTGAATATTTTATTAGAAGAGAGATGATATTAATTAACATTTATTGAGAATGTACTTTGTGCTGGCCACTTTTGTAAGTGTTGCACATGTGCTAAGCCATTTAATATTTAAAACAAGCCACAAGGCAGCTGCCATGATCATTAAACAGATGAGGGAACTGAGGCCCAGAAAAGCTCCAGAAATAGAACTGATTGGAACTGGTAGAAGTCATCAATCATAAAATCATACTATTCAAAAGGAGATTAGTAATCAGGTTGCACTAATGTTTGTTTACTTGCTTTTTTATTGTTATAAAACATACACAAACTAAAATTGATCATTTTAACCATTTTTAATGTATACAGTTCAGTGGCACTAAGTACATTCACATTGTTGTATAACCCTCACCACCATCCATTTCCAAAACTTTTCCATCTTCCCAAACTGAAACTCTGTACCCACTAAGCACTAACTTCCTATTCATCACTCTCCCGAATCCCCAGGCAACCACCATTCTATTCAATACTTTCTGTCTCTATAAATTTGACTAATCTAGATACTTCATTTATGTAGACTCATACAATATTTGCCCTTCTGTGTATGACTGATTTCACTTTTCATGAAATTTTCAAGATTTATCCATGTTGTAGCATGTTAGAATTTCCTCCCTTTTAAGGTTGAATAGTCCATTGTTTATGTAAAAGAATCGATTCACTGTATACCTGAACCATTACAAATCAACAGTAAAGTAATGCTCAAAATTCTCCAAGCCAGGCTTCAGCAATATGTGAACCGTGAACTTCCTGATGTTCAAGCTGGTTTTAGAAAAGGCAGAGGAACCAGAGATCAAATTGCCAACATCCGCTGGATCGTGGAAAAAGCAAGAGAGCTCCAGAAAAACATCTATTTCTGCTTTATTGACTATGCCAAAGCCTTTGACTGTGTGGATCACAATAAACTGTGGAAAATTCTGAAAGAGATGGAAATACCAGACCACCTGACCTGCCTCTTGAGAAATCTGTATGCAGGTCAGGAAGCAACAGTTAGAACTGGACATGGAACAACAGACTGGTTCCAGATAGGAAAAGGAGTATGTCAAGGCTGTATATTGTCACCCTGCTTATTTAACTTATATGCTGCAGGAAACACCTAGGAACTATGAGTTGGGGGACGTGGTGGAGGCTGTGAGGCAGAGCCAGGACCGGGCGCCGCTTGCTTGCCCAGGAGTTTGCCCTGTGCAGCTGGGCCCTGCCCCGCAACCGGGTGAGTCTCCACTGCCTCCAGCCTTAGAATCGCTCTGTTCCCTTTGGACCTCCCCTCTACCCCGGGTCCTGTCTCTCATGTTGTCTTTTGCTCTGCAGTTGCCTATGTGCCCCTGAAGGCTTCTGGGAAGGGGAGAGCAGGAATAGGCCACCTCTCTCTCTTTTTCTTTTTAATGTTCTATTATGGGAAATTTCAAGTATGCAATAGTAGAGAAAATTGTATAAGAAATTCAGCCTCCCTCCCTCCACTATGTATTCGTCATCACGCTTCAACCATTATTAATGTAGGGCCAATCTTTACTTATCTACACGGGATTATTTTGAAGCAGATCTCAGACATCAGAAAATTCACCTGTAATATTTTCGTATCTATCTCTAAAAGATAAAACTTTTTGAAAATACAAGCACAAATGCCACTGTCATGCCAAAAAAATTACCAGTAATTCTTTAATGTCATCATCAAATACCCGTTTGGTAGGGATAGGCCCCTCTTATCTCCTGAGCCCCTTCTAACTTAACTCTAGGTCAGAAGTGGCAGTTCTTTGGCCAAATACAGCCCAGGTTAGTTAGGCTGGCTCTGTGTTTTTGTTTGTTTTTACTTTTTATTTTAAAATAATTGTAGGTTCACAGAAAGTTGTAAAAATAGTACAGTCTTGTGTGCTCTACCCACCTCCCAATGGTGATATCTTATACAATTGTAGTGTAGTGTCAGGACCAAGAAATAAATATTGTACAATATTAGCTAGACTGCAGACCTTGTTCATTTTGTTCGTGGATGTGTATGTTTGTTGTTCAGTCACCAAGTTGTGTCCAACTCTTTGCAACCCCATGGGCTACGGCACACCATGCCTCCCTGTCCCTCACCCATCTCCCAGAGTTTGCCCAAGTTCATGTCCATTGAATCAGTGATGCTATCCAACTATCTCATCCTCTGTCATCCTCTCCTCCTTCTGCCTTCAATCTTTCCCAGCATCAAGATCTTTTCCAATGAATCTGCTGTTCACATCTGGTGGCCAAAGTATTGGAGCTTCAGCTTTAGCATCAGTCCTTCCATTGAGTATTCAGGATTGATTTCCTTTAAGATTGACTGCTTTGATCTCCTTGCTGTCCAAGGGACCCACCCTCAAGAGTCTTCTCTAGCACCACAGTTCGAAAACATCAATTCTTTGGTGCTCAGCCTTCTTAATGGTCCAGCTCATATCTGTACACGACTACTGAAAAGATTATAGCTTTGACTATACAGACCTTTGTTGGCAAAGTGATGTCTTTGCTTTTTAATACACTGTCTAGGTTTTTCATAGACAGAGAAGCAATCATCTTCTAATTTCATGGCTGCGGTCACCATCCACAGTGATTTTAGAACCCAAGAAGAGGAAATCTGTCACTGCTTCCACCTTTTCCCCTTCTATTTGCCATGAAGTGATGCGACCGGATGCCATGATCTTAGTTTTTTTAATATTGCGTTTTAAGCTGGCTTTTTCACTCCCCTCTTTCACTCATGAAAAGGCTCTGTAGTTTCTCTTCACTTTCTGCCATTAAAGAGGTATCATCTGCATATCTGAGGTTGTTGACATTTCTTCTGGTTTATGTGTGTACTTGTGTGCAATTTTATCTCACATGTAGATTCATGTAACCACCACTACAATCAAGATATCACAAAAGAACCCCCTTGTGCTACAGCTTTATAGTTGTAACCTTCTTCCCCTCCTCCTGTCATATAGCAAACACTAGTCTGTTCTCCCGGAGAAGGCAATAACACCCCACTCCAGTATTCTTGCCTGGAAAATCCCATGGATGGAGGAGCCTGGTGGGCTGTAGTCCATGGGGTCGCTAAGAGTTGGACACAACTGAACGACTTCCCTTTCACTTTTCCCTTTCATGCATTGGAGAAGGAAATGGCAACCCACTCCAGTATTCTTGCCTGGAGAATCCCAGGGATGAGGGAGCCTGGTGGGCTGCCGTCTATGGGGTTGCACAGAGTTGGACACGACTGAAGCGATTTAGCAGCAGCAGCAGCAGAGTACATCATGAGAAACTCTGGACTGGAAGAAACACAAGCTGGAATCAAGATTGCAGGGAGAAATATCAATAACCTCAGATATGCAGATGACACCACCCTTATGGCAGAAAGTGAAGAGGAACTCAAAAACCTCTTGATGAAAGTGAAAGTGGAGAGTGAAAAAGTTGACTTAAAGCTCAACATTCAGAAAACGAAGATCATGGCATCCGGTCCCATCACTTCATGGGAAATAGATGGGGAAACAGTGGAAACAGTGTCAGACTTTATTTTTCTGGGCTCCAAAATCACTGCAGATGGTGACTGCAGCCATGAAATTAAAAGACGCTTACTCCTTGGAAGGAAGGTTATGACCAACCTAGATAGCATATTCAAAAGCAGAGACATTACTTTGCCAACAAAGGTTCATCTAGTCAAGGCTATGGTTTTTCCTGTGGTCATGTATGGATGTGAGAGTTGGACTGTGAAGAAGGCTGAGAGCTGAAGAATTGATGCTTTTGAACTGTGGTGTTGGAGAAGACTCTTGAGAGTCCTTTGGACTGCAAGGAGATCCAACCAGTCCATTCTGAAGGAGATCAGCCCTGGGATTTCTTTGGAAGGAATGATGCTAAAGCTGAAACTCCAGTACTTCGGCCACCTCATGCGAAGAGTTGACTCATTGGAAAAGACTCTGATGCTGGGAGGGATTCGGGGCAGGAGGAGAAGCGGACGACAGAGGATGAGATGGCTGGATGGCATCACTGACTCGATGGCCGTGAGTCTGAGTGAACTCCGGGAGTTGGTGATGGACAGGGAGGCCTGGCGTGCTGCAATTCATGGGGTCGCAAAGAGTCAGACACGACTGAGCGACTGATCTGATCTGATACTTCAACAAAAATAAAAATTTTTTTAAAAATAGTCCATTGTATGTGTCATATTTTGTATATCTATTCATTATTTATGGATACTTAGGGTTATTTTCGGAGAAGGCAATGGCGACCCACTCCGGTACTCTTGCCTGGAAAATCCCATGGATGGAGGAGCCTGGTGGGCTGCAGTCCATGGGGTCGCTGAGTCAGACACGACTGAATGACTTCACTTTCACTCTTCACTTTCATGCATTGGAGAAGGAAATGGCAACCCCCTCCAGTGTTCTTGCCTGGAGAATCCCAGGGACCGAGGAGCCTGGTGTGCTGCCGTCTATGGGGTGGCACGGAGTCGGACATGACTGAAGCGACTTAGCAGCAGCAGCAGCAGGGTTATTTTCACCTTTTGACTACGACTCATAAATGCTGCTATTAACGTGGATATTCAAATATCTGCTCAAGTCTCTGTTTTCACCTATTTGTGTTAAACCCCAAAGTGGACTGGCTAGGTCATGTGGTACTTCTATGTTAACAGTTTGAGGAATCACCATTGTATCTTCTACAGTGGCTGCACCATTTTACATTCCCACAAGCAATTCACAAGAGTTCCAATTTCTCCACATCTTTATCAACATTTGTTATTTTCTGTGTTATTTTTTAAAAACACCCATCCTAATGCATGTGAACTGATACTGTGTTATATTTTGTTTTCATTGAAGTATAGTTGATTTACGTTGTTAGTTTCTGACATACAGCAAAAATACATATATATTCTTCTTGTATTCTTTTTCTGTTATGGCTTATTATAGGGCATTGAATATAGTTTCCTGTGTTATGCAGTAGGATATTGTCGTTTATCTAGTTTATTTTTTTGTTTTTTTTTTAATTTAATTTAATTTTATTTTTTAACTTTACAATATTGTATTGGTTTTGCCATATATCAAAATGAATCTGCCACAGGTATACATGTGTTCCCCATCCTGAACCCTCCTCCCACCTCTCTCCCCATACCATCCCTCTGGGTCGTCCCAGTGCACCAGCCCCAAGCATCATCTACTTTATACACAGCAGTTTGTATCTGCTAATCCCAAACTCATAATTTATCCCTCCCTTTCCATTTTGGTAACCATAAATTTGTTTTCTATGTCTGTGAGTATATTTCTATTTGTAAATAAGTTCATTTTTGTCATATTGTGTGTGTGTGGGGGGTGGTTGGCCACCCTGTACAGCATGCAGGATCTTAGTTCACTGTCCAGGGATTGAACCTACACCCCCTGCATTGGAAGCACAGAGTATTCATCACTAGGCCACCAGGAAAATCTGTGTAATAGTTTAGATTCCACATATAAATAATATCATATGGTATTTGTCTTCCTGTTTCTGACTTAGTTCACTTAGTATGGTAATCTCTAGGTCCATCCACGTTACTGCAGTTCTCATTATGGTTTTGATTTGTGTTTTCTTATATACTAGTTGTTTGATTTTTTTTTAAGTATGAGAAACCCCAGGAGTTTCCTGATGGTCTAGTGGTTAGAATTTGTTGCTCTCACTGCTGTGGCTTGGGTTTGATCTCTGGTTGGGGAACTGAGATCTTACAGGCTGTGTGATGCAGCAAAAATTAAAAAAAAAAAAAAGGAAAACCTATGTGTATTTATTAGCAGTGGAAAAAGGGAAGCTGAAAGGAGGGAAATTGTTTAAATCAAGAAGGAAGGGCATGAGGGACTTCCCTGGCCTTCCAGTATTTAAAGACTCTGAGCCTTCAATGCAGGGAGCACAGGTTCCACCCCTGGTCGGGGAACTAAGATCTCATATGCTGTGTGGCATGGCTGAAAAAATATTTTTTAAAAAAGAAGGAAGGGTATGGAAAGGCAGCCAGAGGAGGGTGGGAGCAGTATGTGAGGGAAATAAAGACAAAGAATTGGGGAAAAGATTATTTAGGTTAATCCAGTTAGTTTTGTATCTTCTTCTCCCTTGGCCTCCCAGGAGTTCCCATCACCACAGCTTAACTGTATCCTCCTTCATAACAAAACTGAAACTCATCCAAACTAGAAATGGAGAGAGTATGTCCATTTGTGGATACTGGACAGCCAAATGTCCTGAAATGATAAAACAATGAAAGGAACAAAATGAGATAGATCAAGAGCAGGCCACTGCAAAGAAATGCCCTGTTGCTCAAAATAAAATAAATACTAGAAGCATCATGTGGAAGCGTGGGACAGGAGGACATTAAAGCCACTGAGCATGGGATCTGAACCAGGCGATCCCTGCAGTCCCCTGTGATGAAGAGGGAAAAGAGGCAGAAGCATTGTCCAGTGCTGGCCAACCTTAGCAGGTAGCATGGCCTTTATGCAGTTTTCAACTAACAGCAAGTGGGATAATATATGCAAAGTGTTAGCGTAATTTTTGGAATTTTTTGTGTCCACAAAAAAGTAGCTAGCTATTATTGTTGAACTCTGGGACAGTGCTCAACAAGTCCACAGTCCAGTGCAGGACTTGGCACCAAATAAAAAGTGCCAGCACAGTGTGAAAGGAATGAATAGAGGGACATACAAGGTACAGGGAGGCCCAAAGGTGTGATGGGCCTTTTCCGGCATTTTCTCTTTTAATCTTTGCAACCTATGAAGTACTTATGAAATAGGTACTAATATTATGCCTATTTCACAGGTAAGGAAACTGAATCTTACTGATGTTAAGTAACTTGCTAGTCACAGGCTTGTCATAGCTGGTAAAGCAGTGGATTTGGGATTCAAACTATGTCTGTTGCCTTTCTCCAGGCTACAAGCTCATTATCTACTACTCTGTATCTTATCTGCTCACCTGCCTCAGGGAGTAGTTCCTAGAGGAAACTGGGATGAGTACTAAAGGATAAAACATTTAACACACGAGAGGGGAAAAGGCAATCCAGTGAGGCAGCATGCATGCCCCAAAGCGCAGAATTATGAAAGAGATCACATATCTGAAGAAAAGAGTTCTGCTTGGCCGAATGGTGGCGATTTCCTTGGATTAAGTTCACAGCGTCAAGCCTAGGGCCAATGTGTGTTGAGTTTTCTGTCACTGGCAGCCAAAGCATCCTAACTGATGAGGTTGTGAGGAAGAAATTAGAATACAACTATAGCAACAGGAGACACAAGGTCAAAGACTTTTTACTTTTCAGACAAAGAGATGTGTTAAAAGGAAGGATCCAGCAGAAAAAGAGAGCTTGAAGACACAGAAAAGGGCAATAATCAATAGAATAATGGTTCAGAGAAATAGAAGTAGCATGTAGGGCATCGGAGGAGGGTTTTTATTTGTTTGTTTTTTGGTGGTGGTGGTGGTGTTGGTTTTGGTTTTTTGCATTTTTTGTTTTTTACTTTTTTGCTACACCCCATGACATGTGGGGTCTTGGTTCCCTGAGCAGGGTTCAAACCTGTGCTTCCTGCATTGGAAGGTGGAGTCTTAGCCATTGGATTGCTAGGGTAGTCCCCTTAAGAGGAGCTTTAGACAGAAGGGAATGCCCACCAGTACCTGGAACAGAGTAGGCACTCAATATTTATCAAGTGAGGGGGTTGATGATTTGGAATCTTCTGAAAACTCCTACATATTGACAGATAACTTGTTTAAAGAAGTCTGCATTCTTCTCCATTTCAGTCTTTCTGAGTCACTATCAGAGGGTCACTCTTAACTTTAGTACATGGTAATATGCATGTGTTACTTATTTTAGGAAATATCAGGGATAGAAAAGAGTCCCTGATCTTGAACCTCTGATGTAATATTGGGACTTCTCTGTGTCGAGACCAGTGTTTTTCAAAATGAGACCATCCCATACTCTTGAGGAAATCACCCAAGGGTGTGTTAAAAATGCAAATTCCTTGGTCTCACCTACTGAATCAGACTCTGCATTTTAATAAGCTCCTAGTTGATTCTCAGTTAACTCAAGAACTGCTAGCCTAGATTGGAGCAGGGATGGCGTCTTGTTCACCTTTGTTTCCTCAGTACCTGGTTCATGTGCTCAATTGAATGTTTTTGATGTTGATGTTGTTTTTGGTGGCTTGTGGGGTCTTAGTTCCCTGACCAGGGATTGAACCCCAGCCTTTGGCAGTGAAATCTCAGAGTCCTAATTACTGAAATACCAGGGAATTCCCTCAATTGAAAGTTTGACACGTGAATGTGTAAATCTTGGAATCTTGTGCTACTAAATAAGCCACAGGTTTGACTTTTGATAAATATTTTAAGTTAAAGGATTTACTCATATAAGTGGTTCCACTGTGGGTTTTTTTTTTTGTTTGTTTGTTTTTACTTTCTTTTTCAACTCTTTGCGACCCCATGGACTGTAGCCTATCAGGCTCCTCCGTCCATGGGATTTTCCAGGCAAGAGTGCTGGAGTGGATTGCCATTTCCTTCTCCATCCATTGTGTTTTATATCTATTGTCATAGGGGTCTCAAGTAACAAGTAGTTAATCACACTAAAAGTCAGAGTTGACAAATAAATTAACTTATAAAAATAACTTTTCTTTTCTGGTTGTGCCACATGGGATTGAACCCATACCCCCTGCAGTGGAAGCTTGGAGTCCCAACCACTGAACCACCAGGGAAGCCCCTTCTAAAAATAATTTTAAAGACAAAAGTTATCCCAATGGTCACATCCTTTTCACTGCCTGGCATTTTGACATGCTTTTCTTGAGTGCTTTTTTGAGTACAGAGGACACTTCAGGGTATGTATGTATCAAGTATAGACAGCATCTGTTATGCGTGCTGAGGTAGGAAAAAGTTATGAACCATGCAGCTATATGGAGCAAGGCCAGAGAGAGGGCTGATTTTCAACATCCCAAGACCATTTCTCACTCACCAGAAAGGAACAATTAAATACAAGGAAGCCCAGGTTTCCCATTTAATAAGTATTCAAAATGTACAGTACATACAGCTTAGTTACACCTATAGTCATTTAATCTCTGACAAAGGAGGCAAGAATCAACAATGGAGAAAAGAGTTTCTTCAGCAAGTGGTGTTGAGGAAGCTGGACAGCCACATGCAAATCAGTGAAGTTATAACACTCCCTCATACTATATGCAAAAATTAACTCAAAATGGCTTAAAGACTTAAATACGAGACATGACACCATAAGACTCCCAGAAGAGAACATAGGCAAAACATTTTCTGAAATAAATCTAACCAGAGTCTTCTTAGATCAGCCTCCCAAGGCAACAGAAACAAAATAAAAAATAAACAAACAGGACCTAAATTTACAATCTTTTGCAGAGCAAAGGAAACACAAAGTGAAAAACAACCTACAGACTGGGAGAAAATATTGGCAAATTATGCACCTGACAAGGGTTTAATTTCCTAAATACATAAACAGCACATATAAACTTGATAACAAAACCCAAATGACCCAATCAAAAAATGGGCAGAAGACCTAAACAGACATTTTTCCAAAGAAGACATATAGATGGCCAACAGGCACATGAAAAGATGCTCACCACTGCTAATCATTACAGAAACGCAAATCAAGCTATCACTTCATACCAGTTAGAATCCTGTGTGCATATATGCTCACTTGCTCAGTCGTGTCTGACTCTTTTGTGACCCTATAGACTGTAGTCTGCCAGGTTTCTCTGTCCATGGGATTCTCCAGGCAGGAATACTGGAATGGGTTGTCATTTCCTCCTCCAGGGTATCTTCCCGACATAGGGATTGAATCCATCTCTCCAGTATTAGCAGGCAGATTCTTTATCAAGGAGACACCCAGGAAGCCCCACCATTCAAAATGGCCATCATTAAAAAGTCTACAAATACCAGGGAATTCCTAGTGATCCAGTGGTTGGGACTTGGTGCTCTCACTGCCAGGCCCCAGGTTTGATCCCTGGTCAGGGAACTAAGATCCTACAAGCCTCGTGGCGCAACCAAAATAATAATAATAAAATAAAATAACAAATAACAAATAGCAAATGCTAGAGAGGGTGTGGAGAAAAGGGTAACCTTCTATACTGTTAGTGAGAATCTAAGTTGCTGCAGTCACTATAGAGAACAGTACAGAGGTTTTTCAACAAAATAAAAATATTGCCACATACTCTAGCCATCCTACTCCTAAGCAAGCTGCTGCTGCTGTTAAGTCGCTTCAGTCGTGTCCGACTCTGTGTGACCCCATAGATGGCAGCCCACCAGGTTCCCCCGTCCCTGGGATTCTCCAGGCAAGAACACTGGAGTGGGTTGCCATTTCCTTTTCCAATGCATGAAAGTGAAAAGTGAAAGTGAAGTCACTCAGTAATGTCCAACTCTTCGTGACTCCATGGACTGCAGCCTACCAGGCTCCTCCGTCCATGGGATTCTCCAGGCAAGAGTACTGGAGTGGGGTGCCATTGCCTTCTCCAACTCCTAAGTATACCTCCAGACAAAACTCTAATTTGAAAAGATATATGCACCCCTCTGTTCATAGCAGCACTATTCACAGTATCCAAGACATGGAAACAACCTAAATGTCCAACAAGAGATGAATGGATAACAAAACTGTGGGATATGTATACAATGGAATATTACTCAACCATAAAGAAGAATGAAAGAATGCCATTTGCAGCAACATGGATGGATCCAGAGATTATCACATTAAGCAAAGTCAGAAAGAGAAAGACACATACCATATGATATTGCTTATATGTGGAATCAAAAAAAATGACACAAATGAACTTACTTACAAAGTAGAAATAGACTCAGAGATATAGAAAACAAACTTAGAGTTACCAAAAGAGAAAGGAGAGAAGGAATAAGTTAGGAATTTGGGATTAAAACATACACAGTACTATATATAGAATAGATAAGCAACAAGGACCTACTGCATAGCATAGAAAACTATACTTAATATCTTGTAACAACCTATAATGGAAGAGAATGTGAAAAAAGCATATATATTTATATACGTGTATAAATGAATCACTTTGCTATACATCTGAAAGTAATACAACATTGTAAACCAACTATACTTCAGTAAAAATTTTTAAAAAGATAAGACTTCCCTGGTGGTCCAGTGGTTAAGACTCTGTGCTCCCAGATCTGGGAACTAAGATCCTACATGCCTCACGGTGCAACCAAAAATAAAATCAACATTTAAAAAAAGAAAAAAGATACATGTGCCCCCAGTGTTCATAGCAGCACTATTTACAATAACCAAGACATAGAAGCAACATCCACTGACAGATAAATGGATAAAGAAGATGTATGTGTGTATACACACACACACACACACACACACACACACACACACACACACACACACAATGGACTACTACTCGGCCATGAAAAAAGAATGAAATAATGCCACAGCAACACGGATGGACCTAGAGATTATCACACTAAGTGAAGTAAGTCAGAAAGAGAAAGACAAATACCATATGATATCACTTACATGTGCAATCTAAAATATGATACAATTGAGCTTATTTACAAAACAGAAACAGACTCACAGACATAGGAAACAAACTTACAGTTATCAAAGAGAAAAGGGGACGGGGGAAGGATAAATCAGGGGTTTACATTCTGCAGACACAAATGGATAGCACAGGGAACTATATTCAACATCCTGTAATAAATAAACCATAATGGAAAGAAAACCTCAATAACTGCTGTATATCAAAAACTAACACAACATTGTAAATCAATGATATTTCAAAAAATATATACTGGAGGCATAATAACTACAAGGATAGTGAAATTGGGTTCTGTTACTGAAAGCTAAATGTGAAATCCAGTTGTTCCTTAGTCACTAAGTCCTGACTGATTCTTTTGTGACCCCATGGACTATAGTCCACCAGGCTTTTCTGTCCATGGAATTTCCCAGGCAAGAATACTGGAGTGGGTTGCCATTTCCTTCTCCAGGGGCTCTTCTCAGCCCAGGGACTGAACCTGCATCTCCTCATTGCAGGTGTATTCTTTACCACTGAGACACCAGCGAAGACTGAAATTCAGAGGGCTTCCTTAATAGCACATAACAAGGGGGGCAGTGGGGCAGCAGGGAAAGGTGAGGCCCAGGATTATCATCCGGAGAAGGCAATGGCACCCCACTCCAGTACTCTTGCCTGGAAAATCCCATGGGCAGCGGAGCCTGGTAGGCTGCAGTCCATGGGGTTGCTAAGATTCGGACATGGCTGAGTGACTTCAATTTCACTTTCACTTTCACTTTTCACTTTCATGCATTGGAGAAGAAAATGGCAACCCACTCCAGTACTCTTGCCTGGAGAATCCCAGTGATGGGGGAGCCTGGTGGGCTTCCATCTATGGGATCGCACAGAGTCGGATACGACTGAAGCGACTTAGCAGCAGCAGCAGGATTATCATCAGAATAGTTTAAGCTTCAATAAGGTTAAACTTTCAAGCAATGCAGGTGAGCTAAGGGTCCTGGTTGGGAAATAATGGGATCACAACACATGGAATGAGGATATCTGATTGATGCTCCTGAAGATCTTGAATTTCCAGATTCTTCTGATCCCCCTGAACCTACAGAAATGGCCCACCATCCCACACCTCTTGCTTGTAGACAGTGCAGAAGCCAGTACCCTGCAACATTGCATGTACCCTCCTCAAAATATGCCTGCATCTCCCTCCTGGATACTTGGCTGATAAATACAGTTGAAACACTATATATAATCCAGTACTGGACATATTGGGTCTGCTCAAGAAGGCACTATACTCCAAAGGAGCTGCAAGAACTAGCCCAGTATGTAATGGCAGGAACTGGGAGAGAAGCAAGGGACTGGAGTCGAGGATGCTTAATCAGGGCACCAGATTTTAAAATTGGATCCAGTTCAGTTCAGTCGCTCAGTCTAGACTGCAACACACCAGGCTTCCCTGTCCATCACCAATTCCTGGAGCTTGCTCAAACTCATGTCTATCGAGTCAGTGATGCCATCCAGCCATCTCATCCTCTGTCGTCCCCTTCTCCTCCTGCCTTCAATCCTTCCCGGCATCAGGGTCTTTTCCAATGAGTCAGTTCTTTGCATCAAGTGGCCAAAGCATCGGAGTTTCAATTTCAGCATCAGTCCTTCCGATGAGTATTCAGGCCTGATTTCCTTTAGGATTGACTGATTTGATCTCCTTGCAGTCCAAGGGACCCTCAAGAGTCTTCTCCAACACCACAGTTCAAAAGTGTCAATTCTTCGGCCCTCAGCTTTCTTTATAGTCCAACTCTCACGTCCATACATGATGACTGGAAAAACCATAGTTTTGACTAGACAGACCTTTGTCGGCAAAGTAATGTCTAGGTTTGTCACAGCTTTTCTTCCAAGGAGCAAGTGTCCTTTTAATTTCATGGCTGCAGTCACCATCTTCAGTGATTTTGGAGCCCAAGAAAATAAAGTCTGTCACTGTTTCCATTGTTTCCTCATCTATTTGCTATGAAGTGATGGACTGGATGCCTCAATCTTGGTTTTTTGAATGTTGAGTTTTAAGCCAGATATTTCACTCTCCTCTTTCACTTTCATCAAGAGACTCTAGTTTCTCTTCACTTTCTGCCATAAGGGTGGTGTCATCTGCATAACTGAGGTTATTTCTCCCAGCAATCTTGATTCCAGCTTGTGTTTCATCCAGCCCGATTTTCTCATGATGTACTCTACATATAAGATAAATTAGCAGAGGGACAGTATACAGCCTTGGCATACTCCTTTCCCAATTTGGAACCAGTCTGTTGTTCCATGTCCGGTTCTAACTGTTGCTTCTTGACCTACATACGGATTTCTCAGGTGGCAGGTAAGGTGGTCTGGTATTCCTATATCTTTAAGAATTTTCCACTGTTTGTTGTGATCCACACAGTCAAAGGCTTTGGCATAGTCAATAAAGCAGAAGTAGGTGTTTTTCTGGAACTCTCTTGCTTTTTCGATGATCCAACGGATGTTGGTGATTTGATCTCTTGTTCCTCTGGCTTTTATAAATCCAGCTTGAACATGGAAGTTCACGGTTCACATATTCTTGAAGCCTGGCTTGGAGAATTTTGAGCATTATTTTGCTAGCGTGTGAGATGAGTGCAATTGTGCGGTCGCTTGAGCATTCTTTGCCATTGCCTTTCTTTGGGATTGGAAGGAAAACTGACCCTTTCCAGTCCTGTGGCCGCTGCTGAGTTTTCTAAATTAGCTGGCATATTGAGTGCAGCACTTTCACAGCATCATCTTTTAGGATTTGAAATAGCTCAACTGCAATTCCATCACCTCCACTATCTGTGCTTGCAGTGATACTTCCTAAGGCCCACTTGACTTCACATTCCAGAATGTCTGACTCTAGGTGAGTGATCACACCATCGTGATTATCTGGGTCATGAAGATCTTTTTTGTATAGTTCTGTGTATTCTTGCCATCTCTTCTTAATATCTTCTGCTTCTGTTAGGTCCATACTGTTTCTTTCCTTTATTGCACCCATCTTTGCATGAAATGTTCCCTTGGTATCTCTAATTTTCTTGAAGAGATCTCTAGTCTTTCCCATTCTATTGTTTTCCTCTATTTCTTTGTATACTGATCGCTGAGGAAGGCTTTCTTATCTCTCAGTGCTATTCTTTGGAACTCTGCATTCAGATGGGTATATCTTTCCCTTTCTCTTTTGACTTCTGCTTCTCTTCTTTTCTCAGCTATTTGTAAGTCATCATCAGACGATCATTTTGCCTTTTTGCATTTCTTTTTCTTAGGGATGGTCTTGATCACCACCTTCTGTACAATGTCATGAACCTCCTTCCATATTTCTTCAGGCACTTTCTTAGAACTAATCCCTTGAATCTATTTGTCACTTCCAGTATATAATCCCAAGGGATTTGATTTAGGTCATACCTGAATGGTCTGAATGCAGAGTTCCAAAGAATAGCAAGAAGAGATAGGAAAGCCTTCTTCAGCGATCAATGCAAAGAAATAGAGGAAAACAACAGAATGGGAAAGACTAGGGATCTCTTCAAGAAAATCAGAGATACCAAGGAACATTTCATGCAAAGATGGGCTCGATAAAGGCCAGAAATGGTATGGACCTAGCAGAAGCAGAAGATATTAAGAAGAGATGGCAAGAATACACAGAAGAACTGTACAAAAAAGATCTTCACGACCCAGATAATCACGATGGTGTGATCACTGACCTAGAGTCAGACATCCTGGAATGTGAAGTCAAGTGGGCCTTAGAAATCATCACTACGAACAAAGCTAGTGGAGGCGATGGAATTCCAGTTGAGCTATTCCAAATCCTGAAAGATGAAGCTGTGAAAGTGCTGCACTCAATATGCCAGCAAATTTGGAAAACTCAGCAGTGGCCACAGGACTCGAAAAGGTCAGTTTTCATTCCAATCCCAAAGAAAAGGCAATGCCAAAGAATGCTCAAGCGACCGCACAATTGCACTCATCTCACACGCTAGTAAAGTAATGCTCAAAATTCTCCAAGCCAGGCTTCAGCAATACATGAACCGTGAACTTCCTGATGTTCAAGCTGGTTTTAGAAAAGGCAGAGGAACCAGGGATCAAATTGCCAACATCCACTGGATCGTGGAAAAAGCAAGAGAATTCCAGAAAAACATCTATTTCTGCTTCATTGACTATGCCAAAGCCTTTGACTGTGTGGATCACAATAAACTGTGGAAAATTCTTGAAGAGATGGGAATACCAGACCACCTCACCTGCCTCTTGAGAAATTTGTATGCAGGTCAGGAAGCAACAGTTAGAACTGGACATGGAACAACAGCCTGGTTCCAAATAGGAAAAGGAGTTCATCAAGGCTGTATATTGTCACCCTGTTTATTTAACTTCTATGCAGAGTACATCATGAGAAACTCTGGACTGGAAGAAACACAAGCTGGAATCAAGATTGCAGAGAGAAATATCAATAACCTCAGATATGCAGATGACACCACCCTTATGGCAGAAAGTGAAGAGGAACTCAAAAGCCTCTTGATGAAAGTGAAAGTGGAAAGTGAAAAAGTTGGCTTAAAGCTCAACATTCAGAAAATGAAGATCATGGCATCCGGTCCCATCATTTCATGGGAAATAGATGGGGAAACAGTGGAAACAGTGTCAGACTTTATTTTTCTGGGCTCCAAAATTACTACAGATGGTGACTGCAGCCATGAAATTAAAAGACACTTACTCCTTGGAAGGAAAGTTATGACCAACCTAGATAGCATATTCAAAAGCAGAGACATTACTTTGCCAACAAAGTTTCGTCTAGTCAAGGCTATGGTTTTTCCTGTGGTCATGAATGGATGTGAGAGTTGGACTGTGAAGAAGGCTGAGCGCCGAAGAATTGATGCTTTTGAACTGTGGTGTTGGAGAAGACTCTTGAGAGTCCCTTGGACTGCAAGGAGATCCAACCAGTCCATTCTAAAGGAGATCAGCCCTGGGATTTCTTTGGAAGGAATGATGCTAAAGCTAAAACTCCAGTACTTTGGCCACCTCATGCGAAGAGTTGACTCACTGGAAAAGACTCTGATGCTGGGAGGGATTGGGGGCAAGAGGAGAAGGGGACGACAGAGGATGAGATGGCTGGATGGCATCACTGACTCGATGGCCATGAGTCTGAATGAACTCCGGGAGTTGGTGATGGACAGGGAGGCCTGGCGTGCTGTGATTCATTGGGTCGCAAAGAGTCGGACACAATTGAGCGACTGATCTGATCTGAATGGTCTAGTGGTTTTCCCTACTTTCTTCAATTTAAGTCTGAATTTTTCAATAAGCAGACCTGGGACACATGGCATGTGGCATAAGCCCTCTTGGAGGAGGTCACCATTAGCGCCAGCATAGAGGTGCAGAGCAGAGGACCCACAAACTGCAGAACAATTATACCAAAGAAATTCTCACACTTTTAAGAAAGTTCTAGGGCCCAAAACAGATTTCCCAACCTGAGAATCCAGCAAAGGGACTGAGAATCCCCAGGGAATTTGACTTTGAAGACCAGTGGGATTTGATTACAAAACTTCCACAGGACTGGGAAAAGAGACTTGTGGAGGGCACAAACAAAACCTTGTGCAGACCAGGACCCAGGAGAAAGGAGCAGTGGCCACACAAGAGACGGAGCCAGACTTGCCTGTGAGCATCCCGGGGTCTCCAGCAGAGGCACAGGTCAACAGTGACTTGCCATGGGGTCAGGGGCACTGAATACAACAGTCCTGGCATAAGTCCTTTTGAAAGAGGTCACCATTACAGCCATTACCCCTGTCATAGTTTGGCCTCAGGCCAAACTACAGGGCGGAAACACAGTCCCACCTATCAAAAGAAAATTGGATTAAAGATTTACTGAGCATGGCCCCGCCCAACAGAGTAAAACTCAGATTCCCCCATAGCCAGTCCCTCCCATCAGGAAGCTTCCACCAGTTCTTATCCTTACCCATCAGAGGGCAGATAGAATGAAAACCACAATCACAGAAAACTAACCAATCTGATCACATAGATCACAGCCTTGTCTAACTCAATGAAACTATGAGCCAGGCCATGTAGGGCCACCCAAGACGGACAGGTCATGGTGGAGTGTTCTGACAAAACCTGGTCCACTGGAGAAGGGAATGGCAAACCACTTCAGTATTCTTGCCTTGAGAACCCCATGAACAGTATGAAAAGGCAAAAAGATACGACACTGAAAGATGAACTCCCCAGGTTGGTAGGTGCCCAATATGCTACTGGAGAAGAGTGGAGAAATAACACCAGAAAGAATGAAGAGATGGAGCCAAAGTGAAAACACCACCCAGCTGTGGATGTGACTGGTGATAGAAGTAAAGTCCAATGCTGTAAAGAGCAATATTGCATAGGAACCTGGAATGTTAGGTTCATGAATCAAGGAAAATTGGAAGTGGTCAAACAGGAGATGACAAGAGTGAACATCAACATTTTGGGAATCAGCAAACAATAATGGACCAGAATGGGTGAATTTAATTCAGATGACCATTATATCTATTACTGTGGGCAACAATCCCTTAGAAGAAATGGAGTAGCCCTCACAGTCAACAGAAGAGTCAGAAATGCAGTACTTAGGTGCAATCTCAAAAACGACAGAATGATCTGTTCGTTTCCAAGGCAAACCATTCAATATCACAGTAATCCAAATCTATGTCCCAATCAGTAATGCTGAAGAAGCTGAAACTGAATGGTTCTATGATGACATAAA
Organism: Bubalus kerabau; assembly: GCF_029407905.1. Taxonomy (NCBI): domain Eukaryota; kingdom Metazoa; phylum Chordata; class Mammalia; order Artiodactyla; family Bovidae; genus Bubalus; species Bubalus kerabau. Next base: position 41,803,675 of record NC_073633.1, read on the forward strand.
GACCTTCTAGAACACCAAAAAAAAAAAAGATGTCCTTTTCATCATAGGGACTGGAATGCAAAAGTAGGAAGTCAAAAGATACCTGGAGTAACAGGAAGTTTGGCCTTGGGAGCACAAAATGAAGCAGGGAAAAGGCTAACAGATTTTTGCCAAGAGAACACACTGGTCATAGCAAACACCCTCTTCCAACAACACAGCAAACTACTCTACACATGGACATCACCAGATGGTCAATACCGAAATCAGACTGATAATATTCTTTGCAGCAGAAAATGGAAAAGCTCTATACAGTCAGCCAAAACAAGACTGGGATCATGAACTCCTTAGTGCAAAATTGGATTAGGGGAAGTTTATTGATTTGGGAGCACTCTAAGTCACAGAATTTATCACTCTGCCAAGGACCCCAGGAAATGGTACAAATTTGTTATAAGGATGGCTCTTAGAGGCATGGAAAACTTTATAGACCACATGAGGTAAAAAAATGCCAGAGTTGCCAAGACATATAGTGTAGGAAGAGATTAAAAAATTTAGGGAAGTCAGCAGGAGGTGGATGTACTTAAGGTCAGAAATCCCACAGAATGATCATGTTCTGTGGGAAGACCAAGTGGAGACCTGTGAATTCATCAAGACTATAAGGAATGTGATGGTAAGGGGTGCATCAGCATCACCAAAAGTTCGGTTGTGGTTTGCCTTTATAGGCTAGGAATGACAGTAGGGGCAGGTGTTGGAAAACTGGGTTCTGCAAGGGGAGCGATAGGGTCTTGAAACAAGAAGTCAGGTAATATCACTTAATTGCAAGAAGCCAGGCAGATGCAATTATTATGAAGAGTGGAAAGATCAGAATGACAGCTGCAGAATCCTGACCCTCAGAGAATCATGGAAATGGTTAACAGAATATAGCATCCCCAAAGACAAAATAGATAGTCAAACAAGTGTACTCCTCAATTTTTAATCAGAAGGAATTAAGGTTGGGTGACCAGGGGCTGAGGGCAGTTGCCCCAATGGATAGTGACCATCCTTTGCCCACTTTTAGATCTGGGTAAGTTTTCAGACCCTGAACTCATTAAGAGATGGTCAGGTCACCAAAAGGAGGACTCTACAACAGCATGGCAAATTACACAGTAATGATTTCCCAGTCCTTCTCTCAAAGTTCACATACCTACTTGTATGACTCTTAATATATTTTAGATACAGTTGTAAGGAACAGGATACAGGTTTGTTTAAAATGTTTAATGAATTCATAGTATTTTTTTTTTTTGCATTTAAACAGCAGGAATCTATTTCCCACAGTTCTGGAAGCTAGGAGTCTAAGATAAGGCTGCCAGCATGGTTGGGTTCTGGTGAGGACCCTCTTCAGGTACAGAATGCTATCTTTCTGTAGTGTCCTCACCTGGCAGAAGTGGTAAGAAAGCTCTCTGGTGTCTCTTTGATAGGGAACTTAATCTTATTCATGAGGGTCCCACCCTCAAAACCTAAGCACCTTCCAAAGGCCCCACCTACTAATACCACACATTGGGGATTAGGAATCCATAGTAATTTTTGTCATTTTGCATTTTCTCAAAAACAACAGATGTTAAAAATATCTCTTTTGGCCTTTGGGGTGGTCTATTTGAAATGGAATTCTCATAGCACTTTAAATGTGCATGTGTTTTGCAATGTGTATGTGTGAATAAATATAAGCTCTTGAGAGCAGGGATCCTGTCTTGGTGACTTATTCATCTTATTCAGTGTCTAGCTCAGTGTCTGAACTCAAGCATATAGTAGGTGCTTGATAAATACAGGTTGAACAAATATATACCAATGCAAACAATCTTGTTTGTTTTTATAAAGAGAGGATGAATATCTTGGGATGGTAAAATTTTACATAGATTTTTTTTTGCCTTTATGCCCTGCCCTTAAATTTACTTTTTTATAATTTAAAAAATATTCTATTTCCCCCAAAACATTTTAAAGTTATAAGGACTTCCCTGGTGGTCCAGTGATTAAGAATCCGCCTGCCAATGCAGGGAACAAGGGTTTGATCCCTGGTCAGGGAAGATTCCACATGCCAAGAGGCAACTAAGCCCATGTGCCACAACTACTGAAGCCTGCACACCCTAGAGCCTGTGCTCTGCAACGAGAGAAGCTACTGCAATGAAAAGCCTGCCCACCGCAACTAGAGTTGCCCCTGCTACGGCAACTAGAAAAACCCTGTGTGTAGCAATGAAGACCCAGCACAGTCAAAAATAAAAAATTAAAATTAAAAATAATGATGAAAAACTCATATTCCGTGTAATAAGTTCACACAATACCATAGTATACAAAAAGCAAAAATTCCCCATTTCCAACACTACTCCTCCAGCCCCTACTCACTCTACTGTAATTCACCTCCCCAATTATACAATTATAGACATTTATTGAGTACTTACTCTTTACCAGGAAGTATTTTAAGCACTTTTTTATATGTTAAGTAATTTATACCTTGTGTGTGTGCTATGTGTTCAGTCGCTTTAGTCATGTCCAACTCTTTGTGACCCCATGAACTATAGCCCACCAGGCTCCTCCATTCATGGGATTCTCCAGACAAGAATACTGGACTGAGTTGCCATGCCCGGCCCCAGGGGATCTTCCTGATCCAGGGATTGAACCTGTGGTTTCCTGGGTCTTCTGCATTGCAAGTGGATTCTTTACCCACTAAGCCACCTGAAAAGCCCAATTTATACCTTAGCAAAACCCAAAGAGGCAGATATTATCATTATCTTCATTTTACAAAGGGGAAACTTTCACAAGTTGGGTTCCCTGAGAAGCCAACTCAAGAGGAAATTCAGAGTACAGAATGTTCATTCATTCATTTCAGACACAGTTTGGTCTCAACACGGACTAAGTCCAGTCCACAATGCTTTAGAAGGCCCCTTGCTGAAAAATCAATAGATTTCACTCAAATAAAGAACGCATCTTTCTTAATTGCAGTCAAGGGTCACTGACTATATTATAGCTTTCTTTTTATTCACAGATTTAAAGACAGTCCTCAGAGAAGGGCACCAGCCTTTGAGGTAGCTAGAAACAAGGGAGGTAAACTAGTCATTTTGGGTCACCTTGGCCATGGGCTCAGTTCCAAGGATACGCTGGGGGAGAGAAGTCAGGGGACTTCTCTTAGGACAACAAGGTTTTTGGAGTAGAGATAGTTGGGCCTTATTTGGGTTGTTTTCTCTACCTTAATTCTGAACACTTTTCAATAACACTTAGGGAAGCCTCAAGCCTAACTCTCAACTTCACACCCAGAATAAAGAATTAATGGACTCCAAAAACTTTTAAGAACAGTTTCAAATTATTGTTTCTGATGCTCCCTACCTTATATTCCAAATCCCACAAAGAAATCACTGTGAAGTTGTTCTTTTTATCAGCTGCCCTCAACAGGCATAAAACTGAACTGATCTACACACCCAGTCTCCCAAACATCCTCTCCACTTGTGTTCCTTATCCCCATGAAGGACCCACCAGCTTCCTAAACCAGAACCTGAGTATCATTTGTATTTGGGACATCACCTTTTCCCTTTCCCAACTAATCTTTAAGTCCTAGTCATTCTACCTTCCAAATTATCCAGAAGCTATCCATTGCTCCCCAATTTCACTGTTTCTTCCTTAGTTCTGGCTTCCCTGGTGGCTCAGGAGGTAAAGAATCTGCCTGCAATACAGGAGACCTGCATTCAATCCCTGAGTTGGGAAGATCCCCCTGGAAAAGGAACCGCTACCCACTACAGTACTCTGGTCTGGAGAATTTCATATATGTATAGTCTATGGGGTCGCAAAGAGTAGGACACGACTCAGCGACTTTCACTTTCGTTAGTTCAGAGCATTATCATCTTTTGCCAAAATGCCTTCAACAGCCTATGTGGTTTTCCTGCCTTAGTCTCCTTCCTTTTTATTCACTGGCTACACTGCAGCCAGAGTAATTTTTTAAAAACACAAATCTGATAATGTCGTTCTACAGTTTAGAATCTTTCAATACAAAAGATTTTAAAACTTCCTAATATAGTTTATTAGGATCTGAATGATTTGGCCGCTGCGTACCTCCACAGTCTCATCCCCACACACCATGCCCTCTGTTCGGCCATAATGAACAACTGTTTCAGTTCCCTGAACCCAACTTTTTATATTATCGCTATGTCTTTGACCAAACGGTTCTCTGCTTGGAATACCCTTCCCTCTACTCTTTTTTTTTGGGTAAATCAGATGAATCCTTCAGGTCCCAGATCAGTTGTCACTCGCACAGCCCAGGTAGGCAGGCTTCGTTCCACAACAGGTGCCCTCAGCGTGGTCCAGACGATTTGTCTTTCAGGCGGGCGGCCCTAACGGTGCCCTCGAGATTCCATCAGTGTCGCAAAGTGGATAGGCTCCTTAGAGCAGACCCAGATGCTTGCGGCTCCAGTCCAAAACAAGTAGGCAGCACATGAAGCTTCGGCCCCACAGCAGAGACACACCCAAAACTTCCAGCAGCGGGTGCTGGGTACAAGACCGTCGTTCACCGCCCGGAACCCAGCCGGGTGTCCCCGCCTCCCACGCTGCGTCGGGGGCGGGGAGGGGCGGGGCTCTGGGCGCTAGCGAACGGCGTGCGACGAGCGGGGGGCGGGGCCAGGGGCGGAGCGGAGCGCGCATGCGCGGTCGCCTTTGTGTGGGTCGAACAGCAGCAGCGGCGGCGGCGGCGACGGCGGCAGTGGCGGTCCCACTGGCAGGCGGGCAAGAGGGGAGTCCGGGCGGCGTCCGGCGTGGGAGCCGGGGGACCACGATGGTAAAGAAGCGGAAAGGCCGCGTCGTGATTGACTCAGACACGGAGGACAGCGGCAGCGACGAGAACCTGGATCAGGTTAGGACAGGCCGCGGAGGCGCGGGCCAGCGGAGCGGGAGGGCTGAGTCCCGGCCACGGGAGTCGGGAGCCTGTCGGGCCCCGGGCCTCCTGGCTGGAGCGCCCGGCCTGCCTCGTGTCCTGAACGCCGCTGCTGCCCCCTCTGTCCTCCCCGCAGTGCCCGCGGCCCTTGGAGTCTGGCCGGGGCCTGGAGACGGAGCCCAGAGGACTTGGCGCCTTGGGCGGGGAGGCGGGGCAGGGGCCAGGCTGGTGGGCCTCGGACTGGGGGAACTGGAGGAATCCTTGGTCTGCCACGGCCAGATCGGGGCGGCAGGCAGCAGGCCAGGGGATCCGGGCACGGAGAGATAGAAAGTATCGCTCGCCAACCCGGGCGATTGGGAGGTTTTGGGGGCGGTGCGGGGGTTGGGGGGCGGGAGAGGGAGGCCGAGAAGGTTCAGGCTGTGGAAGATGAAGTTTTTCAGACGAGGGTGTGAACAGAGTGGAGGGGAACCTCTCCGTGCTTGGCGAAGAATACTTAGCTGTGGACACGAATCTACTTGGCAGCTAGGGTGTTTTGTGTTTGTTAAGGGTCCCCATTGAGATGTCAGACCCAGGAAAGCTCTTGGGAGGAGGAAAGTGGGTATAAATGGAGAAATATCTAGGGCGGCATGGAGGCCCTTTTCATGCAGCATCCCAGAATTCTTTCTACTTGAAAGATGTTCAGGAGCCATTGAAACTAACTTTAGGTCTCACTGTCTTGGGGTTGCTTGAACTGTTTATATACTCTGGAAGATACTATAGGGAGAAAGCTGTCCTTTGTAGCAGTGCTCCAGTGATAGCAGAAGATTCAAAAAGAGTTTTCCCCCATGTTTAGTGAACAGATTATATACAGAAAGGATAGGCAAGAGGTAGTAGTTCTGTAAGTTGAATAGAGTACTGAACTAAAAATCTGAAATTTTTGAGTTCTAGATTGTGCTGTTTTCTAGCTATGTATCTTTGGCCATAACTGTAAAGTCTAGATAAAACATCAGCCTTGTGTATCTGATTGGGTTATTACAAAGGATTGAGTATTTGTAAGAATTAATTGGTACAAGCACCTGAAAACTAAAGCTTTTCTACAAATGGCTTCTTGGGAGTCCTCTGTATTAGGTCAGAGGTCTCAGGACTTAAATATTAGGGCATGAAAGGGGAGGACCTTGAGAAAAAGGGACTGGAGACGTGTTGAAGAAAAGAGGGCTTTTTTGAAAATGGTAGTATGGAGGTAGGAGATGAGGAAGTAGTGAGGCCTGTGGAGAAGTATCAGAGGGCTAGAAACCTTGTTATGGCATAGAAAGTGAAAGGTAAGGTGAAAATGTTCACAGAAAGACTCCTGAAATATGTAAAAATATTGTCTTGACTGTAAAAGTTTGGTTGATAAGTTTAGACTGGCACTTAGGATTAGAACTTAAAAAACAACTATTTCCTAATTTAAAAATGTAGGTATTTCTGATGATAACATCAGTTACCATTTACATAGGGCCTGGGGTGAACTTCCGTGGATCAGGAAGATCCCCTGGAGAAGGAAATGGCAACCCACTCCAATATTCTTGCCTGGAAAACCCCATGGACAGAGGAGTCTGGCAGGTTCCAGTCCATAGGGTCACGAAGAGTCGGACACGACTGAGCGACTAACACACTGGGGTGAACTAGTCACCGATATGCTGTATGTGCTTAGTCGCTCAGTGATGTCCAACTCTTTGAGACCTGTAGAAGGATACTGTAGCCCTGGAGAAGGAAATGGCAACCCTCTCCAGTATTCTTGCCTGGAGAATCCCATAGACAGAGGAGTTTGGCAGGCTGCAGTCCTTGAGGTCACAAAGAGTCAAACACGACTAAGCGACTGAGCACATACTGTAGTCCATTAACCTCATCTGTTCATGGGATTTTTCAGGCAAGAATACTGGAATGGGTTTCCATTTACTTCTCGAGGTGATCTTCCTGACCCAGGTATCAGACCCTCATCTCCTGTGTCTCCTGCATCACAGGTGGTTTCTTTACCTGCCTATCCGTCCAGTCACTTCAATTAAGTGCTTTATTTACATTGTCAGGTTTTCAAATTCTGAAGTAGGTACCATTTTCCCCATTTTATATATAAGAAAAATGGAGCTTGAAGATATAACTTACCTAGATTCACATAACTTGGTAGTAGAATTTGAACCCAAATCTGTATGACTGCAAGGCCTATGCTCTTTCCATATACCAAGTATTCTGTTTTTCATATTGCAAAATGATGTTTCATAGCCATGTTCTGTGTTACTTGAATGCATGTTTGTACAGTATATTGAATAGAGGGATTTGATACATCAATTTAAAAGATGATTTGGGGGCTTCCTTGGTAAAGCACTCTTAAGACATCTATTCTGATGATAAATGAACCAAGCTGTAAATTATTCTGTCTTTGTTTTCCACAGAAGTCTGGCAAATAAAATGAGTAGAGAGCTTCCTTTTGTAGCAGAAAGATTTTTCCTTATCCACAAAAGTTTTTTCAAAGTGGAAACTGAAGGGATTACAACTTTAAACCCAACTTTATCTATTTGTAAAAAGAAATTAGCATAAAATCTGTAAGTAATACCTAATACATTTTAACAGCAATTTCAGCTTTCTCCTTTTCAACGCATTGGCATTCTTTTTATCAGATGGGAACCAGATCAAAATGCCCATTTCCTGTGCATCCTAACAGGCATCAGTGCCTTCTTTCTATTCAGCCCTGTGCCAGGCTTTCAGAGGAATCAAAAAGTTCTATGCTCTCTAGAAGTTTTCTCAGAGATCTTGAGCAGAAGTTCAAAGTCAGCCTGGTTTTGCGGTCTTTAGGAATCCTCAGAACAAAGTTAATGCCTTCTGGGCCTTATCTCACCAAGATACATCTATTTCTTGGTCTTCATTGGTGGGGTATAACATCGTATTTGCTGTCTAATGAGCAGGCCTTGTGGAAAAGAACAAACCATGACAAATCTGAGTGTCAAGTGTGAGAATGGAGCACAGTTAGTAAGGAGATCCTTTGTCTATGAGTTTTCCAAGTGGGAATCTAAGCCATTATGTCAGAAATATTACCTCCAAATTAGTCTTTTTACTGAAGGTGAGGCAGGTCAGCCTTCTACACTGGTTTTTCCTGGTGGTGAGAGAAAGAACATGTATGTATGAAACTGCTTGGGTTGCTTGTTTAAGATGTACTTTGCAGGGGCTCCCATTCCAGACCTACTGAATCAGAAGACTCAGGGGGCTCTATCCTCTGAGGTAAAATATGGCATTTTACCAGTTATAGTCCAGGTACTTATTTGTGTTAAACACTGAGACCACTGTCTGTATGCAAGTTAATCTTTTTCATAAGACACTGTAAGTAGTTTGGGAGAGAAATAGCTTCCTGTCTCAGCCATAGTGTGTGTGCACATATAACCAAAGGAACTTAACAGAGATGTTTAAGGTGGCAAAGCAGCTGGTTTTTCTAATCTCTGAAGCCATTTGAATTGTTGGGATGCTTTTTTTGAGGCCTGTTTATTTTTTCCCTTTCTTCTTGGTGGGAAGAGGTATGTAGTAACTGAATTGGGAGTTCTTTGAAATTTGTTTTAACTTTCAAAGGTTTTAAAAACTCAGACCTTTGAAGGATTCATTTTAACATCTGACCTGATAGTGACCTTATTTTTTATGTTGGCCACACTTTTTTTTCAATATCTTAGAATTGCAAATCATGGAGTTATTGCTCTTGGTGCTTCTTGGAAAAAAATAACACAATTTGAGGCAAATCTAGGCTTTTTTACCCCACCATGTACCTCTATGGAGATAATGTGTCACTCTTTTGGAATAATATTTATGCAGTGGGTCCTGTAGTATGAAAAGCATCCAAGACAAGAAAGGAATCAGAAGTTGTCTATTCAAGTCAGTACAACTCAGTATTTATAACAAGAACTTTACTCTACCTTTTTCAAGGGAAAAAGAAAAGCTACATGCAGTTATTTTGCAGTTTTCATCCTTATTTAAAATGATTGTAATTGTGTTATCCTGTCCTCTTTGCTCATGCTACTTGAAGTAGCCATAAATTAAACTTTTTTTTTTAATAGGCCCCTAAGTATTTTGTAGGAATTATTTTTAGACATTATGTGTTTAAAATATCATTCTTATAAAGTATCCTTCCACAAATCTTTCACATAAAAGTTGGGAAATTTAGAAGTTGTGCTTCTTATTAATATAGTTTTTTTTTTTTGTCAGTGCCAGGTCTTAGTTGTAGCACATGGGATCGTCATTCTTCATTGAGGCAGGCAAACTCTTAGTTGCCGCATGTGAACTCTTAGTTACAGCATGTGGGATCCAGTTCTCTGATCAGGAATCAAACCCAGGCCCCCTGCATTGTGATCACGGAATCTTAGCCATTGGACCGCTAGGGAAGTCCCTAAAGTCTATTTTCATGAGTCAGAGCAGTTTGAAGTCTAGGATGAAGTTGTGAGAAGTGTCAGTGTTAACTTCTGTAGTTTTTAAATTTGTGTCATGGTGTTGCATCTCGCCTGATGTAACTCATCTGCCAGTTTCACTTGACTGTCCTTTAGAAATAGTGCAGGGAAGGTTGAGTCCAGTGGGAGCCATAACAGGCTTTTAGTAAAAATTGAAAACCTGTCTTTCAGCACCCCTCTCTTGGTGTACTTATTTGCTCCCTTCTTAAGTTCTCCAAAAGGAAAGATTGTTTTTCTTTTTTTTTTTTTAATCTTTCAACAAATGTGTTAGACAGTGCTAGACAATAAGGCTATTGGATGGACAAAATGGAAGCAATTTCCACCTTCCAGGAGCTGGGAGTAGGGGAGCATGGAGGGAGGGACAGGTGCTGAAATTGCTCAGAGTCATTTCCTTAGATTTGTGTTACATCTTAGGAAGGAAGAACCGAGATGCTGTGACATTGTGACCTGGGACCCAGTGCTAGCCTGATGGGAGTGACATTTAAGCTGAGACCTGGAATATGGGTTAGGGACAAGAAGATAGGTGACTGAAGAGTACAGCAACATGTGAGTGTTCATGGTTGAGGGACCAAAATGTACAAAACCGTTGAGGCAGAAAGGGCCTACCACCCTCATGAAACTGAAAGAAGCAGAGGGACTACGACATCACTAGTTGGAGAGAGAGTGATCCAAGTGAAGCTGCAGAAGTAGTCTATTCCGATCCTTTGAAAATGGAAAAACCAGTTTAGTGGATCACAACCAGTATTAAAAATAAAAACAAAATTGAATCAAATAGAAAAAATAATTGTATGTCAGACTTAGTAAACATAAGTATGTTTCATATAGATATTGTTTCATAAGGTATAATTTATCTCTCTGTGGGCTGAGGTTGAAAAGAAGTTTTAAGCCACTGGCAGGATCAGGTCAGCAATATTCAGGACTGTGAACTCTGTTCTGAGGGTAACGAGAAACCAGTGGAGGATTTTAAGCTGGAAGAGGTGTTCCTCTTTGTCTTATGAATCGTTTTCCCAGACATGTGGAGAGTAATCTAGAGAAGGGACACCAGTTAGGTGGCAGATAGAGGAGTCCAGGTGAGAGATGGTGGAGAGGGTAAGTTCCACTAGAATGGAAACTCCGAGAGGCAGTGGAATGTCCCTGCATCTAGAACAGTGTCTGGCCTGCTGCATGTACCTTGTCAATATTTGTTGAATGAATGCCTGACTTGCACCAGTGTAGTTATAGACATGGCAGAAAGTGGATTCAATAGGACATAATATTCATGCTATGAAACTGTGAGTTTGATGATTGATTGGATGTTGGGGGTGAGGAAGAAGATGTTCTGGCATGAGGTAGGGAACCATGGAGGAAGATCAGGTTTAGAGATGAAGAGTATATGTTCAGTCTTAGATGTGTAGAGATTAAAATTGTCTTATGAGACTCAAGTGGAAGCATTGTAGGTAGTTGAAAATAATGCCTGCCTGACCCAGAGTCAAAGAAAGAAAAGACAAAGAAAGGCAATGCCAAAGAGTGCTCAAACTACCGCACAATTGCACTCATCTCACACGCTAGCAAAGTAATGCTCAAAATTCTCCAAGCCAGGCTTCAGCAATACGTGAACCGTGAACTTCCAGTTGTTCAAGCTGGTTTTAGAAAAGGCAGAGGAACCAGAGATCAAATTGCCAACATCCGCTGGATCGTGGAAAAAGCAAGAGAGTTCCAGAAAAACATCTATTTCTGCTTCATTGACTATGCCAAAGCTTTTGACTGTGTGGATCACAATAAACTGTGGAAAATTCTGAAAGAGATGGGAATCGTACACCACCTGACCTGCCTCTTGAGAAGTTTGTATGCAGATCAGGAAGTAACAGTTAGAACTGGCCATGGAACAACAGACTGGTTCCAAATAGGAAAAGGAATTCGTCAAGGCTGTATATTGTCACCCTGCTTATTTAACTTATATGCAGAGTACATCATGAGAAACACTGGACTGGAGGAAGCACAAGCTGGAATCAAGATTGCCGGGAGAAATATCAATAACTTCAGATATGCAGATGACACCACCCTTATGGCAGAAAGTGAAGAACTCAAAAGCCTCTTGATGAAAGTGAAAGTGGAGAGTGAAAAAGTTGGCTTAAAGCTCCACATTCAGAAAACTAAGATCATGGCATCCGGTCCTATCACTTCATGGGAAATAGATGGGGAAACAGTGGAAACAGTGTCAGACTTTATTTTTCTGGGCTCCAAAATCATTGCAGATGGTGACTGCAGCCATGAAATTAAAAGACGCTTAGTCCTTGGAAGAAAAGTTACGACCAACCTAGATTGCATATTGAAAAGCAGAGACATTACTTTGCCAACAAAGGTCCGTCTAGTCAAGGCTATGGTTTTTCCTGTGGTCATGTATGGATGTGAGACTTGGACTGTGAAGAAAGCTGAGTGCCGAAGAATTGATGCTTTTGAACTGTGGTGTTGGAGAAGTCTCTTGAGAGTCCCTTGGACTGCAAGGAGATCCAACCAGTCCATTCTGAAGGAGATTGGCCCTGGGATTTCTTTGGCAGGAATGATGCTGAAGCTGAAACTCCAGTACTTTGGCCACCTCATGCGAAGAGTTGACTCATTGGAAAAGACTCTGATGCTGGGAGGGATTGGGGGCAAGAGGAGAAGGGGACGACAGAGGATGAGATGGCTGGATGGCATCACTGACTTGATGTCCGTGAGTCTGAGTGAACTCCGGGAGTTGGTGATGGACAGGGAGGCCTGGCGTGCTGCGATTCATGGGGTCGCAAAGAATAGGACACAACTGAGCAACTGAACTGAACTGAACAGTAATAGAATTTTTAAAAGATTTTTATGTACCTTTTATTTTGATTGTGTTGAAAGGTGACTTTATTTTATCAATTCTGTGGCAGTGTGGGCATTTATATAGCACAGTATTTTATCTATAACTATAATCACTTTGCTGGTAATTGGAAGAAGTTACCACATTTAGCTCCAGTCATGCGATATGTAAAAGAATGTTATACCGTCACTTTGGAATTACTTATTCTGAAGGGTTTTTGTGTTTGTTCATTGGTTTGGTTTGTTTTCTTTTGTTTTTTAATTACAATAGTGCATGCTTGTTGAAACAGTTCTAGCAAAAGAGAATGGGACATACATGTATGTACAGATACATGTATGGGATACATGTATCCCACAGACATGTATGTACACAGTGGCTGTGTTCCTTATTCTTTAAAAATAACCTGTGTCCACTGTTGGAATGATGTTCTTCTATCAACAATTTTGATATGAAAGAAAAAATAGGAATTAATCTCAGATTTACACCTCTGTGAATTACTACTCTTTACTCAGCATCTCTCAAGTCCTCCCACTTCCCTCTGTCCCTGTGGCTACTTAAGACTGTCCAGGCCACCATCCACTCTGATTACCCTGCTGTGGACCCCTCTGTACTTCTTCCCTGGCCCTCTAGTCTATTCCTGTTAGTCAGAGTGCTCTTTTAAAAACCCTCTCAGGGGATGGTTACTTCCCTAGGTTAAAATCATTTGATGAAGGTTTCCCACTGCCTTCCAATAAAATTTGTTCTCCTGATCCTGCTTTATAAACCTGAAAATGATGTGGTTTCTTCTCACCTCTAACTTGCCTCATTCCATCACCCCCCACCCCTTGCCTAAGAAGCTCTAGTCACACTGGTTCCCTTTCAGTTCTTTGGTTAAGCCAAGCTGTTGCCAGTTTCAGGGCCTTATCTATTCTCTCTGTAGACTTCTGTCCAGAAGACTGCTGCACCCCTGGTTCCTCTCGCCAGGTTTCTAGTCTCAGCCTAAATACCATTGCCTCAAAGAAGCAATCACCCTATTGCAGATAGGTGTTCCATCCACTTGATAACCACCTTCTCAGCACTTATTATTAGATATAATTGTTTCTTTACCTATTTGTTGTCTCTCTCCCTCACTTGATTTTATTTATTTATTTTAAAAATTTTATTGGAGTATAATTGATTTATAATGTTGTGTTAGTTTCAAGTGAACAGCAAAGTGAATCAGTTATTCATATACCCTCTCACTTGGTTTTCAGTTCTGTGAGATCAAAGGATTATGTATCTTCATGACTGTCTACTCAGAACTTGGTATATAGTAGGTGCTGAAAGCAGGGGAACTATTAATATCTGTCCCGGCTTGCCAGGAACTGAGTTTCCCAGAATTCAGGACTTTTCAGTGCTAAAACCAGGACAGTCCTGAGCAAATCAAGATGTCTGGTCACCCTAATTGGCAGTAATCACTTATATCAGTTGTATTTGTGGAATGAATAAGTGAAAAATACATGCTAATTAACTACTTTTAAAAAAGCAAACCTCTGAGGTTTATCCATATGGGCTTTTATTCTCCTTACCTGGGGTACAGAATATGTATCCCACTTTCACGTGATCATGGGAGGTTTGTTAATTTCCTTTGAGTAAGGGGAAGCTAAATTGCTTTATTACAAGTTGATCCCAACATGGCATCACAAAAAGCGCATTGTGAATGATGGGATGGGGGAATTCAACCCTCAGGTTTATGAATTTTGACATATTGATGGATTAAAATTCTAATTTTAGCCAAAATAATACTATTTTAATAAATATTACCTTAGTGTAGTTAGGCTTGCTTTGTTAGGGTCTGAGTTTTGGCCATCTAGTTTAGTGTTAAATATCAAGCAGTGTTAATGAAACTCCTCTGGAAGCCAGATGTGGCATCCTGCACAGCCTTACTTGTGGTGTGTGGGGCATTGGCATTACTCTCAGCAGATCTTTAGTTCAGCTTCAATTTGATAAACCATGCTGGCACCCTACACTGCCATGGCATCCTAGAGGAATGCCGAGAAAAGAGATTTTCACTAACTGTGATGAAATACAGAGAGGATGGTGAGAGAACCAACATCATCTCAACCAGTGTGGCGCAGTGAAGTGGGCCTGGCAAGAGAGAACTGCAGGTAGATCTACCCCCATGCATGAATCAGTTTTTAAACTGGCTTTTGTGAGTATTGGTGTTAGATAAATCCACCCCTACAGGTAACAAATCTATCTCTTCCGTGTGTGCGGTATTGGCAAGACCTTTCTGTCTCACATTAGTGTGTTCAGCTGATTTATGAGCCCTCAGAATATAAAGGACTTAAGTGTGAAGAGTAGCCTTCCCATGAGTTCCCCAGTAACTTCATATACAGTTCTCAGCTTGTAGAAGGAGTATCTTTCATACTTTTTAAGGTCTTTGCTTTCTCTGTACTGTTGTTAATATGGTATTTAATGCTGTAGAAGAAGGACTGTGCCTGTCAGATGCAGTTGTCCACTAATGAAGAGCCATTTGCTAGGTTTTTATCTTTTATTTTATTCACTGTTAAATTTTTATTGGGGTATATTTGATTTACAATGTTGTGTTAATTTCAGGTGTACAGCAAAGTGAATCAGTAATACATAGGTTCACTCTTTTTTAGATTCTTTTCCCATATAGGTCAATTACAGAGTTTTGAGTAGAGTTCTCTGTGCTATACAGATAACCTACAACAGTTCTTATTAGTTGTCTTAGGTTTTTAATATCATGTGGAATCTCTTTAACAGGAAGACAATATTAACATCTTAACACTTAATGGATATCTACTGCTTGTAATAGTCTGTGTTTCAGGGAGGAATTTGATTGCCAACATATCCAAATCCATGTTATAATGAGTTGGTATTATTATAAAACAGAATTCTGTTGCATTTGTGAACCTCAAAGGGTCAGGAAAAAATTACTAATAAATCTTTCCAATTTTTATAAATTTGCATGAAGGTAATGTGGAAAAAAGATAATAGTAAAGGCCATACACAAATTACCATATAACCCAGCAATACCACTCCTTGGCATTTATCCAAGTGAAATAAAAACTAGTATTTACATGAAAACCTGTACATGAACCAATAATTGCCCCAAGCTGTAAACAATCCAGATGTTTTTCAACTGGCAGATGGGTAAAGTGTGGTGTATCCATACAATGGAATATTACTTAACAATAAAAAGAAACAAACTGCCTATTCCTCTCCCGGCAACATGGATGAATCTTAAATGCATTATTCTAAAAAAAAACGGATTCAAAAGACTACATGCTACATGATTCCATTTATATGATATTTTATGATAGGCAGATGTATAGGGACAGAAAACAGGTCTGTGATTGCCAGGGGATGGAGGGAAGGAGATGAAGAGCGCTAACTTCCTGAAAAGGCTGAAGATCATACATGCTCTACTTTTTCATACGAAAGTAATGACTCCTATTGACCAGTGCAAATTACAGCAAAATTTGGAGGGCATGATGGGACAGTCCTATATCTGGTTCACAGGAGTAGTTCAGCTATATTTGTCAAACTCATAGAACTGTCCATAAGAAAGGATAAAACACACTATATGTAAATTACATACTCATTTTTAAAAGACTGTAAGCACACGAATATTGTTGCAATTCGTATTTGGTCAGTAGGAGTTACCATTTTGGTATGAAAAAGGAGAGTGTTCTTATGATCTGAAGCCTTTTCAGGAAGTTAGTATGCCAGTTCTGCCTAAGGAAATGAGAAGAGTAACGTTTCATGACTGCTTATGAAGACGAGATCATGTCAGCTGTTAATCTGAGAAGGTCATTTTCTCATTCTGGCCAAGGAGGGTATACTCCTAAAATAGAAAGAGACTGGAAGAGGAAAACAGATATTTTATAGCAGTCTTTAAAAATTTTGTCGGCACTTAATCTTTAGTTGTATAGCACCATCATCATCAAGGAATAATGCTCCTAGTATTTATTAGTTGTATTTTTCTCTTTTTTTGGCACAAGGGGAAAACGTAAACCATGATTGAAATAGGAACTAGGATTTTATCTGTCCTGGTGTGAATCCTGACTCTATCATACACTGTATTATCTTGGGTAAATTACTTAACCTTTCCTACTGCTTAGTTTTTTTTATCTTTAAATGGGGGTGATGATGATACTTACCTTAAGGTGTTGTGAAGATTACATGTTAGTTGCTTAGAAAAGTACCTGACATCTGGTAAGTGCAAAATAATTTGGGGCTGATATTGATATTATCCAAGAGCAAGAACCAGAGCAAGTATCCTTTTGCTGTGTTTTTGAGTGGACTGAGTTGGGGAGAACTAACAGGAGAGGGGAACCATGTGAAAGAGCAAATCCTGGTTGTAGCCACAACTTACTAAATGTCATATCTCTTCCCCTTTAATCTCTTAAATCACCAGGACAAGGCAGAGATGGCAAATGGAAATATTTGGGTTGTCAAATTAGGATTCTCATGTAATGGTCAGCATCCTTCCTGCTTGACCCTGGGTTAAGCACCAGAAATATACTTTTCCCCTCCCTGGTTTAAGCATTCAGAAAACTATCTCAGAAACTTATTGGGCTTCCCTGGTGGCTCAAACAATAAAGAATCTGCCTGCAATGCAGGCATCCTGGGTTCGGTCCTTGGGTTGGGAAGATCTCCAGCATTCTGGCCTGGAGAATTTCATGGACAGAAGAGCCTGGCCGGCTACAGTCCATAGGGTCACAAAGAGTCGGATACGACTGAGTGACTTTCACTTTCAGAAACTTACAGTTTGTTAGCTTATTCCAAACAGTGCCACAGATGCCAGTTTTACCATGAATTATATGTATAGTAAGAAGATGCTCAGAGTATTGGCTATACCACTAAGGACAGGGAGCAGATTACCTTTGTAGACATGGTCCTGAGAATCAGTACTCCTGTAACTTATAGAGGAAATTTGGGGGTAGCCTGGGGCTTCCCTGGTGGTTCAGATGGTAAAGAATCTGCTTGCAATGGGGGAGACCTGGGTTCGATCGCTGGGTTAGGAAGATCCCCTGGAGAAGTAAATAGCAACCCACTCCAGTATTCTTGCCTGGAGAATCCCATGGACAGAGGAGCCTGGCAGGCTACAGTCCGTGGAGTTGCAAAGAATTGGACACGACTGAGCGAGTAACACATATGGGGGTAGCCTACAGTTCCGTTTTCTAGTCATTTTCCATTTCAGACATAAACCTCCCATTGAGGGGACAGGTCTGTTTTTTTTTTTCTTTCTGTGCTTTCTGGCTTGTAGGATCCTAGTTCCCCCACCAGTGATTGAACCCAGGCCCTTGGCAGTAAAAGTGCAGAGTCTTAACCACTGGACCACCAGGGAATTCCCAGGACAGATTTTGAAAACATTTCTTTAGCACTTAGAAGTGTGGCAGTCCGACTGTTCATGTGATGAAAGTTCCCATGACGGTATTTTTTTATTGAAACCACAAAAAGGTAGAAGAGATTTAGGGAAGGTGAGCATTGTAGTATTTTTAGATGTATTTTCTCTGTAAACAAAACTCATGCAGCTACTTTGCCCTCTCAGGAACTCTTGTCCCTGGCAAAGCGGAAGCGAAGTGACTCTGAAGAGAAGGAGCCGCCCGTGAGTCAGCCTGCTGCCTCCTCAGACTCAGAGACGTCTAACAGCGATGACGAGGTGGGTGTGGAGGGATAGGCCTCTGGTGGGCATTTGAGAGTCCTGACAGCCTCTTTTCCTTAACCTGAGACCTTCCCGCCTAAGATCTGTGAGAACTTCCTAGGGAAAGAAAATTGTGTCTGGAAAGCTCTCACATTGTGCTGTTCTCTGTACTGCTAGTTACCCAGCAGGTATCTCTGCAGTGCATCCGTGACCATTTTTTAGTCTTTTATTTTCAGCACTCTTACAGAAGGGGCATAACTTGTTAGTCACCATCTCTTTTATTTTTTTTTTATTAAATTTTTAATCCCATTTCTATGTTAAAAAAGCAATTCTATCAAGAATGCCAAATTTTAGTGGAAAATACTTTAGGAAGACAGACAGGAAGCTTTCTTTGGGTAGACGTAATCAATATCCCCCAAACTGGTGTCATTAGGTATTACGGAGAAACATCCAGCTGTTCATTGTTTAAGCCAAGGTGACTTTCCCAATCTGCTGCCCACCACCAAACAAGGCCCTAAAAAATCCAGAACTTTAATGGGAGAGAGAGATTAGGCGTAAGGTCTTTGAAACACTCCTACATGTTCCTCATTTGATTTAAAATACTTTTCTTCCCCTTAGTAATTTCCTGGAGGGAGGCTGGATATCACCTTTGTGTTTAATCTCTTACCCTGCAGTCTAGGAAAAAAATTTTATTTAAAAAATTTTTTATTTTTGTATTTATTTATTTCATTGTTTGGCTGTGTTGAGTCTTGGTTGCTTTGTGCAGGCTTTCTCTAGTTGCAATAAGCAGAGGCTGCCCTTCATTGTGCTGTGCAGGGTTCTCATTATGGTGGCTTCTCTTGTTGCTAAGCACAGTGTACGGGCTTCAGTGGTTGTAGCACTCGGGCTTAGTTGCTCTGAGGTATGTAGGATCCTCCTGGACCAGAGATCGAACCTGTGTCCCCTGCATTGCAAGGCAGATTCTTAACCACTGGACCACCAGGGAAGCTCCCTAGGAAAATATTTTTAACAGTGTACTAACAGTATCTTGTTTTAAAGTTCCACTGACGTAAAAAAAATTTTTTTTAGTATAATAAAATTTAGTTAACAGCCAGAACAGTATTCACCAGTGCCCTGCATATACAGATTAGGAATGATTGCATTCTGATTGACTGTAGTGATATTCTCTTAATCTTAAATAATTTAACAGACCTAAAATTTTTTTGACAATAAGAGGTAGTGAATGTGTGAATTTTATTCTTTGTTTCATTTATTTTTCATGGAGGAACTGTAATTCCTCTAAAATTGATAAAGTAACCCAATCTGTTAGAAAAGCAGTGGGCTTATGAAATAATTTGCTTTTTCTATTAAAAAAAAGGCAAAAATAGAACAGAAAAATCTTGAAATAATTTCCTTCCCCACTATTCCTACATTAACTACTTTCATTTTCCTTGTTTTAGAAGTCAGCTGCTACAGTGTAATCCCAAATCTGTGTTGTGTTTGGAATACCCTGTAGCATGTTTATGGTCTTTGTACTTCCTTAAGGAAAAAATCAGTAGCTATACTTTGAAGCTCCATAGTACTATCATCAGATCACTCCTGAGTATGCAGTTACTACAGGGATTCCCTTCATCCTTTTGAACTGCTTCTACCAAGCGGTCAGAGTATGTATCATCTCCACAGCATTAGAGGAATCCAAACATGTGCTAGGGTAGATCGAGCATCATAAACATGTCTCCAGCTTAGGATTCCCTTTATCACTCGCAGCTACTTACCAACTCTTGAGTCTTCATCCTTAGAACGCTACCAGCTACTTCTGTACTTATTAGAGAAAAAGCTGACAGGCAGGCTGCACCCTATCTAGTAGGGAATTAAGAGTTTGAGTAACTTTCCCCCCACAAGGTTGTTAGCTCTTGTAGCTCCCTCCGCGTCCCATCCCCCAGGCTCACTGGCTTCTTGCAGCTCTGCTCCAGTCTTCTCACCCTTCACTGGAAATAGCAGTCTATATTTCATGGCCATTCTGAAAGGTGCCTCTTTTTTGGTCTGCATTATCAGTTTCTGGCCCAGGCTACTAGCTTAAGCACAGAGCACTGCAAAGTTAGGGTGAATATTTCATTGTTTTCGACAATTAAAATCTTTTTAAAAAAATCCTACCAACCACTAGAGAACTCAGTAGTATGGTAAATTCAGATTTATGGCTCCATATACATATCCCAACACTTTTCCCCTCCCACATGACTCTTCTATGGTTTATTGTCATTAGCAATGATAAATACAGATAGAAGTATATTGTTCCCCTCAGATTTGCTGGAACAGAAAATTTGTCAGGAACAACTGAGTTAGGTTAACGGGTGGTTTGTCTTAAGGAGAGACACGCACTGACTTTAGAACAAGAAGATATGTAGCTAACTGGTAGGAGTGGGGAGGGAGATGCAAAGAAGTTATGAAAGTTTCCTATCCAGAAAAAATGTGGGTACAGTGGATATTAAGTATAAGGTTCAATTACGGGGACTTCTCTGGTGGTCCAGAGTTAGGACTCAGTGCTTCTGCTCCCTGGGGCATGGGTTTGATCCCTGGTCAGGGAACTAAGATCCCACAAGCTGTGTGATACAGTCAAAAAAAAAAAAAAAAGAAAGAAAACGCTCATTTCAGGAGGGAATAGTAGAGATTTCTTTTATAGTCTCTGTGGGGGGGAAGGAATACCTAACTTTAATGGAAGAAAATATGCTTTGGTATTATTTTTGGTGAATGAATTATTCTCAATCATATCTTGGGCACATGAGAAAATAAGAAGTAGAACTCTTTCTGTAACGTTTACATTGACCATGACTGGGAAATTGGAAAACTCACCTCAGTGGTAGTTTATAATGTTGTGTTGTGGCATTTTGGTACCGTCACTTCTTGTCCCTGAAAGCATTTGATAAGAGAAGCACCACCAAGGGTGCAGACAGGAGTGGCAGGGAAGAAAAATAACAAGCTTAGAAGGAAGAGAATTAGCAGTGCTCATTCATGAGATGAAGTTAAAAAAAAAAAAGTGGCTGAAACAAAAGTCTACTAGGAAGAAGAGAGTCCTAAATCGGGTAGTTCAGAGTCCTTTTTAGAAACACGGTGGGTCTCGTGGAAACAGATAGCTGCATCTCGATAAGACATAAGAAGAAAGCCTAGATTTTCACTTGGTACCAGTAAAAATCATGTTAGATACCAAGAAAACCTTTTTTTGTTGTTGTTCAAAGCAGAATATAACTACATTAGACAAAGTAAGGGGACATCAGACTTATGTCCTAATATCCTCAGCCTGACTGAGAATGATTATTTAAAAAAGCTTCATGTACATCCCTGTTTTCTACACTTTTGGGAAATAAAGGCATCTGGCCCAGCCCTGTTGTTCACTGCTTGTCACGCCAGGTTTTTCTTCCCTAGAACTTGTGTCAGCCCTCCTGGACGAACTTCATGCTCCAGCTTATCACCTCTTCAAAACTCTGGTCTCTTCTTGCTTTCCCCCATTCCATTGTTTTCTACTTTCTTTCTTTCTGAAGCTTTTTCTCTTTCCCTTTTATCCCATTAGTCTTTTGGGTGCTCCCAGGTTGATCTAGTTGTACTCCTTCCTATTCCACTACTTTATTATTGCTTGCTGGCTCCAATATTTTTAATAGGACATTTTGAAAAGGATACTACTTTTACTTAAAATTCATTTAGTAACAACTTTTCCAGGAAGTTGGCCAAGATACCCAAGACCAAAGTTTTGTTACTGCCTTACCATGCAGATAATACATAATCAGCACGTACTCCGATAAAGGCTTTCACTGCCAAGCTAATGTTTTTCAGTGTGTATATTCATTTAGTAAGGTTTTCATACACACAATACTTGTAGAAAAAGATGTTCCATGGAGATGAATTATCCCAATACTAAAACTAAAGTCTTGAAAGTTTAAATCTATTATATTTGAAACTTTTGGATAAGTTTTGTCAAATATAGTTTTTTAAGCTGATTTAGTCATGATTATGAAGGGCAGTTCTCATACTGTGAAATAATGACTTCCAGAATACTAGGCTATGTAGCTCTGGTTTGGGTACCTTTCCTTTCCCCGCTATTGTAGTAAGCAGTGGCATCGTCTCGTCTCCTAGCGATGGCTCTGCTTCCGGCTTCCTGTATCTGATCTGCTCTGGGGTCAGGAAGCCAGGGTCCCATGGAGTTTGTGTGAATATTCTGCTTAAATTTAACAGTAGCTGTTTGAATTGCTCATAAGCCTTTTTTTTTTTTAAACATACTTCTTTGTTCTTGGCTATGTGGATTACCATTCTGTAGCACCTCATTTTCTAGAGACCAAAAAAATCTCATCACAAGAAAAATAAAGTGATTTTCATGGACCACTTGCTTAAACTGTGTACAACAGATTCTGACACTTACCACACAGTGCAGTGGAGTATTGATTATATTTTACTTTGTTTTTTGGTATCGTTTCTGTTTCACTTTTTATCTCCACAACCACATTATAAGTTTTTGTGGTTGAGTGTAGGGATTCTTGTGATTGTGATTTTTGTGATTGAGTGTGTTTTCCAGTTAAATATGCATGATTATTTGAGTATAAGGTATAGTAGTGTTCTTTGTACTGTGATTAATTACAAAGTAATTAATTTTTTTTAAGGAAAAAGAAAACCTAGCTCTTCTCATGTCCTTTAGGCTGACATTTGCATTTACTCTTCAGCTTGGCTGATCCTTTTCTATCTTCAAGGGGAGAAAGAAAACCACCTGAATCAGGAACCATGCCCTCTCCACACAGCTCTCTATCGGCCACTGTTTAGATCTAGAATAATGACTACTGAACCCTTTTGACAAATGCTTCCATTTAGTATAATACTCAGTTCATATGGAATCCTACAACTTTAAAACTCCAAGGGGTCATAGAGATCATTTGGATTCCTTGATTACAGATTAGAGAACAGAGGCTCACAGAATGTCTGGTTTCCTTTTCCCATCATAAAATAGTACCCTCCATTTATATAGCGCTTCATGGTTTCTGATGTGCTCTAAACATCTTTCATTCAGTCTCCTTTGAGTCTCACACTACCCTGGTATTCGGTCAAGTATTATTCCTTCTTTACAGATAAGGAAATAGTCTCAAATTGAGGGCTTGGGCCTTATTCCAATTCTTTGAACCTCTATTCCTGTAGTGTAGTTTATCACTAGCCCAGCTATTCTTCTTAAACCCTACTTACCTCAAAGTATGTCATTTCACTCTAAATTAATTTCAGGAATAACTGCACTGCAGTGGTTTCTACTCTGGGTCCTGAGACCTAGAATATGATCTTCCTTGCCCATTAGAGATAACCTCTCTGAAACGCTGAAGTTTCTTTGCTTTTCTGTCTCCAGGATACTCAGCGTATGCAGCATGTCAATGCTACCCAAGTCCAAAGCAGCCACGCCCCACCCCATGTTTCTTCCTGTCTTTCAGCTGAGTGCCAGGAAGGTCAGCTGCTTCCCAGAGTAGGGACCTGCTTATAATACACCCTACACACTCAGTCTGGCACAGGGTGATGTAGTAGTTCCCAGCCCTCTTTGTATTATTAGATAATTGCCATCCATTAGAGTATCTGTTACAGGAGTGAGAGTCAAAGTGCTAATTTCTCTTAATTTATTACTTAAGAAAGCATCTTCCTTCTAGTCGCTGTTTTAGGTTTCCATCGCTGCATATGTACATAATGCTTCCCTGGTGTTTTGCGTGGGCCTGCTTGCATGTGAGTGCGGGGGAAAGCAGGATGTCAGTATGTTTGAGTCCTGACTGATCCACTGATCCTTTCCCTTTTCCAGATTGTTTTTAAGCAGCTATCCAAAGGGGATGCTCTGGCTCTGTACTCGGATGCAAATCGGCAGGCACTCGCTTTCTCATTCTTGTCTTCTTTGTGGTGCATTTTAGAGCACTTTTAAGGTCACCGCAGAGCTTGCCTTTCATTACAGCCATAGTTCCCAAACCAAATTAAGAAAAGCCAGGTCATTTCTTCTACTCTATCCTGGATGGGGAGAGCCCAAGAGTATCTCTTTAATCCTATCCTGTACTCTTTAGACTCCCTTTACTACCACCCTCTGGCAATGAAAGAATTAGTTTTCCTTCTTAGAGTCAACAGAATGAGACTTTTATAGGAATAGGTAAGCAATCTCTGGGCTAATGGCTGCTGTTGCTGCTGCTAAGTTGCTTCAGTCGTGTCCGACTCTGTGCGACCCCATAGACGGCAGCCCACCAGGCTCCGCCGTCCCTGGGATTCTCCAGGCAAGAACACTGGAGTGGGTTGCCATTTCCTTCTCCAATGCATGAAAGTGAAGTCGCTCAGTCGTGTCCGACTCTTCACGACCTCATGGACTGCAGCCAACCAGGCTTCTCTGTCCATGGGATTTTCCAGGCAAGAGTACTGGAGTGGGTTGCCATTGCCTTCTCCGGGGCTAATGGCTGGGTTAAGATTATTTCTACATTGATTTTGCCTGCCACAATTCTTGACCATCTCCTTTATGGTTTATTAGGTTCTGTTAGAACCTAATTATTAGATCTTGAAAGGAGAGGTACTGGGCAAATATTTAAAATATGTACTTGGATGTATTTAGACCAAGAAAACACTCAGAAACCTCTGGATTATAGGAATAAATGTAAAATATTACAAATATGACCTGTTCTCCAGGGGAAAAAAATCTTTTGGGAGATTATCAGGACCAATTTGAGTCTATTTCTCTAGAGTAAATAGGAATAATGAGACTGGGTCCCATATTTTAAGTGATTATTTACCTTTAAGTGGTAGAAATACAGATTTTTTTTTTAGATTTTTTTTTTCTTAGCTTTAAAAATACTATTTTTTCCCAAAGCTTCATATAATGAACACATATTATTATTATTAAAGATGTATTTATAAGAAGTTTTATTTTTTAAACTAAAGTTACCTACATTATTAAAATTTCCCTGAAAGCCTGTCATATATAGTGAGTTGGGCTGTTTGCCATTGGCATGACAGACTGTATTGAGTCAGCATCATGGGAGGTGAGGCAGCTTTGTGATCTCATTTCTTTTGAAAATTGTTGGAAGAAAACAAGGTTCCCTTCCCATACCTAGGTTCAGCAGGAAAAGTGAAAGTGAACGTTACTTAGTTGTGTCCAGCTCTTTGTGACCCCATGGACTGTACAGTCGATGGAAATCTCCAGGGCAGAATACTGGAGTGGGTAGCCTTTCCCTTCTCCAGGGGATCTTCCCAACCCAGGGATCAAACCCAGGTCTCGTGTATTGCAGGCGGATTCTTTACCAGCTCAGCCAGGAAAACCCCTGTTAAATTGAAACATTTTATTTTTTTCTATTTTAACGCTTACCTTTCTTCCGTCTCCCCCGTTAAGCATCATAAGCTGTAGATGACAGTTGCTAAGCTTAGGCAGTGGCAGATTGAAGCAGATAGACAGTGGAAAAGGAAGACACATAGCTTGCTGCTGCTGCTAAGTCGCTTTAGTCGTGTCCGACTCTGTGCGACCCCATAGATGGCAGCCTACCAGGCTCCGCTGTCCCTGGGATTCTCCAGGCAAGAACACTGGAGTGGGTTGCCATTTCCTTCTCTAGTTCATGAAAGTGAAAAGTGAAAGTGAAGTTGCTCAGTTGTGTCCAACTCTTCTCGACCCCATGGACTGCAGCCTACCAGGCTCCTCCGTCCGTGGGATTTTCCAGGCAAGAGTACTGGAGTGGGGTGCCATTGCTTTCTCCACACATAGCTTTCTGGCACCTCCTGAATTGAGTTCACCTGTGTGGCCTTGCATTTAAGCCCTTTTTGCTCTTACACACTCCCCCCTTGCCCTCACCCAGAATTTCAGAATTTGACTCTGTTGCAGATGAGTAACACTAAGCTATGAGTAGAAGTAGACCCTAGCCCATCTTGATACATGTGACCCCGGTAAGCTCAGCCTTTATGTTCTGAGCCTTTCCATATTACCTTCAGGTAGAAGTATAAAGGGACCTCTTTATACAAAGAAGGGATTTCTGTACAAAGTCTGAAAAGACACCCTGTTTAGAAGAGATGGGTTATGCTCATTTTCATGATCAATATTTATTGACTATCATGTGCATAGTTGGGATATTTCTTTTTTTTTTTTTTTTTTTTTGGGATATTTCTTGAAACAAGTGTAATATCTCTGTTATCAGCATAGGAAGTTAATATATTTTAGCTCAGTTAACTAAGAACCTGATCACTGTGGCCTCTTGGATTCTTTCAAAATGACCTAGAAAGTATTATCCTTGAATGATTAAAAATTTGAAATGGTTGAAACATAGCCATTAAAAGCATTGGAATTTGTTTCTAAATGGTAACTAAGTGTTGAAATATTAAAAGTTTGAGAAGTAAATTCACTTACAGAGTTGCCTTAACTATATATAACTTAATATATAAATGATGTTTTACTTAATATGTCATTTATTCACTTAAGGTATCATCTAGAACATGTAGCTGTTTTCTTTTCACTTGTGCCTTCTTCTTAGCTCCTGAGTACAAAAATAAAGTAGCACTTAAAATAACTGAGTAAATTAAAATGAAAAATTAGAAGATTAAAGTAGCACCCTTTCACAGTATTTTATCAAGGTAAATTAACAGACTGTGGTTCTTAAAAATAGCTCATCTGGAGCATTTCTAAGATGGAAACCTCATCAGAACTATCCTGCCACCCACACCTCCTAAAAAACTCCGAAGTAAATTTACTTCTGATCTTGGCTATTGTTAGATAGGTTCTATAATGATCATATTATAGAAGGAACAAAGACTTGGTGCTTTTAAAAAATATTAGATATAGAAATTTTATGTCAATACCAGATTTATAATTCAGTCTATGATGTTGGAAAGATGAATGTTATTTTTTATCCTCCCCCTCCACGGTTGTTTGTTCATTTATTTAGTATTGTCTGAGTTTGCTTTACTGGGTTTTTAAAATTTTTTATTGAAGTATAGTTGATTTACAGTGTCGTATTACTTTAAGGAGTATAACAAGGTTATTCAGATATATCTATATCTATATATTCTTTTTTAGATTCTTTTCCAGTATAGATTATTATAAGATGTTGAATATAGTTCTCTGTGCTATACAGTAGGTCTATGATGGTTATAAATACTATTTTCAGAGTACATAAAATGAAGTTTTTCCAAGTAAAGTACTCTTCACCTAAAATCATTCTCCTAAACTGATAAGTTACAATATCAAAGGAGGTATAGTTTAATGTAACTAAATAGTCTCTCTAAATTTTAATAATGATTTTATGGTCTTTCAGCCTTATAATTAAAGAGCTTGATGAAGATGATTTTTTTTGGCCTTGGAGTGATTGTGTATTGCCAGCCTGTTACTTTGATAATACAAATCGCAGGTTCCTTGTATTTAGATGTATGGGATCTCCTATTTATGATCCAATTTAAGCACTGAGTTGTAGTGTAATACATGCAGATTTTTTTAAAAAGATACACACACATGTATATTTTTCAATGATCTATTATATGCTTTCTGCCCCCTTGGAGTTAGTACCAGTGCTACCGTCCATGCCAGACAGTGGCCTTAACCCTTTTCTCCCTGTGTTTTCTGAAGTTCTGTCTTGCTAACGTGCTTTATTCCCCCTGCCTTCCTGGGACCCACTCCAGAACTAAGTAAGCTATGCCCTGTGTACTGAAACCCAAACATACCAACCTCTAGCAATTACTGACCTCTCTGCCACAGGAAACATTAGAAGCTGTTTTCTGTACCGAGTTTTAGTTAACTCAGTTGACTTGCCATTAAGTTGACATACTTGCTTTTCTATTGATAAGAAGTTATTAATTTTTATTTATTATATCAATTATCTACTGTCTTTAAGAAATTATAAACCAAAAGTTACGAAGTTTTAAGTAAAATTTCAAATCATTATCTTTCTTCATATAAAAGTGTATTTGTTTTAGATTCAAAGCAGTAGAGACTCTTGAAATTATTTTGATGAACATCGGAAATTCTTAACTCTCAAATCTTACAACTTTTCTCAATAAAATTCCTGTTTCAATTTTCCTTTTTCTTTTTTCCTTGTAGTGGACTTTTGGGAGCAATAAAAATAAGAAGAAAGGAAAAGCCAGAAAAATAGAGAAGAAAGGAACCATGAAGAAACAGGCAAATAAAACTGCTTCCTCAGGCAGTTCGGACAAAGACAGTTCAGCGGAGAGCTCAGCTCCTGAGGAAGGTGAGTCAAGTCAGACCTGGGAGTGAACTCTTACATGGTAGAAGCTGCAGAATCAGAAATCGGGGGAAAGATACCTGATTTACAGTATGGTCTCTGCCTTTATTGCAAGGCTCTCTAATCTTTTCAGTATCTGTTTAGAATCTGAATGAAGCAAGAAAAATACATGCATATGACTGTATGTCAGATAATGCTGTTTCTTCAATTTCCTGAGTTTGATCATTGTGTATTTGGTTATATAAGAGACTCTCCTTTTTACAAGAATTACTTAAGGGTGAAAAGTCACAATCTCTGCAGCTTACTCTCAGTTCAGCAAAATAAATGATAAAAATGTGTACGTTGTTTTATATATGTAGACAGAAAGTAAGTTGGTGATGTTAACAATGGGTATTCTTGCAACTTTTTTCTTTGGTCTGTAATTTTTTTGAAAATACAAAAATCCAATTTAAGAAATCATGCTGGTGATTTCTTAATCTAGCCTAAGATTCTGTAACTTGTGTTTGTGTTTGCCAAAGGCAGACCAAGAATTTTCACCAGGGAAGTGAGACGAACATGTTCCACTTCACCTAGGAGAGCTGAGGAGGAATGATTATCAACACATGTCTTCTGCAGCATCACCTAATCTTGTGTTTGGGCCTGTGCTACAGGTGAGGTGTCAGATTCTGACAGCAACAGCTCCTCCTCCAGTTCAGATTCAGACTCTTCCTCAGAAGATGAGGAATTCCATGATGGCTACGGAGAAGACCTCATGGGAGATGAGGAAGACAGGGCCCGTCTGGAACAGATGACAGAAAAGGAGAGAGAACAAGAACTGTTCAACCGCATAGAGAAGAGGGAGGTGTTGAAAAAAAGGTAAAGTAGTAGTTCCTTAATGATACATTAATAGAGTAATTTTCCAAAGTTTGCATTTGGAGCCCTGTCTTCCTAGGGTTTGAGACTTAAAATTTTGGGAATTCCCCCGCGGTTCAGGGGTTAGGACTCCACCCTTTCACTGCTAAGGGCACAGGTTCAATACCTGGTTGTGGAAGCAAGGCATGCAGCACAGCACCCCCCATCCAAAAAAAATGACTTGAAATTCTCATTATGTATGAGTTAGGAATCTGACTATCCTTCTAGCGTGGTTTTTTTTTTTTTTTTTTTTTTTCAAACTCTAATGTTAAATTGCTTTTTGGTATACAAAGGTGTTTCAGTATTTAGGATTACATGTGTAAATGACAAAAGTCTTTCCTTATCTCCTAAAAGAATTTCAAGGTGAAAATAAACTTGGCTTTCATCTCAGGAAATAGTCCTCAGAACTAGGACTATTCTGTCCCTACCTGATCATGTGAAAGAAACATAGAAGCGTTTTCTTTGGCAGCAAGTAGTCCCATTTCATCTGGGAGCCTGGTTGTCCCTTCTGGAGACCATGTTAAGTCTGCTCAGTTATCCGAGACAAGAATGTTTGGCTTTCAGTCAGCAGCAAGTCATAGACGTTTGTTTTGAGTGTGGATGCTTCCACGGTTACCTGTATTGGAACAAACAGGACTTAAGAAACAGTACCAGAGTTGCCAGATGGTTAAGAATGACTTCGAAAATTTGTATTTCTGAACTGTGGAGAGCATAGCAAAAGGTTCTCAACCACGGCCAGTAGGGCCCTATGGCAGAATCACCAAGTAGCTCTAGAGTAGTGGGTGGCTTATCTCAAGGTTGGTTTTTATGTTTTTTACCTTATATGAATGAGGCAGTTAAAGAATGTTTGCAGTGAGGAGAATTAAGACAGAAGTTCAGAGCCATTCTCAGAAATTTAGGGGTTTGTAGTTCATTTGTTTAGCTGCAGGGCAGTACATGGTAACTCCAACTTTTGTGTAAACATCACTAGCCTCCTAATGTGAGATGAAGTGGCGGCACCAGTAATGAGGCATCCTTTTTGGTGGTGTTTTTTTTGGGGGGGGTTGTTATTTGTTTGGGGGGTGGTTTTGTTTGTTTTGTTTTTTTGTCTTTGACTGCTTTGCGCAGCATGCTGCTGCTGCTGCTAAGTCACTTCAGTCGTGTCTGACTCTGTGCGACCCCATAGATGGAAGCCAACCAGGCTCCCCCATCCCTGGGATTCTCCAGGCAAGAGTACTGGAGTGGGTTGCCATTTCCTTCTCCAATTCGTGAAAGTGAAGTCGCATGCGGGATCATAATTCCCTGACCAGGGATCCAAACCATGCCCACCACAGTGGAGGCTCAGTCCTAACCACAGGACCACTGGGGAATTCCCAAAGTGTTGGTTTTGATTGTTAGGTTCTTCCCCTATTCTAGAGCTTTCCCTTTTTTATTATTTATTTACTTACTTATTCAAGCTTACTGCATAAAGGTAACATGGTTGTGTAAAGAGCACTGATATTTTCTGTCAGAAAGTCTAGGCTCAAGTCCAACTCACTAACCAGGTGATCTGACCCTCCTCCTGCCTCAGCCTCCCCTTGAGGGATTGTTGTAAGTTCAGAGTGAGATGATACATGTAAGAACATAATATAAATATAAACTTATTTTAAATTGAGGTATAGTTGATATACAATATTATATAAGTAACATGTATAGTGATTCACAGTTTTTAAAGGTTATATTCCATTTATATTGTTTATTGTTGTTCAGTTGCCAAGTTGTGTCTGAGTCTTTGTGAGCTCCGATCATGTACCCTCTCCACCTCTTTCCTCCTCAGTATTTCCCACATCAGGGTCTTTTCCAGTGAGTTGGCTATTCACGTTAAATAGACATAGTATTGGAGCTTCAGCTTCAGCATCAGTCCTTCTTATGAATATTCAGGGTTCATTTCCTTTAGGGTTGACTGCTTTGATCTCCTTGCAGTCCCAGGGACTCTCAAGAGTCTTCTCCAGCACCACAATTCAAAAGCATTTATTCTTTAGCACTCAGTCTTCTTTATGGTCCAACTCTTAACATCTGTACATTAATACTGGAAAAATCATAGCTTTGACTATATGGACCTTTGTCAGCAAAGTGATGTATCTGCTTTTTAGTATGCTGCCTAGCTTTGTTATAGCTTTCCTTCCCAGGAGCAAGCGTCTTTTAATTTCATGGCTGCAGTCACCATCTGCAGTGATTTTGGAGCCCAAGAAAATAAATCTGTCATTGCTTCTACTTTTCCCCTCCTGTTTGGCATGAAGTGATGGGACTGAATGCCATGAGCTTAGTTTTTTGAATGTTGCATTTTAAGCCAGCTTTTTCAATCTCTTCTTTCTCCCTCATCAAGAGGCTCTTCAGCTCCTCTTCACTTTCTGCCATTAGAGTGGTATCATCTGCATATCAGAGGTTGCTGATATTTCTCCTTGCAATCTTGATTCCAGCTTGTGATTCTTCCAGCATTTCATATGATGTACTGTGTATAGAAGTTAAATAAGCAGGGTGACAGTGTACAGCCTTGTTATACTCTTCCCAATTTATATTGTTAGTTATTGTAAAATATTGGCTATATTCCGTGCTGTACACTATATCCTTGTAGCTTATTCTATACACAGTAGTTTGCACCTCTTAATTCCCTACCTCCATAATGCCTCTCCCCACTGGTAACCACTAGTTTGTTCTCAGTGTCTGTGGATCTGTTTTTTTGTTTTTGTTGTTATATTCATTAGTTTGTTGTATTTTTAGATTTCATATCAGTGATATCATACAGTATTTGTTCTTCTGTGTCAGACTTCCTTCACTTAGCATGTGCTGCTATGTTGTCAGTCGTGTCCGACTCTTTGCGACTCAGAGGACTGCAGCCCTCCAGGCTCCTCTGTCCTTGGGATACTCGAGGCAAGAATACTGGAGTGCCATTTCCTCCTCCAGAGGATCTTCCCCACCCTGGGATTGAACCCATATCTCTTAGGTCTCCTTCATTGGCAGGCAGGTTCTTTACCACTAGTGCCACATGGGAATCCCCTTTCTTAGCATTATCCCCTGCAGATTCACCCATGTTGTTGCAAACGGCAACGTTTCATTCTTTTTTATGTCTGAGTAGTGTTCTTTTGTGTGTGTGTGTACATGCCACATCTTTATCCATTCATTGCATATCTTGGTAATTGTAAATAATGCTGCTATGAACATGGGAGTGTGTGTATCTTGTTGAATTAGTTCTTTGTTGTTTTTGTTAAATATATACCCAGGAGTGGAATTGCTGGGTCATATGGTGATTCTGTTTTTAGTTTTTTGAGAAACCTCTTTTTTTTTTTTTTAATTTTATTTTATTTTTAAACTTTACAGTAAATTGTATTAGTTTTGCCAAATATCAAAATGAATCAAAAATATGGAACGAATTTGCGTGTCATCCTTGCGCAGGGGCCATGCTAATCTTCTCTGTATCGTTCCAATTTTAGTATATGTGCTGCCGAAGCAAGCACTTGAGAAACCTCTTAACTGTTTTCCACACTGGCTGCGCCAATTAATTTTCCTCCATTTGTTCTTTGTGTTCTCTTTGATGATAGCCATTCTGTGATGTAATAATACCTCATTGTGGTTTTGATTTGATTTCCATAATGATTAGTAATATTGAGCATCTTTTCATGTGCCTATAGGTCATCTGCATTTCTTCTTTGGAAAAATGTCTATCCAGGTCTTCTGCCCATTTTTCAATCAGGTTTTGTTTTTTTGATAGTGAGTTGTATGAGCTGTTTATATATTTTTTAGATTAACCCCTTAACAGTTTTATCATTTGCAAATATTTTCTCCCATTCAGTAGGTCGTCTTTTTGTTTTGTCAATGGTTTCCTTTACTCTTTAAAAGCTTTTAAGTTTAATTAGGTTCCATTTGTTTATTTTTGCTCTCATTTCCTTTGCTTTAGGAGACAGATCCAAACAAATATTGCTATAATTTATCTCAAAGAGTATTCTGCTTATGTTTTCCTCTAGGAGTTTTATGGTTTCTGGTCTTATATTTATGTCTTTAATCCATTTTGAGTTGTTTTTTTTTTGTTTTTGTTTTTTAAGAAAACGTTCTAATTTTTTTCTTTTGCATGTAGCTGTCCAGTTTTCCAGCACCTCAGATATTAACTTTTAAAAATAACTTTATTCAGATATATTTTTACACACCATAGAATCCACCCATTGAAAGTGGTTGAAAGTGATTCAGTGATTTTTTTTTTAATATATTGATAAAGAAAGCTGAGCACAGAAGAATTGATGCTTTTGAACTGTGTGCTGTTGGAGAAAACTCTTGAAGAGTCCCTTGGACTGCAAGGAGATCCAACCAGTCCATCCTAAAGGAGATCAGTCCTGAGTGTTCATTGGAAGGACTGATGTTGAAGCTGAAACTCCAATATTTTGGCCACCTGATGCAAAGAGCTGACGCATTTGAAAAGACCCTGATGCTGGGAAAGATTGAGGGCGGGAGGAGAAGGGCATGACAGAGGATGAGATGGTTAGATGGCATCACTGACTCAATGGACATGAGTTTGGGTGGACTCCGGGAGTTGGTGATACCTGGCGTGTTGCAGTTCATGGGGTCGCAAAGAGTCGGACATGACTGAGCGACCGAACTGAACTGAAATGAAAGTTGTATAGCCACTGCCACAGTTAATTTCAGAACATTTTCATCACCCCAGGAAAAAACCATGTACTTACTGGTACTCAGTTCTCTCTTTTGCCTCCTAGCCTTAGGAAACCACTAACTTACTTTGTGTCTTTATAGATTTGCCTAATTCTGGGCATTATATATAAATGGAATCATAAATATATAGTCTTTTGTGCCTGACTTCTTTCACTTAGCATATTTTTGAAGTTCATTCATGTAGCATGTGTCAGTACTTCATTCCTTTTTATGGATGAATAATAAGTGTTGGCAAGGATATACATCACATTTTGTTTACCTATTGATCTGTTTTGACATCTTTTTGCTGTTATGAATAATACTACTATGAACATTCATGTACAAATATTTCAGTATCTATTTTCAGTTCTTTTGGATACATACCTAGGAGTGGAATTGCTGAGTCATATGGTAATTTTATGTTTAACTTTTTGAGAAACCACCAAACTGTTTTCCAGAGCAGCTGCATCATTTTACTTTCCCCCAAGCAATGTATGAGAGTTCCATTTTCTCCATATCCTTGCCAACACTTATTATTTTTCCATAATAACTATCCTGGTGACTGTGAAGTATCTCATTGTGGTTTTGATTAGCATTTTCCTGTTGACTAATAATGTTTAGAATCTTTTCAAATCCTTGCTGGAGAAATTTTTGTTCATATGCTTTGCCTATTTTCTAAATTGGGTTATTTGTCTTTTTGTTAAGTTTTAAGAGTTCTTTATGTATTCTGGTTCAGTTCAATTCAGTTCAGTCGCTCAGTCGTGTCCAACTCTTTGTGACCCCATGAATCGCAGCACGCCAGGCCTCCCTGTCCATGACCAACTCCCAGAGTTCACTCAGACTCACGTCCATCGAGTCAGTGATGCCATCCTGGTTACTAGGCCCTTATCATAGAAGGAAATGGCAACCCACTCCAGTTTTCTTGCCTAGAGAATCCCGTGGACAGAGGAGCCTGGTGGGCTGCCGTCTATGGGGTCGCACAGAGTTGGACATGACTGAAGCGACTTAGCAGCAGCAGCAGCAGCAGGCAGCCCTTATCAGATACAGAATTTGCAAGTATCTTTCCCCATTCTGTAGGTTGTATTTTTTCACTGTCAAGTATTGCTTAATGCACTAAATTTAAAAATTTGTGTGTACAATAAATGTTTTCTTTTCTTGCTCAAGCTTTTGGTATCATAGCTAAGAATTTATTGCCCTAAAAATAAAATTAAAAATTAAAAAAGAAAAAAAGAATTTATTGCCAAATCCAGTCATGAACATTTACCCCTATGTTTTCTTATAAGTTTTATAATTTTAGTTCTTATGTTTAGATCATTGGTTTTTTTTTTTTTTTTTTTTTAATTTTACATTGGAGTATAGTTGATTTACAGTGTTGTGTTAGTTTCAGGTATACAGCAGAGCAATTCAATTATACATATATCTATTCTTTTTTCAGAATCTTCTCCCATATAGACTATTATAGTGTATTGAGTAGAATTCCCTGTGGTCTACAGTAGGTCTTTGTTGGTTATCTATTTTACATGTAGTATTATGTATATATCAATCCCAACCTCCTAATTTACCCCTCTGCCTCTCATTGATCCATTTTCAGATCTCTTTTTTTTTTCATGGTGTGAGGTATGAATTCAGCTTTATTATTTGGTGTAGTTATCCAGTCGTTCAGTATCACTTGTTGAAAAGACTATTCTTTCCCCAGTCTTGGCCCCATTGTTGAAAATCAGTTGTCTGTGGGTGTATGGATTTATTTGTTGACTCTATTCTGTTCCATTGATCATTGTTTATTGTTATGCCAATATCATACAGTTTTGATTACTGTAGCTGTATAGTCAGTTTTTAACTTGTGAAGTGTTAAGTTATCCAACTTTGTTCTTTTTCAAAATTGTTTTGACTTATCTGAGGCCCTCTGCATTCCCATAGGAATTTTAGTATTGGCTTATCAGTTTTTACAGCAGTGAAAAGAAGCAGCTGGGATTTTTATAGGAATTGTGTTGAATCTGTTTATCAAATTTACAAGTGTTGCCATCTTAAGTCTTTCAATC
Source organism: Bubalus kerabau (assembly GCF_029407905.1). Lineage (NCBI taxonomy): Eukaryota > Metazoa > Chordata > Mammalia > Artiodactyla > Bovidae > Bubalus > Bubalus kerabau. The sequence goes on from NC_073633.1 coordinate 41,839,192, forward strand.
TGTGAATATGGTATCTTTCTACTTACTTAGATATTGTTTAATTTCTTCCAACAGTTCTTTAGTTTTTGGTGTAAAAGACTAGCACTTGTTTTGTTAAATTTATTCCTAAATATTGTATTTATTTTTCTGGATGCTACTGTAAATGGAATTGTTTTCTTTATTTCATTTTTGGATTAAGCACTGCAAATATATTGAAATACAATTAATTTTTGTATATTGACCCTATTAAGAGCTAAGTAAAAAAATTTTATAATTGGAGTTATGTTACAAAAAGTTTAATATTCTTATATTCTTATTGTTTATCCCTTCCATAAAATTCCTTAAATTCACACAAAACAATAGTTTTGTTTCATAAAACCCTAATTTTTGTTACAGGGAGAGAGCCTCAATTGCATTTGTTTAGGAGAATAGCATATTTATTCACATGTTTGCTGTGGTAGAGCTGAGGGAGTTATTTTTCCTAAATAAGAAAGCTGTCAAGTGGTATTTTAAAAATACAGCCTGTGTCTTGACCACCTTCAAAATGTGACAGTGATTCTCTGTGGCTCCATTATGTTTCTAATGAGACACCATTGGAGTTAATCCAATAATTAACTCTTTTCTTCCATTTTGTGAAGTTGAGGAAGAGCCGTGTATTACCAACAAGATACAGGAGGATCCTAAATATCTTCTGTCATTTTTAAGTCTATTTCAACTGAATGCTGTCCAGTACTTTTGGTGTGCTTATATTCAGTATTTCTAACATAGTTAATATAGTGGAGTTTCTTGTAGGAAACTAAAACATTAACTCCTTCCCCCCCACTTATTTTCTTTCTCCTATCTAATCGAAGTCAGTCCTTAAAGTATTTCATTGCCACTTAAAAACCGAACAAATATCTTTTAAACAGATTTGAAATCAGGAAAAAACTGAAAACAGCCAAAAAGAAAGAAAAGAAAGAAAAAAAGAAAAAGCAAGAAGAAGAGCAGGAAAAGAAAAAACTGACACAGATTCAAGAATCTCAGGTAGGACATACAGTAGTCCTTCTTATCCCAAGAGTAATACCTCTGTTTTGAGTGTGTATGTATGTTTATGTAAAAGATGGGTTTATATTATAATCAGCTTAGGTCAGTTAGTGCAAGACTGTTTATGTGGTGTCTTCATCTTGTAGGTTTCATTAATTTCTGGACATATCATTTCACCATTAGCTGTGCTGTTTAACTCCTTGGGAATTCTACTGAAGTCTGCATGTAAAAAAGCAGCTCATTTGGTGTGTGAGCATTCCTTAAGGGAAAGTTGGTAAACTTCTTGTCCCAGGTAGCTAAATTGGTTATGATGTTTACTCAGGTGTATGTCATCCTGGACTTGGTAATAAATGTAGCTGGGAAAATTAATCATCTCTGCGTTTATCACAAAAAGCTTTATTGACAGTATTAACAAAAATTAGCTACGATCTAGGGAGTCCTTTCGGAAAGTGTTTACGTTGATATTTCTTTGGCTTTCTCTTTATTAGCCAGATAAGACAGGACTGACTATACTGCTCAGTCCTCTTTGTCCACAAGAGGATGCTGTCTCCCGCTAAGCAAATTTCAGTTTCTGCAGCCAATATAGATTCACATTGGAGAACTGAATTATTGTTAGTTACAGAGAATGTTATCAGCTATTGGTGAAGAGAACAATCCTACATACCTTTCCCTTCGCAGGTAACATCCCACAACAAGGAACGACGTTCCAAACGGGATGAGAAACTAGATAAGAAATCTCAAGCCATGGAGGAACTAAAGGCAGAGCGAGAAAAACGGAAGAACAGAACAGGTAAGTGGGGAAAATATAATGGCTGCTTTGTGTCTTTGATCATATGATTTGACTTCCCAATGCCATTTTTATCTCCCCACTCACCCTTTTAGCTCTCAAGTATTCAGTTCAGTTTAGTTCCATTGCTCAGTTGTGTCTGACTCTGCGACCCCATGAATCGCAGCACGCCAGGCCTCCCTGTCCATCACCAACTCCCGTAGTTCACTGCGACTCATGTCCATCAAGTCAGTGATGCCATCCAGCCATCTCATCCTCTGTCGTCTCCTTCTCCTTCTGCCCCCAATCCTTCCCAGCATCAGAGTCTTTTCCAATGAGTCAACTCTTCGCATGAGGTGGCCAAAGTACTGGAGTTTCAGCTTTAGCATCAGTCCTTCCAAAGAAGTCCCAGGACTGATCTCCTTCAGAATGGACTGGTTGGATTTCCTTGTGGTCCATGGGACTCTCAAGAGTCTTCTCCAACACCACAGTTCAAAAGCATCAATTCTTCCGTGCTCAGCTTTCTTCACAGTCCAACTCTCACATCCATACATGACCACTGGAAAAACCATAGCCTTGACTAGAAGTTCCAAACACAGAGAATAGTATAATAAATTCATGAACCCATCCTCCAACTTCAGCAGTCAACTCATAGCCAACCTTGTTAAATCTGTACTGCCTCTTCCTTTGGGTTATTTTAAATATTTATTTTTATTTATTTATTTGGCTGCACCAGGTCTTAGTTGCAGCATGTGGAATCTTTAGTTGCGGCATGTGAACTCTTGAGTTTCGATGTGTGGGGTCTAGTTTCCTGACCAGGGATTGAACCCAGGCCACCTGCATTGGGAGTGCAAAGTCTTAGCCACTGAACCACCAGGGAAGTCCCTCTTTGGATTATTTTAAAGTAAATCTCAGCATCATCACATTTGAACCATAAATACTTCAATATGTATTTCTAAAAGATTAGGACTCTTAAATATAACTACACTACCATTACCACAGCTAAAAAAAACAAATATTTTCTTCCAGTCTGTAGGTTGTCTTTTCGTTTTATTTATGGTTTCCTTTGCTATGCAAAAGCTTGTAAGTTTGAGTTGGTCCCATTTGTTTATTTTGCTTTTATTTCTATTGCCTTGGGAGACAGAGAAAACATTGGTGTGATTTATATCAGAAAATGTTTTGCCTGTGTTCTCTTCTAGGAGTTTTATGGTATCATGTCTCATATTTAAGTCTTTAAGCCACAAAATGGTGATATCATTCTTTCATCTACTATCTGGTATACTTATATAAAGAGAAACTTACCAGCTGTTCAGTTAACACCAGGGACATTTTGTATTTACTAGTTCTCAAAAGAATGAGATAGTTCCTTAGCAAACACCAACTGTAACCAGTGAGATTTGTTTGTTTGTTTTGAATATCTTTGGGAACTCATGGATTTTTAACATACTTTATGTTTTTATTCCATTGCAGTTATTATTGTTGAGACTCAAATTGTCTTATCTTCAACCAGTTGTAGCCTGAATTCTTTTGACAGGAAACAAAGGCCTTAGTCTTTAATAATCCAGTGGTCTTTCATAGCTTTCTTGCTTTCTGGATTTAGAGTCAGCCATTTTTCTAAGGAGCCCAATTCATCTTTGTGCTTTGGGGTGGGTTTTTTTCTCCCTCATAAGAAATTGCATTTTAACCATAATCTATACACAAGGAATGCTACTGGATAAGTCTTTTTGATAGCCAGAGCTAGGATTTTTTTTTTTTAATGATAAATTCATTTTGAGCCTCATACTGATATATCTGTTTCAAAACTAGGATGCCAAGGTTGTTTTGTTTTGTTTATGCTTTATAACAACTTTCTTGAGGTACAATTAAGGTACCATACTGTTTACTCATTTAAAGCATACGGGGCCTTTAGTATATTCAGAGCTGTGTAATAAAGCTCAGTGAGTTTTCAAATGTTTCATTACTCTAAAAAGAAACCTCATATCCTTTAGCTGTCACCCCCTCAGTCCTGTTATTTCCCAGCCCTAGGCAACCACTGGTCTACTTTCTGTCACTATGGACTTGCCTGTTCTGGACATTTCATATAAATGGAATCATACACTATATGGTCTCTTGTGTCTTGACTTCTTAGCATGCTTTCTAGATTCACCATGTTGTAGCATGTATCATACTTCTTCCTTTTATGTCTGAATAATGTTCCATTATATGTCTGTACACGTTTTATTTGTCCCTTCACCTTTTGAGCGACACTGGATTGTTTTCACTTTTTGACTGTTACAAATAATGCTGCTCTGAGCATTTATGTGTAAGTTGTTGGATAGACAGGTTTTCACTTCTCTTGCCTATACACTTAGGCGTGGAATTGTTGAAGCATATGGTAACTTTGGTGTTGGAGAAGACTCTTGAGAGTCCCTTGGACTGCAAGGAGATCCATCCAGTCCATCCTAAAGGAGATCAGTCCTGAGTGTTCATTGGAAGGACTGATACTAAAGCTGAAACTCCAATACTTTGGCCACCTCACGCGTAGAGCTGATTCATTGGAAAAGACCCTGATGCTGGGAGGGATTGGGGGCAGGAGGAGAAGGGGACGACAGAGGATGAGATGGCTGGATGGCATCACCGGCTGGATGGCATCACCGACTCGATGGACATGAGTTTGAGTAAACTCCGGAAGTTGGTGATGCACAGGGAGGCCTGGTGTGCTTCGATTCATGGGGTCACAAAGAGTTGGACACGACTGAGCGACTGAACTGACTGACTGATGGTAACTTTGTGTTTGACCTTTTGAGAAACTGCCAGGCAGTTTTCCAAGAGACTTAACCATTTTGCATTTTCACCAGCAATGTATGAGCGTTCTCCCCTGTTTTCACATCCTTACTAACACTTGTCATTGTCTTTTTTATTATAACCATTTTAGTGGGTATGAAGTGGTATCTTATTGTGGTTTTGATTTGCCTTTTTCTAATGACTAGTGATATTGAGCATTTTTTTGTATGCTTATTGGCCATTTGGATATCTTCTTTGGTGAAATGTCTAGTCAAGTCCTTCGCCCGTTTTTTAATCAAGTTCTCTGTTTGTTGTTGTTATTGAGTAGAAGGACTTCTTTAATTATTTTCAATTTTAGTCCTTTATCTGGTATATGATTTACAACTGTTTTCTCCTGATCTATAGGTTGTTGGTTTCCTCTTGATAGTGTTGTTTGATGCATAAAAGTTAATTTTGATGAAGTACTATTTATCTTCTACTGTTTATCTACTTCTTTTTCTTTTGTTGCCTGTGCTTTGGATATCATATCCAAGAAATCATTGCCAAATGCAGTGTCATAAAGTTTTCCCCCTATTTCCTTCAAAAAGTTTGATAATTTTAACTGTTACATGTAGATCTTTGATTCAATTTTTTTGTATGGTGGGAAGTAAGAGTCTACTTTTTTTTTGTCATGTGGGATATCTAGTTTTCCCAGCACAAGGTTTTGAGATGACTGTCATTTCCCTATTGATTGGTCTTGACATCCTTGTCAGAAATCATCTAACCATAGATGCAAGGGTTTATTTCTAGGCTCTCTATTTCATTGGTCTGTATATCTTTCAAATGACTTTTTCAAAGTCACTTGTTGGGAGTTCCTTGGTTGTCTAGTGGTTAGAATTTGATGCTTTCACTGCCTTGGCCTATGTTCAATCCCTGGTCAGAGTCCTGAGATCCCACAAGCCAGGTGGCGTGGCCCTTGGTAAAAGAAAGTCACTTATTAGAGTTCTTTTTGTGTGGTTGTGCCATCAAGTGAATACTTTGTTTCATTTTATTTGTGATCTGTAGAGATGATATTATTATTTTTTGTTTTATGATTATATAAAATACAAGGTTCCAAAGTCAAACTTTCTAAATAAGGTATGTTCAAAGAAATATAGCACCTATACCCTTCTGTTTCACTCCTTGCCTCGCTCCCATAGTAGGCAGCCTTCCTTTTTAGTTTTTTAAACAAAAGGAACAGATTCACCTTCCATCTTGAATTAATGGTAGCACATTATACACACTTTTCTCTACCTTGCTTTTTTCACTTACTCATATATTCTAGAGATAACTCCTTAGGTCGAGCAGTGGTTGGTAGACTACCTGTTTTGTAATGATTCGATTGGAATACAGCAATGCCCATTTTTCATAATTGTCTGTGGCTGCTTCCTGTCTACAGTAGCAAAGTTGTGTAGTTGATACAGTAACCATATGAAGCCCATCCTAAGATATTTACTATCTGTTCATTTAAAAAGATTTTCTGATTCAGGATGCAATGTAATGGTTCAACTTGGCTCATTCCTTGTTTCGCAGCTGCAGGGTGGCTCACTGGGTCAGTGTGCTAGAGGTGATTCAACCACTCGCCTTTGCAGACATTTGGGTTGTTTTCAGTCTTGTGCTATTACATGTAGTGGCTGTAAATTCAAAATAAGGTTTCCCTGAAAGACGCTGAAGACATCTTTAGTTTTTCCTCATTTTTCCTGTCCATCTCCAAGTGTCTTGAGAACAATAAAAGACAAGTGTCAGCCGAGTTGGTGTCCCTTTTTGCCCACTTAGTGACTATCTTCCAACCCCCCCCCCCCACCCCCTTTATTTTTGTCTGCTGGGGCTTGACATTTGGTGTGATTTTAAACTTTCTGCTTTCTAGGTAACTCACTTGTATAGATAGCCCAAGTAATCACAATCCAGGCCAGAGATGATGGAGCTATCTATTAAATCTTTTTCTACATTCCAGTCCTTTTTTTCAGAGATGAAAGATGTTTCAGTTTCTTATTGAGAAAACCTCAGTAAACATTTCCTTTTTTTTTTTTTTTAAGCTGAGCTCCTCGCCAAGAAACAGCCATTAAAAACTAGTGAGGTGTACTCTGATGACGAGGAGGAGGAGGAGGATGACAAGTCCAGTGAAAAGTCAGACCGGTCATCCCGAACAACATCATCCGATGAGGAAGAGGAGTAAGCTGTGCACATTTTGGTCTAGTAGTCAGGATGGGTGGGTTCTACAGGGAAAGGCTTAGTGTAGTTTCCAAATATCTCCTCCTGTTTGGTGACAAACTGTGGTCTGGTCAAGTACCCTGAATTGCTGAGCTGAATTTGCGAGCACATCAGCCAAACAGGCTTCTGCCTTTGGCTCGTAGGCTGCGCCCCTGAACATTTCATCAAGATTTGGCAGGTGGGAATTGCCTTCATGTCACCCTTGGATTGGTCAAGAGCTTCCCTTGGTTTTCTTTCTCTGATAGTGGGTTATCTGGGCTGGCAGCCTCATTCGAGACAGTTCACAGTCCTGGTTAGGAACAGGATTGTAGTCCCACTTTCCTGTTGCTTCATGTATTTCTCCTACTGTATGAAATCACATATACTTTGGTTAAGTTTTAAGAAGTTGGTATTTTTTATTTACCTTGATCTGTTAGTACAATGAACAGTTTTCCCAGCGTCCTTTGTTCCTCACAGAAAAGAAGAGATCCCTCCAAAATCACAACCGGTCTCCTTACCAGAGGAATTGAATCGTGTTCGATTATCACGGCATAAGCTGGAACGTTGGTGTCATATGCCCTTCTTCGCTAAAACAGTCACAGGATGCTTTGTACGGATTGGCATTGGAAACCACAACAGCAAACCAGTTTACCGGGTTAGTATTTCTTTCCTTGGACAGTTGTAGGATGTTTTAAATATAATGATTCTTGGCTAAGAGTATGAACTGCTGAACAGACCTGTCACTTTTCTGCTACCATTTGATGGGAAAATAGATTCCAGCTGAGATTTCATTAGATTAGCCACAATCTGAGGCAACCAGGGATCAAGCTGACCTGCTGCCAGGAAGAGTACTTGGAGCCCAAAAGTTTAGATTTAGAATGATTTTCTGTATCCTTCCATATAAAAGCAAGACAGGAGACATTTATGAAGTCTTTGTCAGGAGTTATGTAATCTGGAAGATTTATTCATTTGAAAAATAATGAAAAATTTCCACATTACATACTAAGTGACTTCTGGAACAGGGAGTTATATTGAGGTTTAAAAAATAAACAAAACCTTCCAACCTATTGAGATTATTTTGTAAGTTCCAGCTCTGCTTCTGTGGCCTGGATGACTAGAAAGAACATAGCTGGTTGGTTTGTTTTCTCTTTTCTTTTTTTGTTTGTTTTGTTCTGAGTTGTTTGATTTTAACCTGTGTTCACCCCCTTGTGTGAGGACCAGTGGCCATGCCACATCCCAGAAACCTTGGCAACAGAAACAAACATCATGGTCTTCACATTTGATTGATAAAACTGACCTGTGAAAGCCAAGTGCACCCCCAATAAGGCAGAATTAAGTTAGAGGGGAATTTGCCAACGGGCCCCACCAGGCTAACTGCATCCTCACTTACTCTGGGCACAGGTGCTTTGCTGTCTGAGTCCTAAGCCTGAGAATGGTGCCCAGAACACCTTGAAGCTGTGGGGCTCCTCTCAGTTTAGGGTCACTCATATGCACTCAGGCAGATGAAGCCAGAGGGTGGGGTGGAGGACTTCGAACGAGTGTGTTGTAACTGGTGTCTCTGTCCTCACTTAGGTTGCTGAGATCACGGGTGTTGTGGAAACCGCCAAAGTTTACCAGCTTGGTGGCACCAGAACAAACAAAGGGCTACAGCTACGGTAGGAGAGGTGCTTCCGTGGCCTATTCTGTTCCCACTGCAAACAGGCATGGCCTGCTGGGGCTGCTGTTTGCTCCCAGTGTTCTCTTTCTTATAAGACTGTTTGTGTTGTCCCCACCAGGGGCTTGGAGGGAAACTTGTGTTCCGCCTTTGCCTATAGGGAAGGTAGGAGGTAGCTGTCTCATAGGGGATGTTGAGTGCTGGAACACGTAGAAGGAAGACGATCACAAGACCCGCTCCTCCCAGGGTCCTGCAGGCGTTCCTCAGTGAGTGTGGGCAGGTGGCTTACTTCTGGTCCTGGCTCCGTCACCAACTAACCTGATCTCTCACAAGCCAGGCCACCTTTTTGGATTTAGTTTGTGCCTCAGTAACTTGATGTTGACCGAGTGCTGGCTACGTGCCACAGTTGTAGGCATCAGGATAGAGGTGAGAGCAAAATACACAAGTCCCCACCTGCTGGGAGCCTGAAAATTCTAAAGGCCCCATATGGGAAGGAGTAGAAGTAGCTTGCCAGGTCACTGCAGATGGTGGGTCACAGACACACCTCTGCCTTGGCCTTATTTGGCCTCTGTGGTCTCTCTGTTCTCTTCTCCCATTCCCATCATTTCTCCTGGACTGTTGAAAAGAGCCAGTTGGGTTAGGCAGTAGTCATGACATGTTAAGGGTGACTGTCCCTGTGAGGCAGGCACTGACTCACGTGGCTGGCACAGGGATCAGTAGAAAGGCAGTGTTCTTTCTCTCTAGGGATAGAGCCTCCTTGTCATTGGGATACCTCCGTAACATTTCATATTCTTGATGCCAGTTGACTGTGACCGATTTTATTGTAGATGGACTTTTGAAGCACTGGCTAAGTCTACTTGCTTCCAGTGCTCACGCTGATGCTTAATCATGGCTGCTCTTTAGAACAACCTGGAAGGTTTTTTGTTGTTGTTTGTGTTATTTCAGTGTCTGGTTCCTACTCCCAGAGATTCTAATTCAGTTGATCTAGAGTGGTGCCTTGCCATTGGAAGTTTTGTAAATCTTCGTAGATGATTCTAAAGGGTGGCCAAGATGGAGGCCCTTGGAGACAGGCAGTGTGGAGTCTGCTGGGACTGATCTGCTGGCGCTGCAGTCAACATGGCCATTCCTGAAGCTGCTGTCTCTTTTTCATGCAGGCACGGCAGTGACCAGCGAGTGTTCCGCCTAGAGTTTGTCTCAAACCAAGAGTTCACTGAGAGCGAATTCATGAAGTGGAAAGAAGCGGTGAGTGAGTAGACAGCACCTTCCTAGCAGTTGTTCATGAAAATATTGACAGAGCCTCTTTTCCAAATTCTTTATTATAAACAACCCTTTTATTGCGTTTTGGTCCAGATGTTCTCTGCTGGCATGCAGTTGCCCACTCTAGATGAAATCAATAAGAAGGAATTATCTATTAAAGAAGCTCTTAATTATAAATTCAATGACCAGGACATTGAAGAGGTAAGAAACCTGGTATCCCAGAGTCTGGAGATTCATCAAGAGCCAAGTGTTAGAGAAGATCATGCCTGTCTTTTCTTTCCTGTATTTTGACATTTTTGGCTCTACCACTATTGCATGAGGAAGAGGGAATTCTGTTATTACTACCTTAGAATTTATAGTTCATCAGGATTTTCTTGTACACTGTCACTTGAAGTCACAGCCTAACAAAGTAGATTCAGGGCTCAGGGATCTCTATTCTTCTGCTAGGCTTGGTCCTTCAAGAGTTTCCTTTCTCCAAGACATTTTGGTAAAATTGTTTGATCTCTGTTCTCTTGGACACTGGATACCTTACAGTACAAGGCCCTTGGGCTGCTGCTGTTTATTGGTGCATGTTCCTTTGTGCTAGCCGGGAAGAATCTCTGGGACCCTGGAAGCAGCATAGTACCCCTTGGAATGAACTCACTCTGGGTGTGGGGCATGGCACTGCCATAGGAAGAGCAGCCCTCTTTTAACTATCTGCTTACCACCACAATGGGCTCACCTGTCCTGCCTACAAAAGTAGTTTAGGAATACCTCACTGCTGGTGTCTCCTCTCTGGTACAGATTGTAAAAGAGAAAGAAAGATTCAGGAAAGCTCCACCCAACTATGCTATGAAGAAAACGCAGCTTCTGAAGGAAAAGGTGAGGACTTGTGTTGGAAGTTCTTTCCCTGTCCTGCAAGGAGATATGGAAACCAGACTTGTTCATCCTCTGCCAAGTCAGTAGTGGCAGGATTGGGAGAAAATGCAGGGCTTGACTGTAAGCATCACAGATTTTCTTAGCATCTGGGCAGCATCCCTTGGCTGTTCTTTCTCTCAATGGAAGCTGATCTTGCCCGTTCCATTCTCCTCCCCTCCTCGTCACTTTAGTTTCATGTGTAATAAGATAGGCCCCAGGGCAGTATCAGCACTGGGCCCGAATAGACGATTGATACTGTGCAGTCCCACCGTGGCAGGTGGCTTTCTATTCTTCATGTCAGGGTGGGGTGAGCCTTGTTAGGGTGAGTTAGCCAGGCGGGGCCTGGGTTCTGAGGTGTTTGTTTTTGCTATTCCTTCACACCTCCTGTCATTTGTTCATCATGTAAGATATTTTCCCTGTGTTGGAAGGAAGGGGACACTTGATACCGAGCCGGTCATAGCCAAAATCTCATGCATCTCTCTGTGTACAGGCCATGGCTGAGGACCTGGGGGATCAGGACAAGGCCAAACAAATCCAAGACCAGCTGAACGAGCTGGAGGAGCGAGCAGAGGCCTTGGACCGCCAGCGGACCAAGAACATATCTGCTATCAGGTGTGCTTCAGAACCTGTTTTGATTGGGCTCCTATCCTTGGTCCACAGTTATCAGGCGAGCTGTGGCCTTGGACGTGCTGTGCTCCAGTGGCTCCACATATCTGGGGTCAGGCACCAGGGTTCCCGCCCTCCTTTCACAGCCCGCTGACTCATCCCTCTTCCTCACCCCGCAGTTACATCAACCAGCGGAACCGGGAGTGGAACATTGTGGAGTCTGAGAAGGCCCTTGTGGTGAGTGAGACAGCTTGATCTGGATCACTAAGTGTAGTTTTAGTTAATAAAACAACATGTAATCTTTTCTGTATCTCACCTAAGTATGTTTTCTTTTAATTATTAAAGTAGCATGTACACAACACACACAGTCTGTCTGTACACATACAACTGTGTAAGGTATTATAATAAAAAGCAGCAGTCTTCTGTGCTAACCCCTCCCCATCTTTAGATTCTATTCCACACATATTTATTTTTATCAGTTTCCAGTTTTTTTTGTTGTTTTTGTTATTGCTCTCATAATCTGTTCTGGTGTTCTTGAAGGGAAAAGGCTAATAGACAGCCTCTGACTTTTTCAGGGCCTTGCAAAGACTGTTACTTATACGTATGCATATGATAAATGAGAGGTGTGGGCGGGCAGGAGATAGAGTTCTGTAATACATGCTCTCTGTTTCAGGCTGAAAGTCACAACATGAAAAACCAACAGATGGATCCCTTTACCAGGCGACAGTGTAAACCTACCATCGTTTCTAATGTGAGTGCCTAAAGAGGACATATTTAGTCAGGACCTAGATTCTGGGACATAAATGAATTCCATTAGGAGATTAATAAGGAAGTTAAAAATAATGTTGTCTTAGTGGGATTTGCTTGCCTCAAACACTTGGGTCTGGATGCTTCCTTTTTTATCTCACTGTAGGACATACGGGTAGTAAAAACCTGGCATGGACTTTAGAAACCTGTGGACTAACGTGCGCTGCCAGGGCAGGTTCACCAGTGCAGCACAATGAGGAACGTGTAGGCTAGGTCGCCTGGCAAGGGCCTGGCTGGGCTGGACTTCAAAGCTTTTAACTGTCCCTTTTTGTAGCCTGGAGGAAAACCCCACTGGACTGCTGATGGGCCTACTGTGGTGCTTGTGTTAGTGGTGGTAGGTGGGATAGAAACTGGTGGTGGGACTGTGTGAGTGTTGAAAAGTCTCTAAAATAACTTCCTTGTTCTCTCAGTCCAGAGACCCAGCTGTTCAAGCTGCCATATTGGCCCAGCTGAACGCAAAATACGGTTCTGGAGTGTTACCAGATGCTCCAAAGGAAATGAGCAAGGCAAGTATAACACTGAAGCTCGGCCACTGGCCTGGACACCAGAGCAGGCACTTCCTGGTTTGGGCTTGATTGTCCCCACCTGGAGGAACTTGGCATCCCACTTGCAGTCCTTTCTTCATCCTCATTATTTACAAATGTAATAAACAGCTACTGCATTTTGGTCAGATGACATAAGTTCTGAGCCCAACACCACTACTTCATGAAACCCCTGACTGTGGCTTTAGGCAGCTGACCTCTAGCCTTCTAATCCACATTTTCTCCTATGTAAATGGGGTAATATTATATACCCTGCCTAACTCATAGGACAATCAGGAGTAGATGATATGTAAGGATGAGACAGTTGTAAAAGTGAAAGCTCCTTGTAAACTGAAATGTTAAACCAAGAGAAACTGCCCGTTTAGAAGCCATTTTCTGCCTTTTCCTAAGGAGCCCAAACTCCCAGAAATTCCGGAGATCTTGGGTCAGGGGGTATTTTTTGTCTTGAGCCTACCCTTTCTGCCCTCACCCACAGCCATGAACCTTCCCTCCCCCTCCTCTCAGGCTCAGAAATAAAACCTCTGTGGACTCTCCTGCCCTCCCTCTGAGAGAAGAAATCAGAAGAGTCTTTAATAGGAAGATCTAATGAACTTGAGCAGCAGTTTTTACCATTAGTGGTTGCTGCTGCTTGAAGTCCAGTTGCATTTATCCCTCTATAATTAGTTTTTCTCTTCCCATTGCAGGGTCAGGGAAAGGATAAAGATTTGAATTCTAAATCAGCCAGTGATCTCTCAGAAGACTTGTTCAAAGTACATGACTTCGACGTGAAGATTGATTTACAAGTCCCCAGCTCAGGTAGGTGAAGGTAGAGATTGGTCATGGCCAAGGACCAGGGTGGCTCCATGACTCTCAGCCAACAAGGAGGCCTGCTTTGGGGAGGAAATGGGGATGTCTAGTCACCTGTGTTTATGGAGGCCGGAGTAAGATAGGCTGCAGGTCCGTCTTGAGAGAGAACAGGGACACTACCTGGAGGAGTGAAGCCCAAGACCGGGGGGCCTCAGATGCCGGTTTGCTCTTCTTTCCTGTAGAATCAAAGGCCTTGGCCATCACCTCCAAGGCTCCGCCAGCCAAGGATGGAGCTCCGAGGAGATCTCTGAACTTGGAAGACTACAAAAAACGACGAGGGCTTATCTGAGCGCGCCCAGCCTGCTGCATCTGACCCCGCATGCCCATCACAGTGTCCCACTTTTCCTCCTTTCCTCTGATTTGCCCTCACTGGGCTGGAGCAGCAGGAACTGGGAAGAGACTCTAAACTGCCAGTCATCTGTAATATAAACCATTTGCTGTATAGACTTCCCTGGTCTGCAACATCTCCATCGACCCCCCAGGACCCACCCAATGTGAACCTGGGCTCTCTTGGGCTTTATCCATGTCTTTAGATTTGTGTTTGCCTTTTTCTTTTTTTTTTTTTAAACCACAGTTCATTGGCCACTCTGCACGCATTCAGTATTACCGTGGAGCTGGGGTTCCTGCTGGAGCCCCCAGCAGCAGCACTGGGCAGCATCCTGTGCAGGATGGCCCTGGGCCCAACCATTGAACATTTGGCCCCCAGCCCTGGTGGGGAGTGGGGGCTGGGCACCCACAGTCCCATCTCCTCTCTCTCATCTTTCTCTTCTTCCGATCTTGCGGAAGAAGGGTTTTGAAAACCCAATTTAATTCCAAAAAGTGTACATTTGTGGGGAGGGAGGGGGGTCTATTTGAGAGAGAGTGTGTATGTGTGTATGTGTCTGTAAGTGTGTGGATTTTTTTATCATTTTTTTAAAATGCAGTACTCTTTGTATCTGTCTGTCATGGGGCTATAGCTGTTTCAGATTTTTTTCAGCTGTACTTGAGCATCTGAAACTGCAAGAAAGAAACTCATTAAATGTGATTCTTCTTACTAAACAGTCCTGACTGCTGTAGCTGTGTAACTTCTCCCCCACCTCCTCTTTCCCATCACCCTCCCACCTCGGAGAAATCTCCCCAGTTTGGCCCCTGCCCTGTCAGCTGTGTCCTGGCAGGTGGGAGGGAAGCCCATGGCTAGGTACTAGGGAGGTACAGGTGTCTTGCTCAGCCCATGTGTTCAGCCCACAGCTTCTTGGCTGAATGTAGAGTGTGTCTGTTCCCCGCCCCATGTACTTGTCTCTTCCTAGTGATTCTGTTTTGCCGTTTCAGCAAGAATAATATTTTGTTGTTTTTTAAGAGAAAAGTATTCAACATGAATGTGGAGAGAACGAACACAAAGAAATAGGTTGCAGATGTTACAAGCATGTGCAGTTCTGTGTGTGTGTATACATATATATGGTAAGCATATATATTGTGCAGCTAGGGTGAAGCCAGCAAAGAAGTATGTATGTCTTTATAAAATGTTTGCAAAGAGATAAGCTGACTGCTTGATAATCATTCTCAGGTGTAAAGCTCCAAGTGTAAATAAAAGTGGCATTTAACAAATCTTTTCAGAACAAAGTACAGCTGACTATATAAAACAAGAACTAAGCTAAAGGAACAGCTGAGAGCCGCTGATTCCCACAAGAGGGAGAGGAATCTCAAAGCCCTGCCTTGGATCTCTTCACCCTACTTTCTATAAGAAAGTGGGATGATGGGAAATCATGGATTAAGTTGTATTTAAACAAAAGGAACTTGGTAACTCTTCTGGGTTTAGTAGAGCCTCAGTGTTGCTTTAACTTAGTTTACACTTTTTTTATTTAAAAAGAAAAGCAGCAATCAATGTTTTTTAAAAAGAATTGTGACTGTAAAATGGATAGATATGACTGTAACACAGCTACGTGGTGGCTGTGACAGTTGAGCTGGGCAGAGGAGTGGTGGCGGCTCATTAAAACCATATGTACTTGAAGAGTCCACTGACCAAAACTCTTATAGACTGTTGTGTAAATGTGGAATCACAGACTGTTAAACATTGCCTGGACTCCAGAAGAGTCCTGGAGGCTGCTGGGACCTCTCGTATTATGACAAACTTGGACTTTTTCTTTCTTGTTTTAAAAGACACGAAATGATAGAATCCATATAATTTGCTGGAGACATTCTGATCCACCATGTAGATCTGTATTTAGTATCCTTTGGATTTGGAGAAGTGTCGGTTACATTATGGCTGTGTAATAAAGTTTTTATTAAAACTGCATCACACTGTAGCCACTGTGCCACTACCTCCCCACACGCAGCTGCTGAAACTTTCGTTCTGAGACGCCAGAAACAGCAGGGAGCAGAGCCAACCAAAGAAGACCGACAGTTAACTTCTCACCTGAGTAGCCTATTTTGGTGATTGGAATCAAGACTGAGGACTTGTCTACAGTCTCAACTGAGGCAGGGCCTCTGAACTGAGATCTTGACCAGGCGTAATACATTGGCTTTATCCCACCAGCGGAGCTGCTTGGAGGTTCGAGGTGCCGCTTGTGCTGGGGAAGGCAGCAGGGGCCCGCTGCTCCAGCCCCACCCCACCCCCAGGTGGTTTCAGTGTTGAAGGGTGTGGCACCTAAAGCTGCTTTATACATTTTTCACTTCCTTCCAAGAAGCAAAAAGGCCAATGTCCGTATACCGAGTTCATGATGTATAGAGGTCTGTTTGTCTGTCTTGCTTCTGACAGGTGCAGGGAAAGTCTTCCTGCCTACAGCTTTCCTTCAAAGAGAATGCTTTTGTTTTCTTTGTTTCTGTGAAGTCCTGACCTGTCACTCAAACTGTACAGATATTTGTAAATAAACTTTATGCCCTGTTTTAACAAGGGAGTCAGATTTAGTCCAAAGACTGCATCCTGAGTGGCAACTCTCGAAGTTTATGTTTTAAAAGTCCAAGAGAGCCTCTCTCGCTTGATTTCCCTCCCTCCCCCTACTCTTAGCCCTGAACCACCACCACCCCCAAGTGAAAGTGGCTGCTGTTAACTGTTCAGCTACCCAGTTCCCCAGAAGCCTGAGACATTGGTTGCCTAGAGCCAAGGCAACCTCCAACTGGCCTAGTTTACTTCCTACGTTGGGAGATACCAACAAGCTCTAACAGAACCAGGTAGGCCCCTCATACACTGCCTAACCCTAGTGAGAGTGTCGCCCTCCTACAGCTTTCAGTTGGCTGAGGTATAATTTCTTTGTTAACTTGTTTTCTGCCTGTCGTGAACATGAAGGGGGACCCAGAGCTTGTGAGTATGGCTCTGGAAGTAATACTGATATCCTTCCCTTAGGGCCCCAGCTGGGACATCTATAAGGCTCCCTGCCCTCACTACATGAGGCTGTGTCTCAAACCTTTCTAGACCTGGGGAGGTAGGGGGTGGCAAACGCAATGGTACAAGCCCAGTCCAGGCCTGCCTTTGATGTTGGGAGAGGTGGGTCCCTGGGGCTCACCTAGCAACTGCATCTAATGAGGTTTTCTTAAACTCCCTATCACACCAGCCACCTGATTGTTGGAAGCAGGGGGCTTCCTGGGCCCTAGAGAGCAGAGATTATAGTCTAGCCTAGAGGACAGCCTTGTCTAGTTATTTCCCAGGGTTCTCTGCTATGAGGCAGCCACTGGCTGTGACTGCCTTGGGTGGAGGAATGCAAAAGGGAGAGGGGTGCAGGGTCTATTGGCTATCTCATGGTAGTGGCGTTCAGGAATGGGGAAGTCACAGGCCTCCAGCTCAGATACTTTCCTGTGACTTACCTGACTAAAGTGGGCAGCTGAACTGCTTTGGGGAGGAGAGGTTTGGAGGGAGCAGCAACACTAGGGGGTGAGGGCAGAGGGGCAGTCTGCCTTCCCAGCCTTCCCCAGGCTGGCCCCTAGGGCCAGTTTCTTGGCCCAGAATAGGGGCTTAGCCAGTGCAGCACAGGCATATTGAGGGCTTCCAGATTATGCTCTGGACCTGAGGGAGAGCCTAAAAGCCACAAGGTAAGTGGGCTCAGTGCAGCATTCATGCCCCAGCTCCACCACTTAACTACCTAGGGCTGAAGCTGGTTAACTCTTTGAGCCCATTCCTCATCTTTAACATAAAATCTATCTGGAGCCTGTTCACGATTAAGTGTTCCTTTTCCCAGTAAAGGTTCAGTAAGTGCTGTTGTCAGAGAGGCCATTAGGCCTTACAGGAGAGACTTGGAGCAGAGTGGAGGGGTGAGGGTGGAAGGGGCAGTGTGATGGAATGGGTCAGAAGGCACAGAATAGTGCCAGCAGAGGGCATGAAGCTCCAGAAGCTGGAGCACTTGGCCCAGAGACTCAGCTGGCTCCCACCTAGGAGTGTGTGTGTGTGTGTGTGTGTGTGTGTGTGTGTGCACTTGGCCCAGAGACTCAGCTGGCTCCCACCTAGGAGTGTGTGTGTGTGTGTGTGTGTGTGTGTGTGTGTGTGTACACTTGGCCCAGAGACTTAGCTGGCTCCCACCTAGGAGCATGTGTGTGTGTGTGTTGAAGGGTGGGAGGAAGGTCAAGAAACTCTGTCTCCCTATGGAGGTTCCAATGATCACTGGGGCTGGCCAGGAGAACTGTCCAGAGAAGGACAGCTGCCTTTTGGTCCCAACTTGCTGCTGCTATATATCCTCTGCAGCCCCAACACACACCCTCTTTACTGATGGTCGTTCTGAAAGCATCCTCCTGCTCCCAGCCCTCACTGGCTCTGGAGGCCTCCACCTCACCACTGCCCCAGGGGACTCAGAAAGACTGTGAGGCCTCACCTCCCCAACACCACAGAGAGTAATTAAAACACAAAAACCGTGTCAAACTGGAAAATGAGTGTAAAGAAGTTCAACCGAGTTCCAATCTGTTTCATGATGACTTAATAGCATCTTCAGAATATCACTTTTTGTCTCTTTTAGCTGTCCATGACCCTGCATTTTCCCCAGTGGTTCAACGGTCTGCCTGCAATGCAGTACATGCGGGTTCGTTTCTGGGACGGGAAGGTCCCCTGGAAAAGGAAATGGCAACCCACTCCAGTACTCTTGCCTGGAGAATCCCATAGACAGAGGAGCCTGGTGGGCTACAGTCCATGAGGTCACAAAGAGTCAGACACGACTGAATGGACTTAGCAGGCGCAAACGTACGACCCTGTGTCGCTAAATTCATGCAGAGAACACATCTTGCTCAGCCATCAACACATCCACCTCTCCTGAAGCACAAGTCTATCCCCATTGATTTTTCCCTGGAGAACTACTCTTCACCCTTCAGCGCTCAAAGGTCACCTCCTCCAGGAAACCTTCCCTGATTGCCCCTTCCCGCTCCGGTTTGGGAGCACCTAGGCTTCCCTAGGGCGGCACACACCACGCTGTAGTACTGTTATCTGTGAGTCTCCACCTCCACCCTGGGATCTAGTTAACGCCCAATAAACGCAGTGGAGGAAAGCGGGGCGAGACCAGCTGACTGAGTTCTGGGATTTCTGACCCCACCACTCCCCTCTATCGTGTCCCCAGACCGCAGCGCACGCAGGAATGAGATGCGGCGGTGCTACGCCGCCTGCAGTAGAAGCCCAAGCTGTCCGTCATATGGGTTCAACCTGAGTCCGCGAGTAAAACGGCTGTGGCAGATGGGAGCTATCCCCTCACGGCCCCGACGAGTCAACAGCTTCGGCCTCTGTTCGCCCACTCGCGACCTCACTGACATTGGAGTCCAGGTCCGAGTGCCCCACGGGGCGATGATCACACTGCCTGCACGTGCACGCGCTCGCCATGCACGTCTCCAACCGTGGACCCCAGCCGGGCGCGCGCCCCGGCGGCTTCTCCACACCCGCCCCCCACCCGCCGTTGGGAGCTGGGGCCTCAGATTACTCGGTGCTCCTGGCGGGTTGCCTGAGGCGCCCGACTGATGCCGAGGAGGAGCAAGCATCAGCTCCATGGACCTGAGGCCTGCGCGCCGCTTCCTAGTGGCTCCTGTTTCCACCTGGCCACTGGAGGCTCTCTGCGCACCCCGGGTGGAGGTCACGCTGGCAGGCAGAGATCACTAATATAATTAGCGGATGCGCCCACCTGGGGTGGGGAAAGATCTGGAGGTACCCTGGTAGGGATGTGGGGGACAGAAAGACTGCATCCCTGACGTCAGACACTACCAGTCCCCTCTGCCTCCCCTTGGCCACTGGCAGAGATTCTGAGGGTTGTGAGTTTTAGAGAGAGGGAGGAGGGGGAACCACAGGAACACAGGCTCCTGGGAGGGATGGGAAACCTTGTTTCTGAAGTGTGTCAGAAGAGAAAATGTTCTTACTGAGCATACACAGGTGTGGTGACACATTTTGACTGTTTTGGAGGAGGGTGATGCAGAGGGTGGCGGGTCAGTGAATGCTGCTGGGTCCCAAGTTTTATCAGAAGATATTCCCAGGATATTTCCACAAATTGTATCAATTATAGGGTCAGAGATTGCATGGGGAGGAGGAGAAACCCAGAGGCAAGGAAAAGGGTCTGGGGTTGTCAAGTGAAGATGGCTGTTCACTCCTCTTTCCAGGAGGAAGGAGAACACCAATTCTTCCCCATTTGCAATAACCCTGGCTCTGGCAAAAACTTCAGCACTGTCTCTACCATGCTCTGGGCAGAAAAGGGCTTCAGACTGACCAGGGTTGGAGAATGAATGGTTTACAGGAAGCAGCTGAAAACCAAGGTCTCACTGAAAGTTCCTTGGAAACAGTAAATACAGCTTTTTAGCATCCTGGGGCCTGTTTTCTTTCTTTTCTATTTTAAAACTGTACCGTGTGGCATGTGGGGATCATAGTTCCCCAACCACAGATGGAACCCACGCCCCCTGCATTGGAAGCACAGAATCTCCTGGGGCCGTTTTCTGTTGTGTCCTTTCTCATTTCCTTGCTTCAAAAGACAATGTGAAATGATGCGCCACCGCCCCTAGTAAGGGGTCATTCCTACGTCCCTTTCACCTACCACAATGCCTTGTCCATAGCAGCTGCTTAATGAAAGTTAATTTGCTCTATAAATGACAAATGAGTCATAGGTCACAGAATATTGGAATCTTGGGGTCAGAAACTCCCTTGGAGGACACTAAGCCTCACAGAGCATGTCTGGGAGTTGTTGACTTGAATGAGAACCTGTACCACCTGGCCTAAAGGAAAATATGCCACCCCCACCTTCCCAACATATACACACACACGCACACACGCACACACATCTCATGGAAGCTCAGCTCTTGCTGGAAAGGCTTTCAAAACAACAGGTGGGGGCTTCCCCGATGGCTCAGTCCTAAAGAATCTGCCTGCCAGTGCAGGAGACATGAGTTCAACCCCCGGTCTGGGACGATCCCACATGCCAAGTGGTAACTGGGCCTGCGTGCACCACTACTGAGCCTGTGCTCTGGAGCCCAGGGGCCATAACTACTGAGCCCAAGTGCTGCAACTACTGAAGCCCTGTGCCCTAGAACCCATGCTCCACAAGAGAAGTCACTGCAATGAGAAGCCTGCACACCACAACAAAGAGTAGCTCCTGCTTGTTGCAAACAGAAAAAGCCTGTGTGCAGCAAATCCAAATAAAGTTAATTAAAAAAAAAAACACAGGTGGCTCACTCATCCTCTCTCTCCAAGGCGAGAGCCCCTGCCCAGGGGTCTTGGGAAGCAGAAGCTGGCATAGAGATGGTGAGTAGTGACCTTGCTCCTGCCCCTGGGGCCAATGGTCCTGTACTGTGAGTTGCATAAGAAGCACAGAGCTAAGTGAGGCAGACTAAGGAATAAACCAGAAACCTCTCATTCAATCTCTATGCACCCCTTCCCCAGCTTTTGTGCCCCAGGGTAGTTACCCCCAGGAGGGATGTAGCCCCCATGCCTGATAAGTCCTGAAGGACACAGAGAGGGATGAAGACTCAGACACCCCAGGATGCAGGCATCTAGGGTATAGGAGGATCCCTGAACAAAGAAGCCACAAGAAAAAGGATCAGTTCTCTTCTCAGACATGTAGCTGACCTTGTGGATAAGGCAGAGGGATTCTCAAGGCCAATCTCAGATCAGCCACCTAATGACCATCAAAACCTTGAAACAATCTTCTTGGCCCCCACACATCCATTTTTTGCATCATATAAGAGGCCATTCCTACGCCTATATTGTAGCCAGACTGACCTTCTCCACACCCCTCTAACTCATATTCATCTACTCAATTTCAAGGACTGGGAAAACTGAGGCAAAAAACAGAATTCCAGCATTTGAAAGGTCATTCCTGGCTCAACTAGGAGGACATGAGGATCCTTTGACCTTGTCCCGCAGCTGTATTGGGACCCCTCTGCCCTGCCCCCGGATTGTGCCTATGTTTTCTGCCTGTGGTAGGTGGAGGCAGACTCTGCCTTCACTGGATAAGGATCTAGGGACTGAACTACAAGATGTTAAGAAACTGAGCATAGCACAAGAATAGAAGTTAGGGCACACTCCACCACCTAACTGTGTGGCCTTGCACAAGTGCCTTAACCTCCTTGGCTGAATCATTTAACCTCTTTGTTACTTCTGCTGTATTGTGAGGATGGTAGAGGCATATAAATGTACTTCCCACTTGAAAATCTATGAAATTAACTCATTTCAATACCCATTCCAAGGTTTGTCCTTACCTTTCCAGGGAGGAAGGCCTGAGCAGGTATGGCAAAGAGCTCTTCTTTGGTGGCCTGCCTTGGGCAAGTTCCTGATACAAGAAAAAGGAATTGCCCTGAGTTTCCTCATGGCAGTCAGGATGACACCGCTTCCAGCCTGCTCGTGCCTCCAACATTGCCCATCCATTGGGCGGGTGTGAGCTGCATATTCCCTCTTCTCACTTCCCTTCCCGCCTTTCCAGTTCTAACAGGTCCTTGTTGGCTCTCTCCACTTTGGTTTTGCCCCCAGTCCCCTCTCTGAGAGTACTACCTTCCCAGCTCCCCCCTAACCAGGGGAGCTCTGAGGGAAAGAAATGAGTGCAGGAGACATAGGTGTCTCTGGTCCTTCAAGCCCTCAAGTACACCCGTTACACAAACACCCAGGCTCCTCCAAACCTCTGTGCCCCAGAGAAGGTAGCCATGTGGCTTCCCAGGTTCTCCACAGAGGACTTGAGTATTCAGACTCCTGTATTTCCTTCTTTCTCTTACTCCTTCATTTCTTCGGTTTTTCTTCCCTCCTCCCACTCTTTCTTCCCTCCTCCCACTCTTTCTTCCACTCAATCTTTCTTCCCTAGGGATTTTCCCTTTTCTTCTTTGCTGAAGGCACCCACTGTCTCTCCTCCTGGGCCATTCTCGAATTCTGGATGAAGGGAGATAAGGAAAGAAGATAAGAGTTCCTTTCTGTCTTCATCAGCTCAGAGGCCATCCTTCAGAGGGCTGTATCCCCACAGGTCCCCCAGTAATCTCTAGGCATCAGAATCCCCAATGAGGGATTCTCTCTCATGGCATTTGGAGAAAAAATAGGAAATATTGTGAAATGCTGAGTTCTACTCAAAGCAGCCTTTGCAGCTCAGTTGACCACTAACACGCAAAGTGGCCAAAGACCTACCACAACGATGCTACTGAGGAGCACGCTGTGGTGTATGAGATCCTTCTCCAACATCAGCACTTTCTTCCCAGTTTCACAGCCACAACTCTGTGGGTCAGGTGAGGTTTACCTACATCTACAAGTAAGAAAATGGACTTAGAACGGTGACTAGACTGCCTAAAATCACATCTGGAGTGTGGTGAACTTGAGGCTGGCTCTTTGTCCCGCCCACACTAAAATTATTCTTACCATTTCGAGATATCACATCTTTCATTTTATTCTCACAGCAATCCTGTAAGGTGGACAACAACCCTGTCAAGAAAAATCAGTTCAAGGAGGAGGAATGACTTATTTCCAGCCCCACAGTAACTCCAAGCCCTGAACTCCAAAAGGAAAGTAGGAAGAAGGGCTCGCCGCCCCCACCCCAGCCTCCGCCAGGCAGCAGCCTGGGATGCTGGCCGGGTCTCCGCCAGGAAAACTTGGAGAGATCGAGGCCCCGCCCCCTGACCTTGTACTCTGCCAGCCTCGGGGATAGGGAGTGGGGAAAGCCTCAGCTAGTTCCCAAGACACAGTCCCCACTTGGGCACACGCCCTGGGGTGAAGCTTCCTGGGGAAGCCGAAGGCCTTGAACTCCGCGCCGAAGAAGGGGGAAAAGCCCCCGAGACCTGGACGCCTTAGCCCAGAATGGGTGGAACGAGGAAAGGAGCCCGAGGGGACCGGGTGCGAGAGCGAAAGCTGGAGCAGCTCCACCCCCGCGGGGTCAGGGCCCTTGGAATTGCCCTGGAGGAATTCCTGGAGGAATCCCTGTGGAGTTGGGGTGTCGAGCGCGGCGTGGGGCGGAGCAATCCTTCCGGCCTTCCCGAGCGAAGGTGGGCACTGAGAGGCAGCGAGGGCCAGGCCCGGGTTTTCTGTATATCCAGGAGGCCTGGGCTTCCCGGCCACCCCCGGAGCAACAGGGAGCCTTCCCGGCTGGGCAGGAGCCCAGGAAGGCCCGCGCTTTCTCTGAAAGTGAAAGGAGTGGGCGGGGGGCGCGGCCGAGGCGGGGCCCAGGCGGGCTGAGGCGTAGGCTCCGCCTCGGGGCAGTCTCGAGCCGGGGGCGCCGAGCGTCTCCAGTGTCCGCCGCGCCGCGGGCTGGTGGGCTCCGCCGCGGCTCTGTTACCAGGAAATGACCCTGCCCGGGGGCCCGACGGGCATGGCGCAGCCGGGAGGCGCGGGGCCCTGCAGCCCTGGGCTGGAACGGGCTCCGCGCCGGAGCGTCGGGGAGCTGCGCCTGCTTTTCGAGGCGCGCTGCGCTGCAGTCGCTGCTGCCGCCGCCGCCGGGCAGCCCCGGGCTCGCGGGGCCAAGCGGCGAGGGGGACAGGTCCCCAACGGGCTTCCGCGGGGTCCCCCTGCCCCAGTGATCCCGCAGCTGACTGTGACGGCCGAGGAGCCGGACGTGCCCCCGGCCAGCCCCGGGCCGCCCGAGCCGGAGGGTAGCTGGCTCCCGGCTGTGGGTTCGTCGCACCTGCAGCAGCCGCGCCGCCTCTCCACCTCGTCGCTCTCCTCCACTGGCTCCTCGTCGCTGCCCGAGGATTCGGAGGACGATCTTCTGAGCGACAGCGAGAGCCGGAGCCGCGGCAACGTGCAGCTGGAAGCGGGCGAGGACGTGGGTCAGGTACGGGCCGCGGGGCGGGGCCGGAGCGGGGACCTGCTTGGAGCTCGCTGCGGACCAACTCCCGCCCTAAGCACCCTCCCCCGAGAGTCCCCTTCTCCCTCTTTAGGCAGTGGGGTCGGTAGGAGGCGCCGGGCCAACCCCTCGCCTTGACAGTTTTAACTCCAGTTCTACAGGCGAGCCGCGACCCGGGCCCTGGGGCGTCTAAGAGAGTGAGGAATCCCCGAGACCCGCTACGGAGACCGGTGGGGCGGCGGGGCAGCGTGACTTGCCGGCCGTGAGATGGCTGGAGGGATCGGAGGGGCTTAGCGTTGCCCGGCGAACTCTCGCCGAGACGTGAGGACGAGCCTCCCTCTCCGCCGCCCCCTCTCCCGCGCCGCCGCCCCACCCCTGCCGTTGCCACGGTTTCCCTCTCCTGAGTGGGAGTGGAGCCGAGCTCCAGGCTCCGCTTCGCGAACTGCCGCCGTCTGCTCCCGGCGCCCGCACCAGGCTTGGACGCGGGCAAGGGAGGGGCGCGGGACGCTGCCCTCCTCCGCTTTGCTGCTCCTAATTCTGGCCGGGGAGGGTGGGGGGAGGTAAACTGAGGCTGAGAGGGTGGGACTAGTCTGCTGATCTCCGCCCCCGGTAGCCTGGATGTTCTGGGGCCAGGTTTGACCCTTTGATAACCTAGGCTAGGGTGTGGTGCAGTCATTCCCCGTGCCTGCCCCTCCAGGTCGTGCCTCGCCCAGGATAGCCGTCCTGTCCCCCTTGTTTTAATCAAGGCCAAATACTTTAAATAACTATCCGCGGTCAACGAGAAGGAGTTGCTCTAGATCCACGTTATGCAAGTGTCCCTGAAGTGGAGGGAGAGGCGAAGGGCGCCCTCAGTCTCTGGTGGCTCGGGGCTTGCCCAGAAGGGCGGTGAGAGCAGCGGACGTGCGCCGGGGCGGCCGGGCCTGCGGGACCTAGGCTCCCCCCGCGCTCGGATTGGACGAGGCGCGAGAGTCACTGTAATGGCTTGCAGTGGCTCCGTGATTCAGTTACCCCTGAGACTTACGTTATCCTCAGGGCGACTTGGTTTGTGACACAAGAAGGAAAAGGGAAAAGTCTCATAGAGCAGGAACCCACCCCGACACCAGGCAGAGGGTGTGGGGAGTCCCTCTCTCCTCCCTAGGGGTACCCCTGACCCCTGACATTTCTGGTGTAACCCTGTTCCCTGAAAGGAGGCGGTGCCGCCCGAGGGTTTCTGAGGCGGTGATGAGGGGCAGAGAAGACTCCTCCCTCCCTACCCCCGAAAATCCGGAGCAGTAACTGTGGGCCCAACGCTCCCCCCGTTCACATCTCTGAGAGCTGAGAGGCGGGCGCTGGAGGCAGGGAACCAGGAGGGCAGCCCCCGGCTTCACTCTTCTTGCTAAAGGCGGAGGAGGACCTGCGGCCCAGGACTGCTTACACGTAGGCAGGCCAGCTGGGGTCAAGACTCCGGGGCCCAGTCGCAGCTGTGTCCTGGGCGTCTTCGGCTGTCCTCTCCCACTCTGGGCCTCCCCGTCACCCTGCGCGGCAGGAGCTGGAGCAGATGGCTGTGGAGGGCCCTTCCAGCTCCAAGGCTGCGAGTACCAGGCCTTCCCAACCCCCAGCCCGCCGGGGCCTCCCCGAAGGCAAACAGCCACGGTGGTGGCAGATAAGCCAGGGCTGTTGACAGAGGCCGCTTGCGTCCGCGTGGAAGGGCCCGGCTCGGACTTTGCCTCGCAGACCGGCACAGCGCGCCCGCCTAGGCTGCCTTTAGGGCTTCCCCAGGCAGGAAGCAGAGCCCATAGGCTGGCTGACCGTGAAGGATGCGCCCGGGAGAAGGGTACTGTGGCAGCACTCCTCAACTCTCAGCTCTCCAGCCCCTTACACCTCCGGCCTGGGTGGATAACGTGAATAGCGGGAAGCCTTTGCGAGGCTTGTGTACATCCTTCACCTCTTCTTTCTAGAAGCCGCACACTGTGTGCCCAGAGTCTGGAGCTGGGCTCCCCCTCAAGGTAGTTGGGACTGGGCAGCCTGCCTCCTTCCTGCTTCCTTTCCTACGGTAGAGGGACGAGTCACTGGCAAGAAAAACCATACAGGCCAAGAGAGGAGTTGGGAGCCTGTCCCCAAGGGCAGCTGGCATGACATTCTTAGGCTTTGTCTGTCTCTTAAAACAATTTTGGGGGTGTTGCTCTAGCAGAAGAGAGGTTGTTTGACTCTTGTTCATTTGATTCTCTTCTCTCAGTGCTCCAGGATGGGTAAGGAGACCTGGATGCCATCCTGTCCTGGGCCCAGAACTCCCACACTTCACTTTTCACTAATTATAGAGCAGAATTTAGGTTAACAGACTTCCTTTTTAAAAAGCAAATGCCCCTGGGAGGGTGAAGTCGTGGGTCACTTATACCTTGGTGCAAATCATTTTATAAATTTAAACTGATTGTTCTCACCACCACCACCACCACGAGTGCTTATTTGATAAAGTATTGGGAACATGGCAAGGGGGTTGGGCTAGTAGAGAGCTTTAGCCAGAGTCTGGATGGCTGGAGGTAGGGCATAGAAGTCAGGAAGAGGGGAGATGAATACCAAAGACAAAGAAAGCAAAGGGCTTCTAGCAGAAGATACACAGAGTGTCTGGTGTGATACAAGAAGCTGGAGTCCTCAGGGCTTCTAAATAGAGCTCAGACAAAGGAGGGTCTGAGGCTAGTATTCAGCTAAGCTCTGCCCAGAAAGAGATGCTCCCTGTCCAGCCTCATGGGTGAAGAATTATCAGAGGGTCCTCCTGTGACTTCGTCAAAGACTCTCACATGGTCAGCTCTCCTGAGCTTTTTGTCCCAAGGTGTCTGGGTAGCCTCTTGCTGTGAGATGCTTTCTCAGACTTCTATTTGCCTGGGCCAGGCGATGGGGTTTTAACCCTTTTTTCAGCCAGGTTTCACTCTGTAACATAATAAATCTGCTTTCTGATATTCACACAATAAAAGCCTTACCTGCTCAAAAATATTTTCCCTGCTGTTGTTCATGTGCCAAAATCCCCACCCACTCGCCAAAGAATGATTCCCCAAGAACCATTCTGGATATATGCATCTTTTATGCATTATGTTCCCTGGGGGAGGTAGCTCCCTAGATGAAGATGGCAGAATTCCATGATGCTTGCATCAACTCCTTCCATATCTGACCCTATCCATTACTGGCAGAGGAACTAAATCCTGTCATTACCAACCAACCTCAAAAGGTGGCTGCGAGGGCTCAAATGGCATAACGGGTTTGAAAGCCTTCTGTAACCCACATGACTGGAAACAACCTTAGTCCTTGCTGCTCTTGGCTGATATGATCTCACAAAACTTGGGTGGGGAGAGTGGAGAGATAACCCGATGTTATCTCAGTTTGGGAGCAAGCCAATGCTATATTATCACACATCACTCAAGAGACAGTAGCTCAGGACTGCAGGTACTAAATCCTCTTCTACCAGCTCCACCTTTCACCTTCCAGCCTCACTCACTGCTCCTACATGATCGCAGAAGAAAGGATGATGCAGTTCTCCCATCTCACCTAACCCAAGGCTGATTCCATCTTCTACTGGGGTGGCTACAGAACTAGATGAACCCTATAATGAAGTCCATTCTGGCCCCACTGTCCCCCCAAATTCTGCCAGTAAGTCCCTAAAGCTTCCTGAAGCCCCACCACTAAACCCATCCCTTTGGATAAACTAAAGGTGTCTAGCCAACAAAGAGGGGTCCCCAGGCAGATCTCAGTGTTTCCCCAGAGATCAAAACACACTGCCTTGTGGCTGCAAACTGCTTCATCTTATACAAAATTCTTTTTCATACAGGGTCCATTTGACCTCTGGAACCTGCTGGGACAATTGGAATGTGGGGGTGGGTTTTGAACTTGAGCTTAGGGCAGAGACTGGGAGGCCAGCTGGAAGCAGGGATAGCAGGAATGTTAACTCTTTGAACTTTGATTGCCTTCTGTAAAATGGCAAAAGTTACCATCTCAGGCACTTACTGTGCATGTGCAGCAGCATCATGAATTTCAAACTGAGTGTGGGGGAAGAGGGTATAGGATGTGCCACTCAATGTACCTGGCACATACATCCTCCTGGAATTTTATTTGAGGATTCGGAGGTGGGAGAGTTTTATAATAAAACTTGGATTTATTATGCAGCATAATGCAAACCTTGTATGTATTTAAAGAGTGAAAAAGGGAGTTTTGAAAGAGATGTCATGCTTCTAGTGGGCTGCTTCTGGCTACACCCCCAGATCTCTGGGGATTGGACATGTGATCACACCCTACTGAGCCATGTAGGGACTTTGGGAAGAAAGCAGGAGCAATGCTGTCTGTTGGAGATGAAAAGCCTGGTGTGCAGTGGGCGGTCAGTAAATGGTGGCTTGTGTTATGGCAACAGCTAGGTCCAGAGGAAACAGGCTCACACAGATGAAATTCTCACTTGAGTTCACTCAGCTAGAAAGTGACAGAGCCAAGACTGGAAGCAACTTCGGACTCCCCCCTCCAGTACTGTGTCACTGACTCCCATCTCCTCCCCATGAAAGTGGTGTTATAGTCAGCAGCCTCCTCTGCTTAAGCCTCCACCCCAGTTCCCCCTCTCGCTCTGGTGGACTGAGTGAGAGCTGGATTCCTGGGGTCCAGCCTTGTGGAGGCACACATGTCATTCCTCTAAAAGGCAGGCGCCCTGGGAGGAGGCAGCAGACACACTCTTTAGATGAGCAAACCTGTGTGCTCCAGTGGGTAGACACAGGAGTGATGAGCTTGGTGTGGGAAGAGGAAAAGTTTAGAGTATCAGATGATCTCAGACTAGACACAACGGTCAAGAGGCAAAAGGTACACCAAAATCTCAATTTCCCTCTCAGTTTCATCTAAGATGACAGACCCTCCCCTCTGTATTCCATTTTCAAAACCCAGGTTTCTGGGTCCAGGTTGGGGCACCCTGGTCAACTGGTAGGGAGTGAGATGGCATCTAAGGATAGGAAGAGAGCCTTGGGGAGCACCAAGCCATTCTTTCTTCAGGCCCTACCAGGTTGGCCTCCCTGCCCTGGGCCTGTGTAATGATTTGTTTCCATGTTTGTCTTTCTCCCTAAATGAGAGGAACCAATGGTCCCAAGTATTAAATGATAATCCAGATTTGTGCAGGTAGTAGTGGTCCACACCAAGGAATGGGACTGGGAGTGGGGGCTGTCACACTCAAGTCTCATTTACCACTACTCACAACAACCTGGTGGGAGTGGTTATTTCCCCATTTTACGGGGAACTGAAGAAACTGAACTCAGAGGCTGCTCAAGCCCCAGAATATCCCGAGGCATTGGTAAAAGTGCAATGCTCAGAGTTTCCCTGTGGTAGACCTGAAAATCTGCATTTTTTTTAACATCACGAGACTGTTTTCCTCACAAAAGTCCCAGAACCTCTACAGAGCAGTTCCGTAACCTGTCCATGCAGCTGTGGAGCAGCAGAACTGAGCTTTCTGACGCTAAGGCTGGGGCTCTTTTCAGCACACTGGATATCTATCATCTCCAGGCGCTTGTCTCAGGGTCCGCCACACAGGCTCACGATAAACTTCCCCTGAGTGAATCGTTGAAGCTCCAGGCACGAGCTGCTTAGGGTAGGGTGGGACGGGGCGAGACCATGTTCCAGAGGAAGGATGGCTTTACTGCTGAGACGCTGACTGGCAGACCCGGGTCGTGTCGCTTTCAGAAAAGCCACTGGCAGAAGATCCGGACCATGGTGAACCTGCCGGTCATGAGCCCTTTCAAGAAGCGCTACGCCTGGGTGCAGCTGGCGGGGCACACGGGTGAGCACTGGGCCGTGGCGGGTGCGGGGCGGAGGCCGGGAGGAAGGGACTTAGGCGCCACTAACCAAGGTCTGCCCTCAGGGAGTTTCAAGGCAGCGGGCACCAGCGGACTGATCCTCAAGCGCAGCTCGGAGCCGGAGCGCTACTGC
Source organism: Bubalus kerabau (assembly GCF_029407905.1). Classification (NCBI taxonomy): domain Eukaryota; kingdom Metazoa; phylum Chordata; class Mammalia; order Artiodactyla; family Bovidae; genus Bubalus; species Bubalus kerabau. The sequence goes on from NC_073633.1 coordinate 41,869,627, forward strand.
CTGGCGCGGCTCATGGCCGATGCGCTACGCGGCTGCGTGCCTGCCTTCCACGGCGTGGTGGAGCGCGACGGCGAGAGCTACCTGCAGTTGCAGGACTTGCTCGACGGCTTCGATGGGCCTTGCGTACTAGACTGCAAGATGGGCGTCAGGTACGCGTGCCCTGCGGGGCGTCTGGAAACCAGTAAAGGGCCCAGGGCGGGAATGAGCGCTCTACGCGTGCCCAAGGCGGTGCTCGACTAGGTCCCGGTGTGCGCCCGCTCACGCCGCGCCGCTGCCTGCGCCTCCGTAGGACTTATCTGGAAGAGGAGCTGACCAAAGCCCGCGAGCGGCCCAAGCTGCGGAAGGACATGTACAAGAAGATGCTGGCAGTCGACCCTGAGGCGCCCACCGAGGAGGAGCACGCGCAGCGCGCGGTCACCAAGCCGCGCTACATGCAGTGGCGAGAAGGCATCAGCTCCAGCACCACTCTCGGCTTCCGCATCGAGGGCATCAAGGTGGGCCAGGCCCGCGTCGCTTTGTACTTCCCGGGCCCTTCCTTCGCCCCAGCCCCACTGTGCGGTGTCTGTCCTCCGTGTTGACCTCCCACCCCGACTGCCCCCGGAAGAGGCACCCTCTGGCGGCCGTCTCGCTGTCCCTGGCATTCAACGTCCCGGGAGGTATCGCTGCGCTAGCCAGATCCTCTCCCTTTGGGCGCACACGTGGCCCCTGACGATTTCTGCCCACCTTCTACAGAAAGCCGACGGCTCCTGCAGTACAGACTTCAAGACCACGCGAAGCCGAGAGCAGGTGATCCGCGTCTTTGAGGAATTTGTGCAAGGGGATGCGGAAGTGCTGGTGAGCGTGGGATCCCAGAACCCTGAGATGCTGGGGAGCCTGATACCGAGGGGTGCCCCCAGGTCAGGTCATCTGACGCAACACCCTTCCATACGTGACCCCCATCCCAGTGTTTATCGCACTGCGCTGTTATTGCTTTACAACAATTCTGGGCTGCGCACCACGTGGGGGCCTGCGCCTTCTTCACCATGGTATTTGCCAAGCCAAGCATGCATCGTGGCGTTCTTCATAATCTCACAATCGCAGAGGTTCAGTTGGTATTTAATTTGTCCTCCCCTTCTCCACCCTCTCCAGAGGAGGTATCTGAACCGCCTGCAGCAGATCCGGGACACTCTGGAGGTCTCTGAGTTCTTTAGGAGGCACGAGGTAAGAAGGGCAGGCTCACGTGTCTGTGGTCTGTGAGGGAAGAGGGTGGAGGGCTTCTCCACCGTGGCCTGACGGTGGGGGACTCGGCAGGTGATCGGCAGCTCGCTCCTCTTCGTGCATGATCACTGCCATCGCGCCGGCGTGTGGCTCATCGATTTTGGCAAGACCACGCCCCTCCCTGACGGCCAGACCCTGGACCACCGGCGGCCCTGGGAAGAGGGCAACCGAGAGGACGGCTACTTGCTGGGGCTGGACAATCTCATTGGCATCCTGGCCAGCCTAGCCGAGAGATGAGGCTGGGCCCCTGTCCCTGCTGACCTGAGGGTCTGACAGATGGAGCTGCGCCTGCGTCCCCACCATGCATGCAGGCAAGAGAGACTGAAACCCCGCGATGCGGAGCAGTGCATACCGCCCTGTAGGGACAAGTGCCAACCACTGTGGGACACAATGCACGCGCAGGGCCTGGCCCCCTACAAGCCCCAGTGTTCCTAGAGCCGCGACGCTCATTAAGCGGGGTATGGAGGAGGAGAGCGGGGTAAGTGGCTTCTTCTTCAGCCCAGCTCTTCTGAGGGGGCTCCATACCTCTCCAGAGAAGCCAGATAAAGAACTTTGTTTCACAGGCACTAGATCTATTGGTCTGAACTCCCACACTACAATGGACTCCTCTTCCCAATAAAACTCAAAGACACCAGCTTTGACTCTGGGCTCATCCCCTCCTTCCCTCTGGTCCCTTCTTTCTTGGTTCCCTAGCATCTGTCAGGTGCATTCAGATCACTGTGGTCTATGAGAAGAGCTCTTTGTTAGAGGCATGTGTAGTGTTGGGGGCTGCCCAGGTGGAGGATGCTACTGGGGTAAGGGCAATCCAGAGAAGGCTTCCTGCAGGAGGCAATTTCAATTCCCCACCTACACCTTGTGGGTGGGGGTGGCCTCTAGCTCCACATATCAAAGGCTGGGAGTGGCCAGGCTCTTGCCCAGGAGGCCTGAGACTGGTTTCCAGATGGAGAGCTCAGTGGTGCCAGGCCAGCCCTGAGACAGGCCCAGATGTGTAGCACAGACTGCAGGAGACAGAGGCTATGTGGGACACAAGCCACCTAGAAGCCTGGGGAGGAGTGCAGGGAGGAACTGGCACCATCAGTGCCAGGGTCCTCACCCTTAGGACCCTGTGGCACCCCGGAGCCACAGGTGAGACTCCAAAGGTTCCAAGGCTGGTTACTCCTGGATTCGGGGGGCTTGAGGCCAAAGGGCAACTGGGGACCGAGGAGGCTCCCTCCCCAGTTCTTCAAGCTCCCTTAACTCAGTTCCTCGGCCTGTGGAGATCTTAGGCCCCCCAGAGACAGGCTCCCCAGCCCCTTCCTCCTCCAGAATGGGTTAATTCCATTGAAAGGGGTGAATTCAGCACAACAGGGTTCTTTAATAGGAAGGTAGGGGAGTAGGGATTCATAGTGTTGTTTTATGGTTTCCCTCCTGGTCCCCAAGTCCAGGATGGTTGGGTCAGGTCAGGTGGCACACCTGAGTGCTGTACTGAAGATGCTCCAAGATGCTGGCAAAACGAGGGCAAAGTCATCCACCCCCACTCCCCTGCCCCATGACACAGTCGGCACCTCCTGACTGGTGCACCCAGGGCAGGGCGTATAGCCCAGTGAGATCTCCCAGAGCAGCATTTAAAGACCTGCATCACAGGTGGGGGGAACCTAGTGCAGTGGAACCCATCAGGAACAGCTTCCCTTTCCCTCACATGAGGTGACCCAAGGTAGTGGAGTGCATGTTATCACCAGGAGTCTGTCTTGGATGTAAAAATGCCCTCCAGGGAGGCTTCAAATGGTCCGAAGTTGCTGGTAAACTCCCTTGGAGCACCACATGCCCAGGTCCTACACCTGTAGATACTGCTTGCATCCATAAGTCTCCAATCTTGGCCACTTGGCTGGATCCAGTGCAGCTCAGCAGGCAGTTCCTGGTGGCCCAGCAGAGTCAGGCAAAAAAATCACTGCCAGAGCTCCAGCCTTGATCTTTTCTTTAAAAGTTATGTAAAAGGGCTATTCCTTGGGGAGGGAGCGGGATTGGAGGTCCCCAGGGCTAGATCATTCGGACCTGTGGATGAAGTGATTTTCTTCCAGGTAGTAGCAAACCTCGGCTATGTCCCGAGCCAGCTGAAGGAGGTCTTGCATGCCCAGAGGTGATGGCTGGGCCTGGGTCAGGCAGAACGCACATCAGACCATACAGGTTTGGGGACCCATGAACAGGTCTTTAGGTGAGCCTAGAGGGCTAGAAAAGGGCCACACCAGCTGCAGCTGGCTCTGACTCAGGAAACCCTTCATGTCCCCTCCAGACACCAACTCCAGCAGAATTAGGCCAGAGGTAGCCCTGATGTACTCACAGTATTCTGATGTTCTGATGGCTGAACTCGCTGAGCTGGTGGTGCACATACCCCATCACCAGCAGGGAGAGAAACCATGCTCTAGGCTCCACAAGGCTGGAGAGGAGCTCTAGGTCCCTAGAGCTGCTACCTCTCAGCCCCAGGGTGAAGAGAAAGTATTTCTGCAGGTGGGTCTGGGTGCCTCCCTCCCACTTGCACCTCTGCCCCTTGCCCCGGGTGCACCCCATGATGAGCGCCTCATTGAGGAAATCCAGCCAATCCTGTGGACAGCAGAGTTCTGGCAGAGTCCAGGGAGGGAGAGGGGCTTCCCTGGTGGCTCAGCTGATAAAGAGTCTGCCCGCAATGCAGTAGACCTGGGTTGGGAAGATCCCCTGGAGAAGGAAAAGGCTACCCACTCCAGTATTCTGGCCTGGAGAATTCCACAGACTATCCATGGTGTCACAAAGAGTCAGACGTGACTGAGCAACTTTCACTAGGGAGGAAGGCAACAGAGCTCCTGAGTACCCCAGATACTTCTAGAGGGCGGGTTGACCCTATCTCCAGCCATGACTCCTTCCTCAGAGACCCTTCTCTTCTACTCTCAGTCAGAAGCCCCACCCCTCTCACCTTGATAGTCACCTGCAGAAGGCTGGGGTCCCCAGGAAGGCCAATTACCAGTCCCTCATAGGTTTCTCCAAAGACACCACGGGCCAGGGCTCTGCAGAAAGGCAGATTGGAAGGGAGTGGGTGGTTGGGTCTGGGGAATCGTCCTTGAGTGTCTAGAGCCTCCTTAACCTCCCCTGTCCCCCTGCTCATCCTCCATATGCTCAACTGGCCCTCTCTCAAGGTCTGAGCTCTCTGCATCATGGCATGTCCCCAAGGACAAGCTTTGCAGGGGTGACGGTGACCAGGGCAGAAGAAAGGGCAGGTGTGGGGTAAGGTGCTGGGGTGGGATTCTGTATTAAGTCTTCCCTTGGGTCCCTGCAGATGCTCTGGGGTGAAGGCAATCCTTATGCCAAAGAATCATATTTAGGGTCCCTACCATCCCAGAACTGGGGATGACAGCTGACTTTGCCAGGTTACTTCCCCTTTCAGGGCTTCTCTGACCTCCATCTCCTCTATACAAGGGGTTTGGATGAGATACTCACTGGGATCCATAATTCACCACAGCAGGGAGCAAGATGGAGGCTGGGGATTCAGAGTGCATAGGCTCTCAGAAGGAGGGAGAGGATTCAGCTGAGCAGAATGAAATTGGCTGAGGAAACCTCCGTAAGCCCTGGGGACAGCATACAGGACTGGGCTGGGCCAAGCCTCACCTGGAAGTAGTAGGGGTTGGGGATTGTCCTCATGGTGGAGATGTGAAGCTTGATGATCTGGAACTCAAGGCCTGGCAGCTTCATCCACCACGGATCCTGCCACTTCTTATGGTTCACCAAGGATGGGAGGAACACTGGCATACTCTCTACCTGCCCATCAGGCCCGCCCTGACCTGCCCCCCTGCCCAGGATACCTCTCCAGATGCCCATTAAGATAAATGTTGTTCTCAGGCCTCCCCAGGTACTTCTACTTTTTAGAACCCTAGGGGAGTTTGCCACTTCTCTCCTGGGAGTAGAGGTTTGAAATCAACTGTTTGCCCCTGGGACCCCACAGAAGCCTGTTGGCTCAGTGAAGAAATCAGCCATGCCTGCTGGGTGCTCTGTACCCAGAATCAGGACCCCACACCCGTAGGAAGGCTCAGTGTCAAGACCACCACCACAGCCACCATCAGAATCAAAAGGCCTGAGGGGGTGGGCAGGTCCTCCAATGGGAAACTCCTCTCTGTCCCTCTATCCCAACGTTTAGTGATGCCTCAAGACTCAGCTCGAGTGTTCACTTTTCCATGATGCTTTCCTCACTTATCCTAAATGAATGCAACTGCTCCCTCTCATCACCCCTAAGACACTTTACACTTCCCATGGCAACCGTCACTACAAGATATAGGTAGATATCTAGATATAAATGTAGACATACATAGAGACAGTGATCAGTGTCTCCCCTACCACACTAGACCACTAGACTACATGCTTCCTGAAGGCAGAGCACGCACTGATACACCTCTAATCCCCTGCCCAATACTCAGCACAGTGCCTGGTACACAGCAGATATCCTTCCCAGTGCCCTAGTGCTCATCCCCTCCCACGGTCCACAAATCCAGACCTCAGACACAGGCAGGACATACCCATGCAGGTGACGTTATCCTCAGCCAGCTCCATGCCCTCTGGGCACATGCAGTTGGCCAACTGGAGCTCGGCCTGGCATTGGCAGATCTTCAAAAGGCAAAGGCAGCAATTGAGGTCTAGTTGAATCTCCACCTCTCCGTGACTCTCCATGACAATGAGTAAAAGAATTGATATTGCTGGGTGAGGGTGGGGGCGTATGTACTTTTTCCAGTCTCGTGGTTAATTTTAGCCCTGAACTTTGGAACAAGGAGCAATGCCAGGCATTTAGAGAGGGTGGGAGAGTTTGGGGGACTTCTGTCAAGCTTGTATGCTTCCTTTTCTGGGATCCTTGAGTTTGCAGGTTGTTGAAGAGAATTCAGAGCAAGAGATAATTTGACAAGCAGACCAGAATGCCCCATTCTGGCATCACAAGTGACAGCCCAGCTCCCAAGTATTTCTGAGTTGTGCAAGACCGGGTAGTTCACAGGGCAGAGCTGGTGGTCAGATGGGAGAGACTGAGGAAAAGGGCTAGACTAGGCTGAAAGGTGGGGGATAGGGGCCAATACCTGCCAGAAGCTGCAGGCAGAGCTCACTGTTGGGGTGTATGACAAATACTGCACCCTCCTCATCAGTCCAGGGGATGTCAGTCTCTGAGGCATCACTCCCTGCCAGAAACTGAGATAGAGGGTTGGCTATGAAATGGGGGAAGGAAGAGGAGCATACAGCTCCTCACAGACGGAAAGCTGGCTTATACAGCAGGGAAGCCGGAGTCTCCCTGTGGAAACCCCAGTGTGGCCTTGTCTACACTCACATCACACTACTAGTGCTGCCGGATGGCAGGTGGGAGCTGAGGGGCCAGCGAGGTGGGAAGAAATAATAGCTGGAATCTGCAAGCCTGGCTTAGGTTGGCTGCTCCTTGTCTGTCCGAACCTCTTTAATCCCATGTTCTCAACTATAAAATGGAAGAGGCCCAACCCACATGCTCCACTTCTACAACAATGGAGATAATGTGTATAAAGTACTTAGGAACAGTACCGCCCAGACAGACAGGAAGCCTCCGTTTCTTTATAGCAGTGGTTTCCAAACTCTGGAGTACATGAGAATCACCTAGAGACTTGACTAAAACACAGATAATGGGGCCCTCCCCTAAACTTCTGATTCAGGAGGTTGGAAGGAGGCTGAGAATTTGTATATCTAGCAACTTGAGTTCAGTTCAGTTCAGTTCAGTTCAGTCGCTCAGTCGTGTGAATCACAGCACACCAGGCCTCCCTGTCCATCACCATCTCTCGGAGTTCACTTAAACTCACGTCCATCAAGTCGGTGATGCCATCCAGCCATCTCATCCTCTGTCATCCCCTTCTCCTCCTGCCCCCAATTCCTCCCAGCATCAGAGTCTTTTCCAATGAGTCAACTCTTCGCATGAGGTAGTCAAAGTACTGGAGTTTCAGCTTTAGCATCATTCCTTCCAAAGAAATCCCAGGGCTGATCTCCTTTAGAATGGACTGGTTGGATCTCCTTTAGAATGGACTGGTTGGATCTCCTTGCAGTCCAAGGGACTCTAAAGAGTCTTCTCCAACACCACAGTTCAAAAGCAGCAATTCTTCGGCGCTCAGTCCAACTCTCACATCCATACATGACCACAGGAAAAACCATAGCCTTGACTAGATGGACCTTTGTTGGCAAAGTAATGTCTCTGCTTTTGAATATGTTATCTAGGTTGGACATAACTTTCCTTCCAAGGAATAAGCGTCTTTTAATTTCATGGCTGAAGTCACCATCTGCAGTGATTTTGGAGCCCCCCAAAAAATAGTCTGCACTGTTTCCCCATCTATTTCCCATGAAGTGATGGGACCAGATGCCATGATCTTAGTTTTCTGAATGTTGAGCTTTAAGCCAACTTTTTCACTCTCTTTCACTTTCATCAAGAGGCTTTTTAGTTTCTCTTCACTTTCTGGCATAAGGGTGGTGTCATCTGCATATCTGAGGTTATTGATATTCCTCCCAGCAATCTTGATTCCAGCTTGTGCTTCTTCCAGCCCAGCGTTTCTCATGATGTACTCTGCATATAAGTTAAATAAGCAGGGTGACAATATACAGCTTTGACGTACTCCTTTTCCCATTTGGAACCAGTCTGTTGTTCATGTCCAGTTCTAACTGTTGCTTCCTGACCTGCATATAGGTTTCTCAAGAGGCAGGTCAGGTGCTGTGGGATTCCCATCTCTTTCAGAATTTTCCACAGTTTATTGTGATCCACACAGTCAAAGGCTTTGGCATAGTCAATAAAGCATAAATAGGTGTTTCTCTGGAACTCTCTTGCTTTTTCCATGATCCAGCGGATGTTGGCAATTTGATCTCTGATTTCTCTGCCTTTTCTAAAACCAGCTTGAACATCAGGAAGTTCACGGTTCATGTATTGCTGAAGCCTGGCTTGGAGAATTTTGAGCATTACTTTACTAGCGTGTGAGATGAGTGCAATTGTGCGGTAGTTTGAGCATTCTTTGGCATTGCCTTTCTTTGGGATTGGAATGAAAAACTGACCTTTTCCAGTCCTGTGGCCACTGCTGAGTTTTCCAAATTTGCTGGCATATTGAGTGCAGCACTTTCACAGCATCATCTTTCAGGATTTGAAATAGTTCAACTGGAATTCCATCACCTCCACTACCTTTGTTCGTAGCAATGCTTTCTAAGGCCCACTTGACCTCACATTCCAGGATGTCTGGCTCTAGGTGAGTGATCATACCATCGTGATTATCTTGGTGGTGAAGATCTAGCAGCTTAGGTGGTGCTAATGGCTCGGGCACCACGCTCTGAAAACTGCTGACTTATACTACCCCTGCCTCTCTGCCTCCCAGCTCAGCTTGCTAACGCAGCCAGCTCTAAGTTCCTGGGACTACTACAGATCAAGGATGGGACATGTTGTGCTGACAAAGATCCTGGATGTAAAAGAAAATCGAGGGAGTACAGTCTGCACGTGTGCTTTGCAACCTACCCGACCTCTTTTTCTGATATTTATTACTCTACCTGCTCTGGCCTGGAAGGCAGGCTCAACACTTTTCCCAACTGTCTTCCGAGGGACTAGGTCTGTCCGTATGGCTGTAACCTTACTTCACTCTCGGGGCTGCCCCGCTGCCCTCCCCAAGGGTGCACCTCACCGTTGCCGCCGCCTCCCGCGAAGCCGCCGGCTGCCCCCCAGCCAAGCTTAGCCCAGACCTCCGTGTTGCCCTGACTGCCCCGACCCCTTCCTCGCTGACCCGCCGGCGGGGAGTGTAGGGGGCCCGCGAGGTCCAGAAGCCCTCTGCACCTGTAGAGAGACACGGGGTGGCTGGCCGCGGGGACGGAAAGCACGCCCTCCCGTCCTCGCAGCCCGCGCCCTCACCTGCCGCCCGGCCTCTTTAGCTGCTCCTGGGCGCCACCGAGGGGTTCTCTAGTTTCTGGGCGGTGGTCTGAGTTCCCCCTAGGTCCTGCGGCTTCACGTACGCCCGACCGCCTCCTGCGGCCGCCACCAGCAGCAGTTTCGGCTCACTCGTGCGCAGCTACGCGGCAGCGACATACAGGGGCGCGCCCTCCAGCCGTCGAATGAGAAGCCGGGCGCTGGGCGAGGGCTCGCGCCCCAGGGACTAGAGTAAAGATAGGGGCTCGCAGTCAGGCCCACGGCTTTGGGGACGCCAAGGAGATCCTGTGAGTGCGCGCTCGGTGGGAAGGACCCCAACGCCTAGCTCTGGAGACCGGGGCAGCACGCGCGGAGGGAAGCACGAACTCGAAAGACGTAGGTGGCGCCCCCACCACCTCCTGCCCAGCGCCACGACCCTGGGACCCCTTCGATCCCATTCGTCGCCGCCCTCTCCTCAGCGGTTCGGAAACTCTCCCGCGGGAAGTCCGGTGCCGGTGCTGCAATCCGTGGAGGCCCGGGCCCTTCCCTCCCAGTGCTGAGGTCTGAACCCCGAGAAACGCCCTTCGCTCCACCCAGCCCCTGCTGTGGGGCGCTTGAGCCGCTCCGCTTCCTTCCAGACAGGCGTCCTCTCCCAGCTGCCCCACGAGGATGTAAGGCGGTTCTCCCGCAACCAAGGGAGCAGATGGCAGAGACGAAGATTCCATATGCCTGTGATAGGTGTCTATTGGTACCTTTGCTGCCCGAGGCGCCATGGGCTGAGATCCTGCGGAAAGCGGGCTCTGAGTCCCTGGCCCTTGACCATTGGTCCTCAGCCTGCCCGCCTAAGGTAGAGATTAGTGATGGAGGAGGTTCCAGAAGTTCTTATCTGAGGGACCTAGGGGATGTAGTGTACTTTGAAGGAATGGGGAGACTAGGTATGCAAACCATAAAATTAGATTTTGCACTTATTTCAAGAGGCTTAATGGAGATGGTGAGAGAGGCTCAAGCCACCTCTTGCAGCAGCCGCTGGTTATGAACACTCCACTTGGCAGGAACAGGCTCCTGGGAATAGCTAACTTGGTGGCAACTATTGCCACCCCTTCCAGGGTTTGGCTGGAAGGGACAAAGCTGCTTGTCACTGCGGGATACACCAAGACTCAAAGCGGAGCACAGATACCCTTAGTTCCCCAGGCCACAGAACCTCAGATTTTCAGCTGCTGCCCACATCTACTCCTGTTTCTGCCAGTATCTATTCTTTATAGATACTGGCCAGCACCCCATGCCTACCACAACTGCTCAGAGTCCCAGGGGCCCCCACTGTTACCACCACACTGCTGCTAGTGTGGTCCCGGGCCCAAGCCAGCTCCTAGCCCTGCAGATGGTGAAGAGCCAACACCCCTCAGCGCCTGGAAGCAGGGAGGGAGGAAAGGGTCAGGAGCACCTGCCCCAGCCTGAGGGACTCCACACAGAGTGGAGAGCGGAGGAGGAGGAAGGAGCTCAGAGCTCACCTGAGGGAATTATGGGAGAGGCTGGCTCAAAGCTGCTAGGCAGGGTGGTGATGTCTGGGTCCCAGGGACTTGGAGCCGGTGGCAGCAAGGACGAGGATGGGGGAAATGGTGCCTGGGACCCCAAGCTGGAGCAGAGAATTGCACCTGAAAGGTGATGAGGCGACGGCAGTGTTGGGAGAGGGCACATGTGTTAACAGGATGGCAGATGGAGAGCCTCTCGCAGCCACACCCCTACCCCCACCTAGCTGGGACATACTAGCACCTGGAAGCTGCCCAAGCCAACTCTGGTTGCCAAAGGCCCACTGGGGTGGGGTAGGGGTGATGTGTGCTCCCTTTTCTTCCCCGGAGAGCTTTTCCCAGTGGATGACTTGGGCACAGCACTGAGGTCCATCCTGCAGGGCCCCCATTTTCCTCTCCGTTTAGTTTGGTGGTTCTGCCCCCATGCCATGCTGAGACCCAGGGCCTGTCCCTCCTTCCCCAGCAGAGATCTGGATCCTGGGATCAGGCACCTACCACATTTCTTTACCTGCACTCCCCATGCTTTGGCTGCAAGGGTTCAAGTGTTCAAGGCCTCTGCAGGAGCCACTTGGAACCCTGTTTGTCTCAACTGCCACCCCCAAGTCTAGGAAGTTGCCTGTAATATTATGGTCCCCTGACTGCCAGAAGGCACTTACCAGAGACACAGCAGCAGCTGAAGGAAGAGGACTGGCCCGCTGCAGCCAGAGTTGCAGGCTCAGACTGCTGCTTTTAGGAATGTCCTGCCTCTTACTGGAGACCGCTGGGTCCTAAAGCTGACTTGACTACCCCCAGCTCAGACCCTGGGATGTCAAGCATTCACTTGTACAGTTTTGTTGCCTATGTCAACTCTGTGCACAACTTCCATGATTTGGTGAAAAGCCTGGGCCTGATATCAAAAGACCAGAGTGCCACGAATTCCCTGGTGATCCAGTGGTTAGGACTTCGTGCTTCCACTGCAGGGGCATGGGCTCAATTCCTGGTCGGCAAACTAAGACCTTGCATGCTGTGCTGCAGGGAAGAAAAGACTAGCATCTGTAGTGAACTGGGTTTGGTGAAGAGATCACAACTCAAGGAGTTTCTCTACCACTTGCAAAAACATAGGAAGGGAAGTTGTTTTGTAACCACAAGGCACCCGATAACTGAGAGGGCCACACTCCATCAGGTGGTTTTGTGTCTTCATTTTTTTTTTTGCTCAAAATACCAATTTTGAAGGCTGAGACCTAATAAAAAAATACTGAAAAAAGAAGTTATAGTAGTTAGCTACTTGGTAATCTCTGAGTGTATAGTGCTGGTTGTAGACACTACAGCGATTAAAAAAAATGTCTGGCACCCATGTCTTTTTTTAACTCTTACTATGAGGTCACAGAATTTACTTTACAAGGTCCCTGTAAGCCGATGGTTCTCAAAGTGTGGTTGGTTCTGGACAGCAGCAGCAGATGGGAGCTTGTTAGAAATGCAAATTCTTGGGTTTCACCCTAGACCTACTTTATCAGAAACACTGGCAGTAGGGCCCAGTGATCTGTTTCAACACCATGTCCAAGTGATTTTTTTTCACATAAGTTTGAGAAATATTGATGTGTCATAAATATGGGAGTTGCTCAGTATAACATACCGTTTAATTCTGTATTCAGCAGCTCCATTTATAGGGGATGGGTTCTTTACCTACTGATGGCACATAGCTCTCACCCTGACCTGTAAACACAATGATTATAATTTCATACAGCAAATGACACTAAGAAAGCTTAGTGTTGGAATTCAGACATAAGAACAACCTAGAGGTGCCAAAAGGAAGAGATAAACTGATGAACCAGAGTTTACTTTTTGATCCAATCCTCCTCAGTCTTTGCCTACCATCACTAAAGTCCACAGTGGAAGAGGTGTTGTAAAACCTCACTATATAGAACCCCAATACCCAAACCCCACTCCAGACCCACCATCAATCAAATTCATATGTTGAAACTGAATCTCCATATTGAGCCTATTTGAAGGTGGTGCCACTGGGGAGTTATTAAGTCATGAGGTTTTCACCTTCATACGTGGAATGGGATTAGTACCCTTATAAAAAGATGCCCCAGGGGAGTTCCCTGGTGGCCTAGTGGTTAGGACACAGCATTTTCATTGCCATTGCCTGGGTTCAATTCCTGGTCAGGGAACTGAGATCCCACAAGCTGTGTGGCCAAAAATAAAGAGGCCCCAGAGAGTTCCCTTGTCCCTTCTGCCATGGGGGAGCTGTCTATGAACCAGGAAGCAGGTCTTCACCAGATACTCAATCTGCGAGCACCTTGATATTAGACTTTCTGGTCTCTGAAAGTGAAAGTTGCTCAGTCATGTCCAACTCTGCGACCGCATGGACTACACAGGCCATGGAATTCCTCAGGCCAGAATACTGAAAGTGGGAAGCTGTTCTCTTCTCCAGGAGATCTTCCCAACCCAGGGATCGAACCTAGGTCTCCCACATTCCAGGCGTTTTCTTTACCAGCTGAGCTGAAAGGAAAACCCAAAAATACTGGAGTGGGTAGCTTATCCCTTCTTCAGTGGATCTTCCTGACCCAGGAATTGAACCGGGGTCTCCTGCATTGCAGGTGGATTCTTTACCAACTGAGCTATCAGGGAAGACTTCCCAGTCTCTAGAACTCTGAGAAATAAATATCTGTTGTTCATAAGCCACCCAGCCTGTGGTATTCTAACATAGCAGCCCAAACAGATCCAAGACAGACAGCTACCACACCAGTCTGATTTTTGGACTCTCTTTGTCTCAGGATAGCAACTGATGGAAATAAGAGGCCACAGGAGACAAGCTGCAGGCCTCCCAGGTGGCGCTAGTGGTAAAGAACCCACCTACCACTGCAGGAGGCTTGGGTTTGATCCCTGGGTTGGGAAGATCCCGGGATAACCCATCCCTTGATACCAATCCTGAACTAGTATATCTGAAACCAGTCCAAATCACATTCCCAGAAGATTAAAAAAAATTTATTTCAATGCCCAGCTCCAGGAGAGTGTATCCATCTCTTCATCTGCAGCAGCTATACTAGGTATCTGATACCCCATTTGGGAGCACCCCTGAGATCCTGAGTTTCTGGAGGTACTGCTGACGCAGAGGGGGCAACTGGGGATACAGCTCAAAACCCTCAGGAAGGGCAGAATTGGGAAGCTTATAGTGGAGAAGGTGCTGCCGAAGGCCCTGCAGAGAAGAAAGAAACTTTATGTAGCAGGTAGTGAGATCCTGTTGAGACCTCTGTTCCCCAACACCCTCCATTCTCCCACCTCCAAGATGTGCCCCCCTCACCTCATCTGTCAGCAGCCAAGTCTTCTGCAGCATGCTTCTACAGGCAGCCTTGATCTCGTCCTAGAAGCAGAATAAGAAGAGGTGGCACCAGGCCAAGAGAAGGTACCTATCGCTGGCCTGGCTGGGCCCTCCCCTCCTCCCCAGCTGGCCCAGATCAATTGCAGGCCCCTTCCTCCCTTTGGAGATGGGGATGTAACTTACTGAGTTATTTGGGTCCTGGGAGAAGATGAAGCTGTTGACATGAGCCACAGCCACAGCATAGAGCACAGGGCACCAGCGTGGACGGAGTGCACCAGTAACCAGAGCCCGGAAGTAGAGCTGAAGGAGGGCCAAGTTGTCTTCAGGAGGTGCCGTGTAGCACTCCAGGGACACAGGCAGCTGTGACAGGGGATATGAGACATGCTGAGGGTGAAGGCATGATGTGTATCAGCGGACAATGGGGTGGAGGGTTGATGGTATAGTGAACCAAATAGTGAACCAAATCCTGAGGGCAGAGATCCGTCCCTCTCTATCACAAGGGTCAAGGTTAAAGACACAAGGGTCAAGGTTAAAGACACAAGGGTCAAGGTTAAAGACTAAAGAGCTAGAAAATAAAATTTCTTATTTAGAAAACAGAACCAAACTCTCAAATGTAGAAAACAATCTCATGGTTACCAGGGGATGGGGGGAGGGATAAATTGCGAGATGGGGACATATACATACAACTATATATAAAATAAATAACTAATAAGAAACTGCTGCTGTATAGCATAGGGAATACTGTAACAACCTATACAGAAAAATAATCTAAAACAAGAGTGGATATATGTATATATATAACTGATTTACTTTGCTGTATACCTGAAACACAATATTGTAAATCAACTACACACAAATAAATGTTTTTAAAAAAAGACTAAAGAGCTGGAAAGCAGTGGAAACTGGGAAACTGAGAAGCAGCTGTGAATTCCTACTGCCACCACTGCCTGTTTAATCTGCTTGAAACTTTCAAAATGTTATATACAGCTGCTCAATTCTATTATCAAACCTTTCAAAAGTTCATGTTCTTTGGAATAGTAATTATTTTTCAAAAAAATTATTCTTTCTTAATTCCATGCAGAATGATTATGTGTTTATGTCCAGTGGTGTTTATCAGAGTGTTACTTAAAATAGCAAAAACTCAGAAACAAACTTTGATGCCCACTAAGGGGTTCTAATAAACTGTGACATACTTGCACAGTGGGTTATTATATAATAAAAATGTTGATTTCTTAGGCTATTTAATAGTGTGAGAAATGCTTATAACATTAAATTAAGAAAACATTATGTGGTGATCCCAATTTTATAAAAATATGTATACACAAAAGAACTTCTCTGGTGGTGCAGTGGATAAGAATCGGCCTGCCAATGCAAGGGGACACAGGTTCGATCCCTGTTCCAGGAAGATTCCACATTGCATGGAACAACTGAGTCCCTGTGCCACAACTACTGAGCCAGTGCTTCCGAGCCCTTGAGCCACAATTACTGAAGCCCACATGCCTAGAACCCATGCTCTGCAATGAGAAGCCCGAAGAGTAGCCCCCACTCACCTACAACTAGAGAAAGCTCTCACAGAGGAACAGTGCTGCCTATATATATATATATATCCATGAAAAAAGGTAGAGGGAATTCCCTGGTTAGGACTCTGTGCTTCCACTGCAAGGGGCACAGGTTTGATCCCTGGTTGGGGAAGAAAGATCCTACATGCTGTGCCATGTGGAAAAAAATAAAAAGACTAGAGAAAGATAAATCAAAATCAAAAGTCACCACTGGGCAGTAGGATTATGGATAATGGTAACATTATTTTTATTACTAATCTATTTTTTTTTCCTGTTTTGGCTGCAGCCTGCACAGCTTGTGGGATTTTAGTTCCCTGACTAGAGAGCAAACCCAGGCCTTTTACAGTGAGAGTCCTAACCACTGGACCACCAGATAATTCTCTATAATGTTCTTTTTAATTCTTAAAAATATTTTTAGTTTTTTATCTAAACTATACATTTATACTTATACATATTTATACATGTACTAAAATGTTTATATTTCAAGCTTATCAAAATAAGCTGTAATGGAAATAAAAAAACAAATCTTAAAAGAGCCTGGAACTCTTTATAGCTTACAAGTTTAACTCCTTAGCCTGATATCCAAGTTCCCAGGCTGGTATCTGTGTGACTCCTTCCTCCTCCCACCCTATCACATTTCTTCCTGCCTCTGAGCTTTTGCGTATGCTGTTCTAATAGGTACATTCTGTCCTTCCTCAACAATCCAAATTCTACCCAACCTTTTGTGTCCAGATCAATTCCCACTTCTTCCACAAAACCTTCTCCTCATGGACAATCCACTTTGGTCTTTGCCTTCTCTGAATCCTGACTTAACACCTAGAATCTGAATAACTGAGAACTATACTGGTTTCAGTACATCTCTTGTCTACACTGTAGCACCTCACGAGCAAGGAACCGTGCCATTAGCAATAATGAACACCTGTGGTATGCCAGTTACCATGATAAATCCTTTTCATGTATTTTTTCATCTCCTCAAAGCCCCCAAGAGGTAAGATAAAGAACCTCAGGCCACCAAAGCGCCCCGCTGCTCAGGAGTGCTTCCAAGGCCCAGGACAGGATGCCCATAGTGGGTTCTGCTGGACTGAGAAAGTACCTGGGTCAGTGGCAGGCCCAGAGCTCGCAAGGCACCCACGTGCTCCCCAAAGAGGGAGAGGCGCAAGGTGACGCTGAATCGACGCTGTAGCGGCAGGAGAATCAGAGCCCCAAAGAGGTGGTCCCCAAAAGAGACAGCCTCAAAATGCTCCAGGAAGTTGGCATAGAGGTCCGGGAAAGATGTCAGTCCAGGAAGTGGGCAATCCAGGTTGAGATTTGGTAGGACTTCAGGCTGGCAGAGCCGGGCCAGAAGGGCTGCCACCAGGCGTTGTATTGGGGTCTCCCGGAACAACTCACTGTCCACCAGGAACACACACATGAGCCGTGCCAGGCGGGCAGCAGGAGACACAGCCCAGAGTGCCCGGGGGCGCCAGCTCTCCAGGACAAGCACCCACTGCAGGGCCCGCAGGGCTGTACCCACAGTGTCAGCAGGAGGGAGCCCCGAGGGGGTGTCTGAGGCCCGGTGGTAGAGTTGAATCAATGGCAGAAAAGGCCAGTCAGTGGGCAGCAGTGGCTCCTTAGGCACAGGGAGCAGCAAGGCTGGGACTCGCTGGAGCTCCCCTCTGTACAAGGCTTGGGAGGCAAGCAGACTAGCCCGGGCCGGTGAGCAGTGGGTCAGGTAGCAGCTGCGGATGCTGGGGAGGTCCTGGCAGGCCTGAGCTAGGAGAGCCCCTCGCCCACATCCAAGGTCTCCGCCGCTTCCTAAGGAGAGCTGGTCAGAGAAGTCAGCTGCCTCCGGACCCCCTGATGCTCTTTCTCTGTAACGGAACCCGAAAACAAAAATGAGGGCAAGAACCCACAAGGCCACCAGCTCTCCAGGGCCTCCCAGAGGCTCCTAGGTCCAATCCTGCTGCTTCCTGTCCCCCTAATAATCAGCCACATGGCAGTTAAGAGGACGGACACTGGAGACAGTACCTAGGTGCTCGTTTACAGAATTCTGCCTCGGTTCCCGCATAGTAAAATGGGGATGATAATAATGACGATAATACCCATCTCATGGTACGGGCTAAATAGAGACATATAGTTAGGGGAAGGAGACAAAGAGTAAGCAGTGAGTAACTGTTAGCTTTACAAGTGTACAGTTAGTTTATAACCATTTTCCAGCCATACAGTCATAGAAGTCTCATAATAATACCCTAGTGTGTTATCCTCATCCTCACTTGACTAATGAGGAAACGGAAACTCAAGACAGGCTAAGTGTAATCCATGGAAGAAAGAAAATTAAGCCCAGGTCTTCTGGTTCCCAATTCAGAGCTGCTCTGGCAACCACCACAGCAGCTTTTTGAAAGGGCTGAGTTGATGCTACCAAGCCCGGACTTACGGGAGGAACTCCAGCCGGAACACACAGCTCAGCATCAGCTCATGGGCGAGGTGCTCACTCCCGGGCAGCAGCCGGCCCAGCAGGGCCAAGGCCATGCCGTGACAGAGGGCAGCGTCAGTGCCTGACACAGGCAGCTGCAGTGTTGCCTGTGGACAGAAAAGGGGGAAGGGGGAGGAGGAGGCAGAGGGGGTGAGGGGGGCATAGGGAGCAGAAGTGAGGAAGAGAACACGTGCCAACAGGCACAGGTTCTGGGCATGTCTTCAGCAAAGTAGGAGCTGCATGGCCTGTTAGAAGCAGCACATGTTCCAGGGAGGCAGGATGGGGTTCATGGGGGGTGGGAGGTTAGGGGCACCCACCGCTCTCTGGGCCAGGGTGAGTGCCAGGTACTGCAGGTGGTACTCGTGGCGCAGGGCCCACGCAGAGAAGGGGGTGAGGTGCGGAGCGGCCACAGGAGCCACACATCGCAGGAAATAGTCCTGGAGTCCCGGGGCAGCCAGTACGGTGGCCAGCTGAGGAAGAGCAAGTGTGTTCAGATTCGGAAGGTGACTTCGATGCCTTCTGGGGCTCCCCGGCCGCCCGTCCCCTGCCAAACTCAGAAGTGAGGGTTTGACAAAACAGGCCTCCTTTCCCCAAGGGGTGCCCTCCCCCGCAATCCTGCCATCTTGGCTCCCAGCACTCACCTGGCCACACAGTCCTTTGTGGATCCGGCCCAGGGTGTTAAGAAGAGACAGGAGGGCCGTGAGGAACGGGAAGGGGGAAGCTGAGCCAGCCAGACTGAGAGGGGGGTGGCCCCCTGCACAGCCCAGTGACGCGAGGCTGGAGATAGTTTCGGGGGCTACAGCACAGGACTGTGGGTTGCACAGAGGGGAGCAGCACCTGGAGGCAGAGTGGAGAAGCTGAGGGCGCTCTGGTCTGAGGTGTGCTGGGTTGTCTGCAACCAAGGTCAGTGGCAAGGTGGCCATGCAGACAAGGCCCATGTTCCCTAGAGCCCCCAGCTGCTACCTACTAGGGATTCAGGTCTCCCTCAAGCTGAATGGACCAGGGAGCTAGACTCAGGAACCCCACAAGGAGCAAAACTACCTCCCTTCACCAACTTCCACCACACACATAGTACATACCCCAGGGAATCCCACAGGCTTCCCAGAGAAGGGTGTTTCAGCAGGGGCAGCAGCAGCCCCTCTGACAGGCGCTCCATGTCCTGCAGCCAATCCTCTGGGCACAGGCCTGGCTGGAAAACCATGAGATTCACTGAGCTGATGGCCCAGGAACCCCCATCCTCCTAGATCCTGTGCACTCAGGCCGAGCCTACGATTCCAAGATCCCCAGAGTCAGTGTTTAGAGGCTTCTGCCTTCTGACCCTTCTGGAGGGAGAGAAGACTCTGAGGTTGTGCTGGCAGGGGTCATGAGAGAGTATAATGGCTCCAGGGAGGCTAAGCTGCTATTTGGGATTCTCTGGCCCTCTGCCAACGTGGCTCCTTGGAAGCTCTACTGGATGTGAAGGTGGAAAGAGGAAAAAATGGTAGGAGGGAAAAGGTGGAGGGCAGAAAAGGTGGCCAGAGGGAGGTATGGACAGGTGGAGACATGAGAAAGAGGGCAGAACGCTAAGACACAGACGGGGCACCCAGGGTGGGGGAAGGCGAGTAGGCAACACGCACCTGCTGGCTCCAGGCCTGGTAGTAGGCATCCAGGAAGAGCAGGCAGGCAGTGGGCACCGGGCCCAGGGCACTCCACATCTCAGGTCTGGGCAGCAACTTCAAGGTCTGTCTGAGACATGGCTCCACAAGAGGCTGGAGCCCAGACACCTGTGTCCAAGTGATTGAGGAAGGGCCGGCCAACAGACTGGCCTCAGCAGAGTGACTACAGGAGAGCCAAAAGGGGCCGGGTGAGGATGTGGCTGCCCGGACTGCCCTCTAGGCTCCAGCCACCCTCTTTCTGTGGAGGAGCCCTCCCACCGATCCCTGCAGGACGACTCTCCACCGGCAGCTCAGGGCGAGGGCCTACCTATTGTGTTCAGGGGCGATGCGGCCGGCTGCCAAGGTCAGCTGGGTGAGGAGGGTGAGCAGTGAGGCGATCCTCTGCAGAGCGAGGGGCCGAGGCGGGGGGCTACTGAGCTCCTTCGGCATATCCTGCAGGGCTCGCATCAGCACAGGGTATAGCTCCCTGGTGGTGGTGGTGAGGGGGAGACAAAGACCGCCCTTCAGTGTGAGGGAGACAGACAGAAGACATGGAGCAAGGCCTGCCCTGGGGCCTCTGCAGGCTGGCTGAGGAGGAGCAGGAGGGAGGCCTGGGCCAGGCACTCTGTTTGGCTTCAAGGGAGGCTAGGGGCTGGGGGGAGGGAGGCAGCCCCTCAAGGCTTCCACACTACATGCTACAGGGAATTTCAATATGATTTCACCCAGATATCAACGCCGTGATGCACAGAATGTGGTTAACCCAGCCTTGCTCCACTCCCCCCTGGCTAGCCCTGACGCCCCAGCTGTCTTCACTCCTCCAAGAATCACCTCTTCCTCATGCTCAGCCTCCCTCCGAGCCTGGACCTCGAGCAAGGCTGAATCGTCAGTTCAGGCCAGAGCGCAGGGCCGGAGGGGTCTTGAGGGGCCTACCATCATTTCTTCTTACCTGTAAAGGTCGCTGCCTAGGCCGTAGGAGGCCGCCACTGCCCACAGGCGGAAGGCCTCAGTGCTCAGTGTCTCGGCTTCCTCCAGGGGCAAGGCTAGATCCTGGGGGTCTTCAGCTATAAAGCGGCTCAGGCGGCTCCGGAGATCAAAGCCGCTCAGCTGGAGGTGGGCAGAGTCCAGGGATCAGGATCGCTGGGAGCCCTGTTCCAAGACCCTCTTGTGCCACAGGGTCATAGTTCAGGGCTCAGGTGAAACTACCTCATCCATCCCTCCCTTCCGCCCTCCTGCCTGCCTTCTTGTTAGCGGGCACTTGCTGGGCACCTTTGCCAAGGCTGCTTGGTGCTTCTTTGTATGTGGCCCTCCTGGCCTGGGTGCAGGGAACAGGAAGCCTTTCTAATGAGCGCAGAGCAAGCCTACAGGATACAATAGGCCCCTTTCTGGGGGTTTCTGTTGCACTTTTAAGCAATTGAAACAGTTAGGAAGAGAAAGATGGCATGACTGGGCTGCCTAAAAGTACAAGAGCCATGCTTAGCCCCCAACCCAGCTCTGTCTCAAGCCCCCTTCCCCTGCTGTGTCCTGCTCTGCTGTGTCCTGCTCTGCTGTGTCCTGCTCACCAGCCGGGCAGCAATATTCCTACTGGCCGAGGCCAGGACACGAAGCAGCTTCATGGCAGGAGCACAGGGTACTCTGTGTAGGCTGGAGGTAGGCCCCGACCCCACGGGGGACCAGCTGGTGGGCAGGAACTCTCGAACCACAGTCTCTACCAGCCGAGGGCACTCCAGCACCTGTGAGGGCCAGGAGGAAAAGGGATGTAGGCGGCTGAGGGGCAAGGCCAGACCCAGCGAGGCTCTTTGCCCAGTCCCTGCCTCCTGTCTCTCACCCTTGTGGCCGACTCCAGGGAATGCCGGGCCAGGCGGATGAGCACAGTCAGGATGTCAAGGACCACAGAAGGTCCTGGGCAGGTCACCTCCAGTACGTAGCGCAGCCGAGGCAGCAGGTTGGTAGCCAGAAGCCCCTGAGGTTCAGACACAAGCCCCCTGCCAAATGCAGCTGGGCCCCAGGCCTGATGACCCCTCCTGCCCAACATGTGCTTGCCCTGAAGGTCACGGGACTGGTGCAGCTGCCTGCACGCTTGTACCTTGATGACGTCATGTCGGGCCAGGTCAGATGGAGGCCGGTTTCCTTCTTCAGGACTCTTGGTTTTTGCCTTTTCTGCTGGGGGTTCTTCGTCCTCGTCCTCGTCCTCCTTGTCCTCCTGGCTGGGTATCAAAGCGAACATCAGTGCTCCGTGGTACCAAGAGAAGGTGCTGTCGAGGAGCTCCTGAGAGAGGAGAGTGGGGGTGGAAAGAGGAAGAAGGGATCAGGTCAGGAAACAGGTTGTCGGTGAGGCCAGCCCCAGCAGGGGGAGTAGGGACCACAAGGCTGCGAAGCTTCATTCCTGGGCATGTTGTACCTCATCTCCAGGGGCCACCAGCAGGGCCCGAAGAGCCCGGACAGCAGCTGCGATGACCCCATCCACTCTGTCATCCAGGGAGAAGCGCAGCAGGAAGAGGAAACCGGCATCCAGAAGGAGGTGCAAGACGCTGCCCACCAGCCGGTCCCCAAACTCCGCAGCCTGGGCCTTGAGGGCACGAGGAGAAAACCTTGATGAATCTGCTGAAGGTACCGAGTCTTCATCCTAGGGCCTTCACTTGCCCGTCTAGGACCCTGGTTTGATCTGTTCCCAGTGTGACCCACAGACAGCTGGGGTATGGACCAGTGAGTCAGAAAGAAATGGGCAAGGGGTGGGAGAGTCTAAGGGGTAGAGGGGGTGGATAGGACCAGGCCAGCGGTCCACTCACCCTGCCGATGACCTGGGCCAACACGTGCAGCGCTAGGGCTCTCTGCTGGGACACCTGGCTGCGTGTCAGGTGGAAGAGCTCCTGAAGGGAGTACCCTGCTCTCTGGAACAGGGACAAGAAGTCAGAAGGAGCCAAGATGCAGGGCAGCACCCATAAATAAATATGCAGCAATCCCCATCTGCCATACATGGAGTTGGGTGTCAAGGCGAAGTCAAAGAAAAGTAAGTGATATTTCTTGACTCTGCTTTCCATGAATCCTCAAACTGGTAAAGAAAATAAGACTTGCACACAAGTAACCACAGCTTAAGGCGGACTGGGGGGAAATGTAGTCATCAGTGTTTAATTTGCAACTAAAGCACAGGAGAGAGAAGCGGTCCTGGAAAAGTGATGTGGACTCAGTGAGTGGATAGAGCCCTTGATGGCCAGGCATGGAGTGAAGGGTAAAGGCTTCCCTGGAGCAGGCTTCAGGAACCGCGTGCTGGAGTCCAGGAGCAGAGAGGGTGTGTGTGGGGGAAGGTGGCCAAATGTGCAGCAGGAGGGCGGGAGGCAGAGCTGTGGGGTCAGCAGGGACAGATGGCGGAAGGGCTGTTCTGCAGGATTGAAGAGCCAGGGCCTTATTCTGGGAGCATTTCCGGGGCAAGGAAACTTTCTGAGGCAAGATTTGCCTGAACGGAGTCAGAGGAAATCAGTACAGCAATCCCATGGGGGAGCGCACCATAGGACAGAGTGAGTAGAAAACATGGTGGCTGAGCAGACAAGAGGGAACAAGGCTTGGATGGAGGAAGCAACGTGGAGAGCTGACAAACAGAATTGGCAAGTTCTGGTGACTGACTGGAGTGTGAGAGAACGTGGAGAAAGATTTCAAGCCTTAGAACCAGCAGGATCAAGAATTGGAATGGGTGCACTGGAGGGTCAAGGCAGCTGAGCAGCTGCCCTTCTCCACATGGTTGTTAAAAGCTCTTGCTGAGAACTGTCCAGTACTCCTTGGAGCCCAAGCCTCACCTCCGCCTCCTCTCCATGGTGGTGCAGGCCCAGATGGGTGGGAAGGTCCATGTCGGGGGCCAGTAGCTCTCCCTGAAGGCTGAATCGGGCCTGCATCCTCTAATGGGTAGAGAAAGAGGACTATGCACTGGGGCAGCAATGAATTCCTCACGTCCTTCCTCACTGTAACCCCAGGCCTCTCAGGACTTAGGTCCTGCCTGGACCTCTAACCCGAAGTGGGGCTCCTCTGGCCTGAGGGGCCAGGCAGGAAGAGAGGAGTGAGCACAGAGAAGTTTCTCCAGCTCGAGGGATGAGGAGGGCCCGAGTTCTGGGTGCAAGAGCAATAGCTCCACTCACTCCCACCCTGCTGCACCCTTGTCGGCCAGCGGGCCCTCCACGCCTCCCACCCCACTGCACCCGTCGGCCAGTGGGCCCTCCACACCTCCCACCCCGCTGCGCCCATCAGCCAGCGGGCCCTCCACGCCTCCCACCCCGCTGCGCCCTCCACGCCTCCCACACCGCTGCGCCTGTCGGCCAGCGGGCCCTCCACGCCTCCCACCCCGCTGCGCCTGTCGGCCAGAGGGCCCTCCACGCCTCCCACACCGCTGCGCCCGTTGGCCAGCGGGCCCTCCACGTCTCCCATCCCACTGCACCCTTCGGCCAGCGGGCCCTCCACGCCTCCCACCCCGCTGCGCCCTTCGGCCAGCGGGCCCTCCTCACCTCCTGCGTCTGCTGCCGCCGGAGTGGAGGCAGGTCCTGGGTCCAATGGAGCTTCTCCAGCTCCACAGTGTCCATGTGCAGCCATTCTTTCTGGGGAGTCACAGGCAAGGCCAGAGCTGGGGAGATGGGAGCAGAGTCATTTCCCTAAGGGGCTCAGCTTGCTGATCCATTGGGGTCCCTGGTGTCCAGCGGCTGCCACATCCACTTCTGCCCAAGGGTCTGGCAGCCTCTGCCCTCAGCTGTGGCTAACGGCACAGCCCATGGCCTGGAATGATTACTATGGCAGACATCCTGTCCTGAGCTCTAGCCCCTTGCTGACCCCAAAGATGTGCTGAGAGGGGAAAGAGGAAGAGGAGGAGATAAGGAAGAAAGGAGAGAGAGGCAAACAAGGAAGGGAGGACCACAGACATCAGGGAAACCCAGCTCTCCACTCTAGCACTGACCTTAAAAAGGAGCAGGGGAGTGGAGACAGTGAGGTGTGGGCAGCCACACTTCAGCAGAGCAAGACACTGAGACACACACCTGCTGCCGCCTCCTCCTCTCCCCACCCAAGCCCCACCCAACTTGCTCAGCTGTTCTGGAGCACATCCCCGAGTAGGAGGTTCCTAGGGCTCTCCAAATTCAATTCTTCTTTTGTTAATCACTAATAAAACAATCCAGTTCCTGGAAGATGAGTGCTCCCACTGGCCTTTCTGCTTCAGGCCTGGCCTGTTCGCAAGACCTGCATCAGACCCTTCCTCTCCCACCATCCTGCCATCAGAGAGAGCAGAGGCAGAGAGAACCGTGGGATGGATGGAGCCAGAGCTGGGGCAGCTATTGCAAAGGCAAGGGGCAGATGGTCTGTGGGGGAGGGGGCCATTCAGCCATGATACTGTGCTGTCTCCTACCGGGGAAGGGGAAGGAGCAGTTAACAGGACAGGAACACAGGAAGCATGTGCGGGAAGAATATATGCATGAGCAAATGAAGACTGATTTCAAGCCAAGCATGAGGATTAGCATTACACGTTCAAGGACATAGAAGGTTCTCTCTCTTCCCATCTGCCAGACCCGCGAGAAGGAATACTTTCCCCTGCTTTCATTCCTCCAAAGTCCCCTCCTCCTCCAAACCTGGGGTTTCTGGCTCCAGCTCATTTTCCTGCCTGGGCACACTGGCAGAAGTTGGTGCAATGGCCTCCTTTCCAGTGACCTCAGCAGAGGGTCTTCCTGGTCTCTGCTCCCTTGTGGCCTTCTCTTCTGCTTGCTCACGGGTATGGCTGTGAGATTTCAAGAAGGCAACCAAGCTGGGATCTAGAACAGAGCATGGAGAGGGGAGTGGTTGGAGGCATACCCTTCCCAGCCTCCAACAGACCCAAAACCTGCTGAATGTGGCCTGTGTGTGGGTGCCAAGGCACTTCCCAGCCAGGGTATGCGCCCCCTGGGCTCTCTTGCAGCCTCAGTGACCCACATCTGTCACTGGAACCTGCCTACCCACCTATCCCTCCATTTTTCACAGTCCTTTGGTCCAGGCCTCTGTGCCCATCCCTGTGCTTGGCTTCAGGTCAAGGCCCAAAGTAAGGGGCTAAGGAATAAATGAATCAATGTTGACTAGGGCCAAAAAGAAGGCATTTAGGGGGCTAGTTTCTCACTTTCAGTTATTCATTTACTTATGCATAAATATTCACTAAAAACCTAATATATGCTATGCTCTATGTAAGTGCTAGATATAGATACATAGTTTGGAATAAGATTGACTTGACACTACTGTTTTGGTGTCCAAAAACTAGGAGGGAAGTGTAATACAGCACAGCATATAATTCACATAAAACAGAGTGCCCTGCAGCTGTACTAGAGTACAGCCAGAATACAGTGTATACTACACTACATCTGTACTGTATACATGATCTACTGGTTAAAAGCACAACCCATGAGACCAGGTAGACCTGGATTTTCATCACATGTTCCTTAACAGGATGTGGTACCAGGCTGCGTGACCTGGGGGAGAATTTCTCAAAGTTTTGAGCCTCAGTTTTATTTTTCATTAAATAAATCAGGTTAGCACCACCTGCCTCACAGGTACAGTTTGAGGACAGAATGAAAAGCACTCACAGTAAGCCTTCCTCAATAAATGGCAATCCCTTCCTAGCCCGGTCTTGGCAGGAAAGGCCAGTACCCGTACCAAGCTGAGCCAGCAATCGCTGCTGTTCCTTCAGGATCTCCTCCGGACCCAGGGCTTGCAGTCTCGCTACGTTTTCTTCATGGATGGTCTGGGCTTCCTGCGCAGCCTCCTGGCTCTTGAGCCCCTTCCCTGTCACCAGATGGGGTCCCTGGAAGCTGTAGCTGTTCCATGGAGGCTGGCTGCCCCACTCCCTAGGTGTAAGTGCCTCACAGATCATAGGACCTGCAAGAAGGATATGATTAGTTCATTGCCTCACTCCAACTGGAATTCCTGGGCCTCTTCTCTAATCCCATTAGCTCTGGAGACCGAGAGAGGTCCAAGAGTCTACCCAGGCACAGAGTGGAGACCCCCCCTGGATATGACACATGACTCCAGGCACTCTGGGCCTGGCTTGGGGTGATGTATTCATTTTCCCCCTTGGATTTACATGAGGTTTCCCTCAGAAACATCCCACTGACGCTTCTCTGATGTCTAGGCAAACGTCTGCTTCTAGAGGTCTGCCCCCAGTTTTTCTCTAGTAATTTGCATCCCTAAAGAATTTTGGCCTACATCTTTATTTTACAGCCTCTAATAGACACTTCAGGCTTCCCCAATGGCTCAGCAGTAAAGAATCCATGTGCAGTACAGAAGATGCAGGAGGCCTTGGGTTTGATCCCTGGGTTGGGAAGATCCCCTAAAGGAGGGCATGGCAATCCACTCCAATATTCTTGCCTGGAGAATCCCATGAATAGAGAAGCCTGGCAGGCTACAGTCCACAGGGTCACAAAGAGTCAGACACAACTAAAGCAACTGAACACGCACTCACACACACACCAGACATTTCTATCCCCTTTTTCTCTCCATAGTCAAGTAATGACCTGTCCTCTGCCTGCACCTAAGACCTAGATATGGACCCAAGCTGCCCACACTCAATACTCTCAGTAGGGTATGGGACAGCTCCTCTTTGGATGGCTCAAATGCACTTCAGGTTTGAAGCAGGAAAGATGAATATCCAGAGATGACTCGATGATTGTGTATTACAAAAAAGCTTAGACCAAGCCTCTTCAATCCCCACTCACTCTCTGGTGGGTCCAAGATAGATTCAACTTCTCTAACTGGTGAGACCTTGGCTCCAGATGCTCTCCTTGCTGCAATTTCCTGGGCAAAGATGCTTCTCTTACCAGCTGTCACTGGCTTCCCCTAAAGGGCAAAAAGAAAACCCAGGTGACAGATGCTCATTACCCTATTCTCTTCTCAACCTATTGATGTTGCTGGAACAAAGAGGTACAAGAGACTTACTTAATCTCCAAGGGTCACAACCCTAGTCCTCAGAAAAAGCAAGGCTCCATAGAAGCACAAGTTTTGAAGTGTGACAGACTTGGGGTGGACTTCTGGCTCTTCTATTAGATGTGTGGTGTAGGATAAGCTATCAGTTTTCTTATTTGAAAAATGGAGATAACGATGTCTACATTATACGGCTGTTATGAGGACTAAATGAAGTAATGCATATAAAGTGCTTAGTGCTGTGCTGTTTTAACAATGGAATTGTTTATCACTATTAAGATTATCTACCTGGGGAAGATGAACTATGACGCTCACATGACTGTCCCCTAAACACCATCTAAGGTGACCTCTGCTTACCTGTCTCCCCTGTGAGCGATGGTATACAGGAGGGAAAGCAACGCCACTGGACACAGGCAGATTCACAGGCATTGAACTTGTATCTCGTTCCTGCAGCAAAAAAGTACAAAGCAGTAAAGATAAAGACAAATCTCCAAGCTCAACGTTATCCCATTAACCTTAGTACTGTATGACTAGAATCTCACCCTAAGGAGTCATGAACCCACTTTTTTTAAGGCACAGTGATTCTAAACCAGCCCCCAACCTGACTGCAGAGGGATGGAATCCCATCTTTCTGAATCACTCTCTACTCATTAAGGCTCACCACCCACACCCAACATCCCTGCTGCCCTAGGATGCCTTGCTCCACTTAACCAGGGTGAGACGCACAATAATCTTAGTCAAGACAGCAGTGATGTGCTGATCGTGCCTGTTCAGCCTCTCTTCAGGGTCCTCATGTTCAGGCAGGAGATGGCCAGGGCTGGGCCTGGCTCTCTTTGGGGGAGCAGGAACCAAAGCTGGGGGTAAATCTGGGAGACCTAAGAAAGGAAAAAAACCCAGATGTGAGATTACTCATATTTTCCCAGGAAGAGACTGAGGGCTAGAGCGAAGCCAAAGAAAGAAAGGCAGCTGCTGTGGGGCCCTGGCTCAAGCTGTGTCACCTTGGGTAAGGTATTTAATCTCTCTGGACTCAGTTTCTTCATATGTAAAATGCGGCTGCAGCAACAGAGTTCCGCAGTTCTGGGCAATCCAGCCACATCAGGTAAAGAAGACCCTGAGGTTGTATCTCTCTCCTTTTCAACCGCATACCCACAGCCACTCACTGTCTAGCATCACCACATCCCGATGATCCTGCAGTGGAGGCTGCTCCAGGTTGGCATCCCCAGCTCTCCTGCTTCCTT
Source organism: Bubalus kerabau (assembly GCF_029407905.1). NCBI lineage: Eukaryota > Metazoa > Chordata > Mammalia > Artiodactyla > Bovidae > Bubalus > Bubalus kerabau. Next base: position 41,898,366 of record NC_073633.1, read on the forward strand.
TCTTCACCAGCTGTACGGCTGGGGTTGCACCAGCTGCAAGAAACTGACTCTGGAAGCGCAGCAGGTCCACCTCCGACTCCCCTGGCTTTGGTCTCGACAGCATCTTGACACTCCAGCTGCCTCCCTAGTTCAACTCTTTCCAGCACTGCTTCAGCATAGGGAATTCACTCTCATTCACCCTAGAAGCAATAAAGATAATGGGCCCTCTGCAACTGAACCTCAATTCTTTTTTGTGTATCAGAGAAGGCTCCTTTTCCCTGGGTTCATGTGGACTCATTCCTCCTCATTCATATCTTATTCCAACAGTCCAGCAACAGTATTTACTGCCAACTTAGGTTGTTTATAATCTGCGGATGATAAAAACTCAGAAACAACCACAGGGGACCTAAGAAAAATGTTTTCAAGAGCCAGGCAGTGGTGATTCAGTATCAGACTGGTGGGAACATGCCTGGTTTAAAAGTATTCAAATTATTAAAAACCTTGGGCTATAAAAGATTGATATATAAAAATCACTTGTATTTCTACACACTACCAAAGAACAATCAGAAAACAAAATTAAAACAACTGTATTTACAATAGCATTGAAAACAATAAAATACTTAGTAATAAATTTCACCAAAGCAGTCCATGACTTGTACTCTGTCAGGCTCCACAACTGCCCTAAAGGGCTGGGCTCTACGGTCGCAGGTGCTCCAGGATCACCCGTGTCAGCAAAGAGAAACCACGGAGTCTCAGACTATGCTGCCTGCAGATGGAGGGCCGTGCCTAGGGTCTCCGCATCGAAGAGGCCGCGGCCGCCCCTGGCCAGACCGAAGACACTGGGGCAGGCTCCGACAAAGAACTAAATACCCTGTATCCGACACCTCTCCCGGGATCTCCTGCAGTCCGTCCCGCCAGCCAAACCACCCACTTGCTCTAGAATCACCTGAGTGCCGCCATCTTGCCCCGCTGGGGCCAGGCTTCCGCCGCGCCGGTTTTGAGCTTCCGCCCCGCATCCCGGCTCCGCCCACTCTTGGGAGGGAATTGCCGTTTTGGTGTTCAGGACGTTTGAACGGGAAAGTAACCCAGCAAGTAAGCTTTACGCAGACTCTCTCTACACAAACAATACCAGTGACAGAGGCAAAGAGTTACTCAGACGCCCTCCCGCACTCACCAGCCGGGATAACCGTATGCTACACTCCAGCACCCAAGCTCAGGAGCAGCGCGTTAGAAACCTGCATGCTCAGGACGGTCCTCCCCAGTGTGATTATGGACGAGTAAGAAGATTACTGGGGCTTCCCAGGTGGCTCAGTGGTAAAGAATCTGCCTGCCAGTGCAGGAGCCTCAGGAGACCTGGGTTTGATCCCTGGGTTGGGAAAATCCTCTGGAGGAGGAAATGGCAACCCACTCCAGTATTATTGCGGGCATTATCCCGTGGATAGAGGAGCCTGGTTGGCCTACAGTCCATGGGGGTCACAAAGAGCCGTTGGTGACCGAACAAAAAAATAACCAGGACAAAGGAAAGGTGAAGCCCAAGGAATTCCTTGGAATCTTCTATCTGCGCTACTTGTGTGCCATGTTGGCAGCATACTGCCCACTATCACCTATCACCAGTTCCCTTTTGACAGGCATGTGCCCTGTTCCCTTGTGTAAACTTTGAGTTCCTTGGGGGAAATCAGGCCTTCTTTTTTGCATCCATCATGCTCAGCACCCAGTATATTGCTATGCTCATATGACCTTAGTAAATCATTGCTTGATTGAGGGCCATCTTAGGGCAGCCAATGTTAGCAGCGTCAGAAACACCTGGAGGGCTTGTTAAGCCAGATTTCTGGGCCACATCTGAGTTTCTGATTCACTCAGTCTCTAATAGGAACCAAGAATTTGCCTTTCTAGCAATTTTCCACGAATTCTATAAAATCCTTCTTTAACTTTTGGTTTCAACTGCAGTAGTAAATTTCAGCTGCTAGGATTTAGTCAACCTTGGAATCCAAATAGTACTGGCTGGTCAGAAGTTAATGGTGAGTGAGGGAGGGAAATTGAATCCAAAAATGCAGGAAGACTGGATATAGAAAATCATTGTTTGCAACCACTAATGACATAATTACTGCAGGCAATGATCATCAATGATTGATAAAACTATTAGGTAAAAGGTTGATGAGAACTTTGGATGGATGGATCAGGTGGCCAACTTTTTAATCTACTGATGAATCTTAACGTCACTGAAAGTGGGCCACTGGGCATAATGTGCCCTCTGATACGATGCCACTGAAAGTGTAAAACACATCCTAGGAAGCCTTTATAAAAAAAAAATTGAAGCTAAATCTAGTCAAGCGTCTAGCTCTATCATGTCTAACTGCATTAAGGGACTATTAATTAAATATGTGGTCCTGATTTGTTTGTATCCTGATTCAAACAAACCTACTGTAAAATGATACTTTTTGAGACTGTTTGGAAAAACCAAATCTAAAACACACACTATTAAGTATTTTTATTTTTTTTAATTTATTTTTTTAAATTTTATTTTATTTTTAAACTTTACATAATTGCATTAGTTTTGCCAAATTATTAAGTATTTTTAAAACATTTTTTTGTGTATGGGGAGTTCCCTGGTGGTCTAGTGGTTAGTATTCAGTGCGTTTACTGTCGTGGCCCATGTTCAGTCTCTGGTTGGGAACTGAGATCCTGCAAGCCGAGTGATGCAGCTAAATAAACAAGTCAATAAATAAAATGTGTTTTTTTAATGTTTTGGGTATGGATGTTCTTTTTGAAAAATAAACTTTATTTTAGAATAGCTTTAGCTTTACAGGATTATAAAGAAAGAAACATTCCATTTATCCTAAACATAGTAGCATCTATCATTAATATGGCAGGTTTGTTGGTATTAATAAACCAATATTTGACATAGTATTACTAAAGTCCAACTTTATTCAGGTTTCATCAACTTTTCCCTAATGTCCTTTTCCTGTTCCATCCAGGATACCACATTACATTTCATTGTCATGACTCCTTAGGCTTCTCTTGGCTTTCACAGCTTCATAGAGGGTTTTTTGGGTTTTTTTTTTTATGACTTGGACACTTTAGAATAGTACTGGTAGGGTATTTTGTGCCATATCCCGCCAATGAGATTTGTCTGATGATTTTCTCATGATTAGACTGAGGTTATGAGTTTGAAGTCCTCCCCCTCCTTGAGGCTGGAGTACCTTTGTAATATTTAAATTATAAATTATTTGTAATTCTGCATGGGAGATTTGTCTATGCTGTCCATGAATTAACTTATTAATTTACAATATACTTTTTATTTATTAACAAATTATAGTCATTCACATATATTTATATTTGACCCTTTGATATACCCCATCATTGTGCGCGCGTGTGTGTGTGTGTTTGGGCCATAACGTGTGGCTTGTGGGATTTCGGTACCGTGACCAGGGATTGAACCAGGTTCCTCACTTTGGAGTCCTAACCACTGGACAGAATTCCCTGTGTGTATATGCTTGATTTGTGTTTTCTGCTTTTGTTTTTGAACACTTCCTTACTTTCTGGTACTATAAAATGCTCCAAACTCATCTTGTATATTTCCTGCCCCAGTCCTAGAATCAGCCATTTCTCCAAGGACCCTTGGTTCTCTTATATTGGAAAATGCTATTAGAAACCAAGATTTGGGTGCTAGATATACTCATTGCTACTGGAGTGTCTTGCTTTTGGGTCCTTCTCAGCTGACAAAGGGAATATGTGTGTATGTGTAACATATACACATGTTGATAAATATTTCTATATGTAACTATCTGAATCTATATATGGGTGAGTTTTTTAAAGCCTGTTACAGATACACACTGTAATATTTACAGCTGAAATTAATTATATGGCTAAGATTTGGTTTTAAAACTCCAGCAAAAGAATAAAAAGAAATTGGAATAATACAACACAATTGGCTAAGATAATCATTGAAGAAGAGTGAAGGGTACTTTGGGGATTCATTATACTGTTTTACTTGTGCGTATGTTTAAAATATTTCATAATAAAAAAGTTTTTTAAAATAGCCTAAATTACCATGTAGCTATTAAAGCAGCTCAAAAAAGAACTATATAGCCAGATACATGGTATTCACACACACATACTTACTACACTCTTCTTCTTAGGGCTATCCCTTAGTGAAATTTTGAAGAGTACAGTTGTTTTTTTTTTCCACATGTTTGGACTCACTTGCTATTTCAGAAACCCCAGACTTACTGCTCTCTTCCTATTTCCTAAATCTACTTTTGGGAAAAAATCTGCTCATTTGAAAATCCCCCTTTCAGAGTGTGGTCTCTCCTAGAAACTTACTTTTTTGCTTTATCGTCAACTGAGCAAGGTGTGGCACTGTTTCTGATTTACAGATTTAAGGCAAGGGGCGTTTGGCAGGTACAGCAATAGTCCCCAGCGCCCATGACATCACACCTCCAAACCCCAAAATCATAGATTCCCTGCTTCTCTAAGGCGATGAGGAACAGATTCTGTTGGCTGCCCCATTCCTTAAAGGAAACTTCCCAACTCTTAACCTCTTTAACCAGTAGTTGGGAAAGAATATAGCCTTGCTCACAGGGCCAGCAAGACTGCCATGACCCCGTGACTTGGTTCTCTCATGGAGGAGGAGTCCTAACTCTGAGAAAGCTGAAGCAGCTACTTCCTGAGACTGCTAGAAATTATTTTCAAGGTGTTCTGCTGCTATGGGCAGGTGGCTTTTATTTCTAGTTTTGTCTTTATCTTCTCTTACTCCTTGACTTCCTTGGACAGTCATGGATTGTGAAAGGCAGAGAATGGGCAGATACTTATTTCACATGAGTAGGGTGATGCCAAGGCCCAGCCTGGCTCCACGCATAATAAGGGACTGCTGCTGGCCTTTCCTCTCTGGTGGGATAGATCATAGCTGGCTCTGCTTCTGTTTTGAGAACAGGAACCACTTGGACATCTGCTCCTATGTTAGGTCAAATACATTTCCTGTTGATTTGATTAGTTTCCTTCCAAGCAATGCATTTACAAAAGGAAGGGAGATTTTTGCAGGCATGTATTTGCACAGGCAGCCAACCTCCTCCAGTCACACACACACATCCTCTCCCCATCCACCCACAAAGCGTCAGTCACATTTAGGGTTTGCACAAATGCACACCCTCCCTCATACATCATAATGCACACCCTCTCACCCACCTACACACCTCTTTCACAAAATCACACCTGCTCACATATCCTTAAAGAATGTTTCTTTACTGTGTCCAGAGAGACAGAAAGACGGGTAAGAGTGGGTTGTGAGGGCTCAGGAAGGCAAGCACTCTATGCAGGAGCACAAAGTCTGAAGGCCAGGACTCCACTGTCCTCCCTACTCTGCAAGCAGAAATACTAAGACTTGAGAGGGGTTCAGAAGCAGGGGTAGAGGAGGCAGGCATTCCAGTCACCAGGCCCCACAGGGACAGTACACTGCCCCTCAGGCTGGTACCTGAGGTAGGAAGTTTGTCAAGGCTGTGAGAGGATAGAGACTTCCCTAGTGATCCAGTGGTTAAGACTCCATGCTTCTAATGCAGGGGCATGGGTTCAATCCCTGGTAGGGGAACTAAGAGCCCATGTGCTGCCTGGAGTGGCCAAACAAAGAAAAAGAAAGAAATAAAGACTGTGAGTGGAGAATGCAGAGGCGTGTGCTCCAGAAACCCATTTTGCCTGGTGGCCAAGGATGGTCCTTGGACTGGGATTCTCATCAGAGTTCAGGAAATAATGGGGGGCAGGGTTGGGATAGGGGAGAAGAGGAAGTTAAAAGGCCAGGTTTGGGCTCCAAGTTCAACATCCTCTAGGAGCGGTCTTTCCAGTGTCAGCCAGAGTCAACCATGTCCTTTCACTGGAAACTTGAAGTCGCCTCCATAGAGGAGAGTTGGAGGAGAGGACCTTGAGAAATGCTCAACGCGGCCCGAGTGAATCTGGCTTCAGCCCTAGACTATTGCCTGCCCTGATCCGACTCAGCGCGAGCTCCGAAACTGTGGATTCTGGAACGGATCTAGACTTTTCCTTTAGGAAAGAGTCCCAAAGCCGACCCACAGCACCTCAGAAGACTGCCTGAGCTCTCAGTTAAACGGACACTCAGGCCCCCGCCATCCAACTCTGACAGCACTTTCCCTGTGCTGCCGCCTGGGGGCGCCCCCAGCTGGGTCTGAGGCTGCCGCCAGAAATGCTGTTGTTATCATTAGTATAATAAACAAACAAGCATTGATGGGGCCAAGAGGAGGAAGAGGCAGGCCTCTGCTGCTCAGAAGAATCCTTTGAAAGATCTAATGAGGCTTCAGGGAAATGGAAGGTGAGGAAGAGGGGAAAACGAGTGGCTTGTCCCTCTTCCCCACCCAGTACTTCTGGGACTTGCCCTCTGGAGTTCTGGTCCCAGGGATCCCTAAAGGCAAGGGCAAAAGGAAGGGGACATTTGGTAAAATGGATTTGGAACCAGCTCTTTATCAGCCAGACAGGATGTCTGTGGACACAGCTACCCCTTAGATTACTGGTGGTGGGGTAGGCCAAGCTCTGAGGCAATTGTTCATTCATTTAACAAGCATCTGTCTATTTATGGAGTGCCTACTATGTGCAAGGTAATCTACTAATAATAGCTAATGTTTTATTGGATATTGTGAGAGTATAGCCAACTTTCACATCACATCTTGAGGGATGGGGGCTAGAAGCAGAGGGAGCAACTGGGAAGAATGACAGTCCCCCAAAGATGTGGGCCATTGGGCTTTAGCCTATGTAGTGTAAGAGTGGCGACAGCGGATAAAACCAGAGGATTACCAAGATCTCAGAACTCAAGACTCAAGGCCCAAGGTCTTGGAGATAAAGGGGTGGAAAGTGAAATATGAATACAGGGAATTTGGGTGAAAAACTCATGAATGAGGCACGAAGGTGTGCTAGTAGGTCCTGTGGGGGGAGCACTGAGTCACCACAATTTCAGGGCCTGATGGTTGGAAGTATCCAGGGGAAATTTTCTGTGCTGAAAGGAGGATGCTGGGTTCTGTGATCGGAGTCTGGACAAAAGTTGGGGTATGGTAGAGGTTTCTAGGAAGGTTTTGAGGGAAGGATCTAGAGTGCCGGGTTGGAAAAGATGCTGGGTGTATTTAAGGAAAGGAGGGGCGTGGCTGGGGTGCCCATCTAGGGGACCCAGCCAGGTCCTTGGGTTCTGCACTGGGGTATTCTCTGGGACCGCAGGTGCCGGCAGGGGCTGCGGAGGTCTGTGGGTGGAGGTCGGCCGGAGGCCCGGCTGGGTGGCAGCTACTAGGTTGGTGCTCCGAGCGAGCCGCCCGGGGTTCCGCGGGGGGGCGGTACGAGCTCGGGCTGCAGGCGGGCGGGCTAGCCGGGGAGGAGGCGGTGGCTCCAAGAGGAACATGAATCAGCGGCGGCGGCGACGGCGGCGACGGCTGTGGAAGGAGCGCGGTGGCCCAGGAGCGGCCCCGGGGACCCCGCGTGGCTGACAGCCGCCGCGGCGACTCACAGCGGGCGCGGGTCTCGGAGCCCCAGCCCCAGCGCCGCCCCCCGGGCCGGCCCCCGTCCCTCCCTCGGCCCTCCTCCTCCTCCTCTCTCTCCTCCCTCCTCCCTGGTCGCTCGCGGGCCGGGCCCGGCATGGTGCGGCGTCGCCGCCGATGGCGCTGAGGCGGAGCATGGGGCGGTCGGGGCTCCCGCCGCTGCCGCGGCCGCCGCCGCCGCCGCCGCTGCTGCTGCTGGCGGTTCTGGCGGTTCTGCTGCTCCCCGAGCCCGCGGCCGCAGGTAGGGGCTGCCCGGGGGGCGGCGGAGAGCGGGGGGCTGCGGAGGGGCGCGGCGGGGATCGGAGCCCGGCGACTGCAGCGGGGCGAGCCCAGGGCCTTGGGCGGGCCGGAGATTCGAGCGGGGGGCTCCAAGCTGGAAGGCCGAGGCTCGGGGGCTGGGGAAGGGGGCTCAGCGGTGGGTTCGCTCCGGGATCTCGGGTCAGGATCCCCACCCCCCAACTTTCTCGCGTCCGGGCTCTTGTAGCGGGGTTGTAAGGAAAGGAGTGGGGCTCCGAGCTGAGCGGTCAGCGGGGGATGTTAGGGACTGGCTTTTCCCGCCTCGATGTTCTGAGTTGTTTGTTCACCCCTCCCAGTCCTGGGGACCCCAGTCTGCTCGCCCCACACGAGAAGGTCCACCCTGAAGCCACTGGGGCTGGGACTCAGCACCCACAGGATCCCTACATCATGTAGGTACTGGGGCTTTCACAGTGCCCAGTCACAGAAAACACCTGGGCATACTCGAGTGCCTCTGCCTGCTCTGAGCTTCCTGAAACCCAGGCATGTTGGAGATGATGGACTGGGGCAGAGTTGCCGGTGTTTGCTCAGCCTTGTGTTCCCACACAGCCACTGAGGCATTTGCCAGTGGCTAGAGTGCTTCTTGCAGCACCCGGGATCCCTAAGTTCACACTACACACCCCTGGGACTGCCTGTCCGGTATGGGGTGTAAAGCTACCCGTCTTTGCCCTGTGACTGGTCCTGAGAAGGTGAAGGCAGTAGGAAGTGACACCGGGCAGAGCAGCAGCCCACCAAGCAGGTATCTTCTTTTCAGACAGCTTTCCCCGCTGCCATATCAGCATCTCAAAGGAGGAAAAGGAAGGGAAATAGTGACAGGTATTTACGAGCGGAAGAGTGTGTGTATCTTAGGATCAGAGAGCTCAGAAATTTGCCTAGCATCACACAGGAAAGGGCAGGAAGAAGCTGGACTGGGTTTCAGTTATATGGATAGTTCACCTGCCCCTCTCTGCCTCACTGCTTAAAAACACACAGGAGGAGTGTGTGTGTGTGTCTGTGTGTGTTCAGAGGTAGTGTTCGAGAGGGTGGCCCCCTGTTGGTGTGACAGTAGCTCAGGGGTCTTGGGCTTAGGGCCCCTCCCTTCCCTTCTACCTCCTACCTTCCTAGCACCCGCCCCTGCACACGTTCAGGTATTAATAGAGCGGCCAGCTGCCAGGAAGGCTGCCATGTGTTTGATCTGACGTGGTTTTGCAGCCATATGTTCTCCACTTCGGGGGAGCACCCCCTCCTTCCCTTCCTCCTTACATTTGCCAGAGGCGGGGGTGCAGGAGGATGCCAACAGCAGAGCAGGGTCTGGGCTGTCACCTTGGGTGGAGAGCTGGCTGCCTGTTGCCCTGACTGGGGACAGCAGTGATTCCGAGGGCAGTACCTGCCCCAGGCTATGAGGGCACCCCACTGTTGCAGCCTGGCTTGCTTTCCTTTTGGTGGTTGGGCCTGACTTAACATTGCCCAGCAGGGAAGCATGGGGGACCGGTCACTTCCTTACAGCTGGGAGGAACTTGGCAGTGGTAGAAATGGTGCCTGGAGAGCTTGTCGTGTTCCTTCCCGCAGCCCTGGTTAGGCCACCTTCCTTCCCACACTGTCCTGCCTGTGCTGCCTTGGCCACTGGCTAGGAATGAGCCTTCTGACACAGAAACTAGGTGCTAGGAGAGGATGGGGGATATTTCCAGATGCAGGGTGCCTGTCAAGCAGAATGACACATTCTCTTTCCCACCTCTCAGGCCTGAAGCTCATGGGGGCCCCAGTGAAGCTGACGGTGTCTCAGGGACAGCCGGTGAAGCTCAACTGCAGCGTGGAGGGGATGGAAGAGCCTGAGATACAGTGGGTGAAGGATGGGGCTGTGGTCCACAGCATGGATCAGGTGTACATCCCCGTCAGTGAGCAGCACTGGATTGGCTTCCTCAGGTGCAGAACTGGGGGAGGGTGTGGGATGCCAGTCTGGGGGCATGTTGTGTTCTTGCCATGAGATTTGGGAGCTGAGGGCAATGCTGATGCCCAGAGGTCTGTGCTTTTGTTTTGTTTTTTAAATTCGGCCACCTGTGGCTACTTCCAGAAGTGGGGGAAGGCTGAACCCATTGAATCTGCCCAGCAGAGCTGCCCCCCTTGACTCGGGGAGGCCCTGTGTCCTGTTTCCACAGCCTGAAGTCAGTGGAGCGCTCTGATGCGGGCCGGTACTGGTGCCAGGTGGAGGATGGTGACGAAACTGAGACCTCCCAGCCAGTGTGGCTCACGGTAGAAGGTGAGGAGGCAGAGCCACGGGGGCGTGTTGACCTGAGCAGGCGCTGTCTGCTAGGGACCACACCTATGCCCAAGGAAGCTCAGTGGAATCTGGGTGGCCCCACTGCCTTCTGGGACCTGATTGCACCAGACTCCAGGCCCAGCCCCTACATGCAAGACCTGGGGATTTGAGAGCCAAGGGGACGGACGACTAGGACCCATCATCTATGGGGTGCAGTCGAGTTCCAGTTGTCTGACAAACAAGCCTTGAGCACCCATCTGGGGCTAGACCCTTTTCTGCCAAGTGGCCAGGCCAGGAGGGGGAGAACTCTGGGAGGGGAGGAAGGCTCCACAGCTGCAGGAGCTCAGAGCTGTTGAGCCCAGGAAAACAAAGTGACTAAGAAAGTAACAAAGGCCCCTGAATGGAATCTGGGGCTTGCCAGCAGAACTCTGCTAAAGCTCCCGCCCACTCCCCCTCCTTGTTGCCCCTCCCCCAGCTCCCCACCGTCAGCCTCTCCCTGGCTTTGAGAAGGGCTGTTAGAGAAGGGGGAATCTGTCTCTCAAGGCTCACTCCCCACCTGCCTTTTACTCCTAGGTGTGCCATTTTTCACTGTGGAGCCAAAAGACCTGGCAGTGCCGCCCAATGCCCCTTTCCAACTGTTTTGTGAAGCCGTGGGGCCCCCAGAACCTGTTACCATTATCTGGTGGAGAGGAGGCACGCAGGTTGGGGAACCTGCTCCCTCTCCTTCCGTTTTAAATGTCACAGGTGAGCAGCCTCCGGAGGGGCTTTGAGCAGGGGTGGTGAGGCTGGCAGAGTTCAAACCTGCTTCAGTCACTAAGCTTGCTGTTGTGAGTGTCGAGTGCCTGAGGACGTGACCTGTGCCTTTACTAAGCTCATTAGTCAGGTGTGCTAGACTGGCCGGGTGGGCTGATTTGTGGTGAGCCTGCTGTGTGTGCTTAAGGAGACGCTGGAGCCTCTTGCCTTTGTTCACAGCAGGCTAGTTCACAGCAGACTAGGCCTGCACAGCTGGCCCTGAGAGGTGAATGTGTAAGACCAAGGGCACCCATCCCCCCCACCCCTCCCAAGGGAAGGAGCCAGGAACCAGCCCACGCAGAGCTAGGAGGAGTGTCTGGCAGACTTGTCTAGAAGACAAGTCTCAGGCTGCAGAGTTGGGGATAGTCGTGGGGCGGGGAGGAAAAGGGGGAAGGGGGAGCCAGCGCACAGATAAATACACGAGCCTACTCGTCTTATGGCCCTTTCCAGAAAATCTCCAGACCTTTCCCAAACAACTGTATCTGGCCATGCCTCTACACAGTTAAACCAAAGCCACCATGCCTGCACACCCACATGGGCCCCAAGGTCCCCAGGCACACACCTCACGCCCTTGTGAGGCTCACTTATGTGTGAAACAAAGTTATTGTTTCTGGTGGAGGCTTGAACTGGCCGAAAAAGATGGGCATCTGAGCTTGGTCTCATGTACTGCAAATTGGGAGGGATGGACACTGATTTGCCAAGTCCCTTAGGAATTTGAAAAGCGATGAACTGCAGGATTGGTTGGAAGTGAGGGCAGGTCCCGTTCGGGAGGCACTGTGTTGGAGCAGATGACAAGGGAGGTTGGGTTCAGTTCTCTCTAGAAGTGCGTGGTTGGCACCCTCAGGCAGCCGGCTAGATAATAAGCACTCACTGAACTCCTACTCCACACACCACACTGTACTAGGCACCACGGGGGACCTAGGACAAAAGAAAGAGAAGCCATTGGTCCAGCCCCCTAGGAATTAGTATAATTGGGGAGACAAGACTCATGCCATCAGGAGCAGAGAACTACTGAAAAGCAGAGAATTTGCAAATAGAACAATGTTTTGGCACAGAGCAAATACAGAAGGGCTCTCTGGAATGTGCAAAGGAGTGACCAGAAAAGGGAGGCAACTTTGTGCTGTCTGCCAGAGATGGGATGCCAGAGGTGGGGGGGGTTGTCACATGTCACATTTCTCAAGTGTTTTACTGTGCACTTTACATATGTTACATCAGTTGGTTCTCACAACTCTGCCATTCAGGAGATGAGAAAACAGAGCCCCAGCCTTGGGATTTATATCGCTGTCCCTATGGTCTAACCCTTTCTTTTGGCTGGAGGGTATTAAGCTAATCAGACCCAGAGCCTGGCTATCCCCCTTCCCCAATCCCAGACTGAGTGGGAGTTGATGCTCAGGGCTGCTAATTAAGGTTTTCTGGCCCCAGGGGTGACCCAGAGCACTGTGTTCTCCTGTGAAGCTCACAACCCAAAAGGCCTGGCCTCTTCTCGCACCGCCACTGTTCATCTTCAAGGTAGGAGGACCCCAGGAAGTGAGGGGTGGTGAGGCAGAGGCCCTCTCTGCAGGCTGTGGGTGAAGTTAGAATTGTTTGGTGTTCCAACTCACCTCGGTCCTGCTGGGATCTGGGGGATGAGGGGTTAATTGGCATAGCTCCATTCCTAGTGGGAGCACCTGAGACCCTGCCACGGCTGCGATGAGAATAGAAACCTGACGTCACAGCAGATTTCCCATCTCAGAGCAGAGTCCTTGGGAGGGAACAGGGGAGGGAGCTAGCAGGAGACGTCAAGGCTCATGCCCAATCTTGCTTCTCCAGCCCCTGTGGAGGGAATAGGGGTGGGGGAAACAGCCTAGCAGGATGGTAGAGGCCCAGAGGGCTGCTGTGCACAGTGGGAGGGGTACAGAGGGAGAGAGCGAGCTGATGTATGCTCAGGAATGGGCTGTGGCTGCAGGGCCAGTTGCCTGTCACTGGTATCTCCCAAGGCCGAGATACCGTGTCTCCCACCCATCCACGGTCTTATCCTATTCCTTGATTAGACAGGGCTCTTGATTCAGGGAGAAGCAACCTATCTCCACAGCCTAGGCCCTCTCCCAGGTATGAGCAGCTATCTGCTGCTGGTTGCTTGGCTTCTGTATTACTGTGGTCCTGGGAGTGCTGAGTGGCCATCATTTTGGTGGGGGAACCCTAGGGAGGGACTCATGGCTCGACTCCCATACTCTCCCTTTCTCTATCCTTCTTGGGCACTGACTCTAAGTCCCCATCTGCAGCACTGCCCGCAGCCCCCTTCAACATCACAGTGACGAAGCTCTCTAGCAGCAATGTTAGCGTGGCCTGGATGCCAGGGGCTGATGGCCGAGCCCTGATCCAATCCTGTACAGTTCAGGTAGGCTGAAAGGGTGGGACAGGCTCTCCTGGCCATCCTCCTTCTGGCTCTCTTGGTGGCACTTTGTTGACAGTGGTATCACATTTACCTAGTCTTGCCCTCGGGGCTTGGACTCCACTATTCAGGTGTCATTCCCTTACCAGGAACAGCCCTGGCCATTGCCCCTTATCATAGGGTGCTCTAGCAAACAAGTGATGGCAGATCAGTTCAACCTGTGCATTCTTCAGGCTAGAAAACGGATCAGTAGATCAGACTGGGGATACCCTGGAAGAGTTTTACTTATGTGGGCAAAACCCCAAAGCTTTGATTTATTTGATGCCTGTACTCTCAAGCTCCACATCCCGACTCAGGCCTCAGAGGACAGGGGCCCAGAAGAGGTCCTGCACATTAGAGAGTGGGAGGGCCAAGAAAGGTGATCTAAAAATGAGGCAATGCCAGCTCATTCGTTTTTGTCTGTTCACTCCGAAGTTATTTAAAGGGAACCTTTGAAACAGTTCTAGGCAGTTCTCCTGGGCAGCAAAGGCCCAGCAAAGGGTCCCCCTTTAGAGGACCCCACTCTGGCCCTCCTTTGGTGGCATCTCTTGCCCCTGGGCAGGGAATATATAGGGCCAAGGGAATATACCCGTCTAGCTCACCAGGACACCCCCTCCTCTTAAATCTGTCTATTTCTGGGGCTGATATGGGGCTCCTCCCTGCTCCATCCTCTCAAGGATGGATCACACTAGGTACATGCACCCCTAAGCCCCAAGGACAGCCATCTGAGGGGGAATGGGTACGGAGGCCACTGTCCACACCCACACACATGATGTCCCTCATGGTGCAGACCCGTGCCTGGAGGCTGGCTCTTCTTGTGCTGTCTCATTCAGGCTTGGAACTCCAAGGATTCAGAGAATTGTAGAAAAATGCAAACCTGATCTTCAGGGTTGTTTTGTAGCTTTGTTTGTCAGTATATTAAGGTAGAAACTATTTTACTTAATAGCCTGTTAGCTGATTTTTAACATTTAAAATCATATAAAATCATAATGTTTAGTCATATGGTACACTGGATCTCCCCATTTGTACTCTTGCCCTGGGTCCCCAAAGTGTAAGGTGCAGGCCTGGTTCATGGTGTCCCTAAGCTCCTAGGCACTTTGCCCTTGAGAAGCTCTGAGACTCTGGGCTGGCATTTATTTTTATTTTTTATTTTTTTTTAAGTCTTTATTGAATTTGTTACAACATTGCTTCTGCTTTATGTTTTGTTTTTTGGCTGCAAGGCATGTGGGATCTTGGCTCCCTAACCAGGGATTGAACTGCACCCCCTGCATTGGAAGGCAAAGTCTTAACCACTGGACTGCCAGGGAAGTCCCTGGGTTGGCATTTAAACAGTTACTGGGTTGGCTAAAAAGTCTGGGTTCTTCTGCAACAACTTATGGAAATGTAAACAAACTTTTTTGCCAAATGAATACAAAGAGTGGTATCCACTCTAACATAATTATGCATCAAGCACAAAGGGGCATCAATTTTACTGAGTATTTGAGAAAGTGTTTCACAGAGAAAGTGATATTTGCACTGAATCTTGAAGGATGAGTTGGACTTCATTAGGAAGAGCAGGTCATTTCCAGCAAAGGGAACAGAATTTGCAAAGACGTAGAGGTGTGGAATGTGCAGTGGGGGAGGGTGGGAAGGGATGGGTTGCTAATGTCTGCTGATAGTTTTTTTTTTTTAATTGAAGTATAGTTGATTTACAGTGTTAATTTCTGCAGTACAGAAGAGTGATTCAGTTATAGATATATATGTTCTTTATTTTCCGCTACGATTTATCACAGGACATTGAATATAGTTCCTTGTGCTATACAGTAGGCCCTTGTTGTTTACCCATCCTATGTATACTAATTTGCATCTCCTAATCCCCAACTCCCCATCCTTCCCTCTCCCCCACCCCCTGCCTTGGCAACCACAAGTTGGTTCCTTATGTCTGTGAGTCTGCTTCTGCTTCGTATATATATTCATTTTTGTTGTATTTTACATTCCACGTGTAAGTGACATCATATGGTGTTTGTCTTTCTCTTTCTGACTTGTTTTGCTTAGTATGATAATCTCTAGGTCCATCGATGTTGCTGCAGATGGCATTATTTCATTTTTATGGCTGAGTAATATTCCATTGGGTATATATGTATGAATGTATATATACACATACCACATCTTCTTTACCCATCCATCTGTTGGTGGACATTAGGTTGTTTCCATGTCTTGGTTAGTCCACTGATAGACTTGAAGAGGCATAGGTTAAAGCCCCTAGTCATATCCATACCTATCCTACCTTCCATCTCATCTCACATGCCTAAGAAACCTCCCTCCCTTACATCACTGATTTTCTGCTATTCTGTAGGTGACTCAGGCCCCAGGAGACTGGGAGGTTCTGGCTGTCATGGTCCCTGTACCACCTTTTACCTGCCTGCTTCGGGACCTGACACCCGCCACCAACTACAGCCTCAGGGTTCGCTGTGCCAATGCCTTGGGGCCCTCTCCATATGCTGACTGGGTGCCCTTTCGGACGAAGGGTCTAGGTAAAGGACTTACAGAGCAGAGTACCTGGGCAGGGATGAGCGGGGGCAGGGCAGTGTCAGCTCCAGTTCTGAATGGAGTTGATTGAAAGAGGGTTACCTGAGAGGGGGGATCATACCTCAGTCAGCCAGCACTTCACTGAGTACCTGCTGCTTACCTGTGAACTGGATAAATCCAGCCCCCATCCAGCAGCTCTAGTTCTAGTGGGTGGAGCAGATAAGCAGAAAAGATTGGATAGTACGGTGGTAAAGAGTGCCCTAGGGAGAGTCAGGAATACCTGGTACAGAGATCTGAGGTCTAAATGAGAAGGAAGGACCCATATTTGGGGGGAAATCCCTGCAGAGAGGGCGCAGTGACACTATAGCACAAACATGCATGGAGTTCCTAGCAATTGCAAGGAGGCTGCAGGGCTGTGAGGAGAGGAGAGTGAAGGATGCCACTGAGGAGCAACCAAGGGGATGAAGAGCAATACCCTGCCTCTCTGGGATGGTCCGGGCCTTGCCATTGCTCGCCCTTACTCCCCAGGACAGCAGGTGACAGCAGTCAGCAATGGCAGACAAGCTGTTCCCCCACCTATTGCTCTTGGAGCAGTTTAGTTCTATGGAGCCAGTTCCGAAGGCCCACATGGGCTAGTGATGGTGTGCAGGCAGGGCAGGACTCTTAGCAAGCTTCTCTCTTTGGGAACAGCCCCAGCCAGCGCTCCTAAGAACCTCCGTGCCATCCGCACAGACTCTGGCCTCATCCTGGAGTGGGAAGAAGTGATCCCTGAGGGCCCTTCAGAAGGCCCCCTGGGACCCTATAAAATGTCCTGGGCTCAAGACAACGGTACCCAGGTAAGGGAAACTTCCACTCTCCAAGTGCACTAGAGTCAGCCATCAGGGCTCCGAGGCCCTTCAAGATTCAGGTTAGTGGTCCTTGGTGAGGCCGGGGGCCGTGGTGGGCCTTCCACCACTCCTGGGAGTCTACGCCGTCCTGCAGTCCTCTGCAGGCTGCATTGTTCATTGGAGTCCATCTCCTGTTAAGACTGCTTCCAGTGTCCACTTTGAAAGTCAAGCAGGAAGTACATTCCTGCACAAACCAGGGGAGGACACAGATAAGGCCTTCTTATCCTCTTCCACCCCTCAGTTCCCTCCCATCCCCCACCCCTGCTTTCTCAGACTGAGCCTTGTTTGTGTTCAGGAGAGGCCTCTGCAGCCTGCAGCAGGAATGTGATGACTCCCAGCAGGTTTCGTCCCTGCATCCCCTGAACCCACAGTGTTCCTAGCCACCCATGTTCCTAGTGAGATCTTTTTCTGCCTTCAGGCCCCACCCCGCTGGAGCCTTTTTCCTCAGGCTCAGTGTGGGATGGGGGCTTTTCCTGGCTGCAGGGTGAGCTGACAGTGGAGGGGACCAGGGCCAACCTGACGGGCTGGGATCCCCAGAAGGACCTGACTGTGCGTGTGTGTGTCGCCAATGCAGTTGGCTGTGGGCCCTGGAGTCAGCCACTGGTGGTCTCTTCTCATGACCACGCAGGTAAGGCCTATAAGGGGAAGGGGCCACGGGATTGAGGCTTTCCAGGGCAACCTGGACTGATGGGAGGAGATTGGCAGCACCTCCCCTCCTACGAGGCCCGAAGACTCAAGAGTCAAGCACTTGAGGCCAGGGTTGTATCTCATCCTCCATCCCCATGCCATGTAAGCTAGCACAGAAATGCCTGGTCACACTGTAGGTCCCAACAGCCAGGGCCTGTGGCTGACAGAGTAGGAACTCTTGGGTCTACCTTTGGAGCCTCTTTCCACTCTGCTCCCTTACTGACTGAGAGGAGCCGTTGGATCAGGCTCAGTGACCCTCATTTACAGATTCTAAAGGGCCTGCGTGGTGTCAGCCCAGCTCGTGCTACTGCCCCTGTCTCCCACAGGCCAGCAGGGTGCTCCCCACAGCCGCACATCCTGGGTGCCTGTGGTCCTGGGTGTGCTGACAGCCCTGGTGACGGCTGCTGCCCTGGCCCTCATCCTGCTTCGAAAGAGGAGGAAGGAGACACGGTTTGGGTAAGGGCTGGGGACATGGAGAGAGAAGCAGGCGCTGACTGAAGACTGTGGAGCTGACTCCAAGTCCTGGGTCTCCTTTTAGGCAAGCCTTTGACAGTGTCATGGCCCGGGGGGAGCCAGCTGTTCACTTCCGGGCAGCACGGTCCTTCAATCGGGAAAGGCCTGAGCGCATCGAGGCCACACGTGAGTGAGTGGTGGGGAGTCCTACGAGGAAGGGATGGGCTGTCTTGAACCTGCACCTGCCTTTCTCTTACTGATTTGACCAATAGGTTTGAAGCTTGCTGAGTCCTAGGCACACCATGGAAAAGACACGTAGACCTATCCTGAGGTCTCCGGCCCAGCTGTGGGGGAGCTAAATAAAGCTCACCTCTGCTTTGAGGGTGGCGTCTGGGGTGGAGGAGGCAGACTGAGTTTTGGATCAGGACCAGAGAGGTCTCTCCCTTTCTTATGGCCTCCTCCCCGCAGTGGACAGCTTGGGCATCAGCGACGAGCTGAAGGACAAGCTGGAAGACGTGCTGATCCCGGAGCAGCAGTTCACCCTGGGCCGGATGTTAGGCAAAGGTGTGTGGGGCTGAGCAGGGACTGGCCTGAGCTGCCAGGGCTGGGTGTGTCTGCTTGCTTCCATGTCACTCTGGGGCTGTGGATGTAGGTCAGCTCCTATGAACAGGATATGCTCATAAACTCCTGGCTGCTGGACATTTAGGAGAATGGAGGCTGGGGTCGAGAAAGGCTGAGGTGTCATCACTCCTAGCTTACTTTGTTTTGCTGTGAATGAGGGAACCTCCTTCAGTGGCCCCAGAAAGTGATACTGTGTCCCTATGAAGGGTCACTGGGGAGGTGGGGGGTGGGCAGGAGGCCAAGGGGACTCACCATTGTTTGGATTGGTTCCTAGGAGAGTTTGGTTCAGTGCGGGAGGCCCAATTGAAGCAGGAGGACGGCTCCTTTGTGAAAGTGGCTGTAAAGATGCTGAAAGGTGAGTGGAGAATATCACTATCGTGGAAAGAGGGTGTCACCTGGGAGGTAAAAGGGGGCTGATTCTGAAGCAGGCTCTGCTGGGCCCCTAGACTTTCCAAGATGTGTTAGTCAGCGGTAACTGCAATGCTTTCTCTGTCACGTGAATAATTCATAGGCATAAACCCACACTCCTTGGTGCCCTAGCCTCTGTCCTCTGCCTCAGCAGTGACTATCCTCTTTTCACTCGGGGTGACTAAAGCTGTGGTTGCTTGAGTGGTTTGGCTGTCCAAACCAAAGAGAAGGCATAAGCGAGTAGAGATGTTGGACAGACCAGCCTGTGGGGTTTCCTCCTGCTCATGACCAGACTGTTTCCCTGCGCCCACGGTGGTCACGTCTCCCTCCTTCCCTCCCTCCTTTTCTCCCAGCTGACATCATTGCCTCTAGCGACATTGAAGAGTTCCTCAGGGAAGCGGCTTGCATGAAGGAGTTTGACCACCCACATGTGGCCAAGCTTGTTGGTGAGTCCCTTCTTGGGGGAGGTAAATGTAAAATAAGGCTAAAACTGTGCTCCCCCAAGATGCTAGGGCAGCCTGTGGGGAGAAGCTCAGACTTGCCTGGTGAGTAAGCAGACACCAAAATAGCAAGGAGGGGCGTGGCTGAAATCTGATCAGGCTCCAGGTAAGGGGCTCAGTTTGTAGACTCTGTAGGTGAAGACTGCTTGTGTAAACAGAGGAGGAGACAGAGAAGATGCTCCAGAGATTCAGGGGCAGCCAGAATGACTCCTGGGGAGTCACCAGGCCAGTGTGGAACTTATGGGGAAAGAGGTAGCAGAGCCAGGGCTAGAGGTAGGACCAGCAGGTGGGGACCCAGGCCGATGCTTGGACTGTCCCTTGACCTTTATGTGCCCCGCTGACTCTCCCTCGTCCCCAGGGGTGAGCCTCCGGAGCAGGGCCAAAGGCCGTCTCCCCATCCCCATGGTCATCCTGCCTTTCATGAAGCATGGGGACCTGCACGCCTTCCTGCTCTCCTCCCGGATTGGCGAGAACCCCTTTGTGAGTGCCTGGGGTGGGAGTGGCCAGGAGTTGGAAAAGCACAGAAACCCTGGGAGAGAGGTTGGCTTGGTGGGCAGGGCCATTTGAGTAGGCTGGGAGAAAGAAGGTGGGCTCTAAGTCTGACCTTTATTACTAACAGGCTTCCTTCTCCCTCACAAGTCCCCACTGGGAATTGAGGCTTAGCCAGGCCCCTTCCTGGGAGAGGAGCCCCGTGGGGCCCCAGATTGAGACAGTCTTGACTTTTGGGTGCTCTCCCTCAGGTTTGCCAAAGCTTCCTTGCTCTGGGAAGCCCCTCCACCCGCTTCCTTTCAGCCGTTCTGAGGACAGTTGTTAGGTTTCCTGGTCAGGGAATCCCGTTCCTCCTGCCCTGGCTAGGTCTGTCCTGAGCTTGCTGTCCTGTCTGCCCACCAGAACCTGCCACTGCAGACCCTGGTCCGGTTCATGGTGGACATTGCCTGTGGCATGGAGTATCTGAGCTCCCGGAACTTTATCCACCGAGACCTGGCTGCTCGGAACTGCATGTATGTGAATTCTGTGAGGGTTCGGGTGGGAGGCAGGAAGCAGTACCAGGAAGAACTAGCCCCCGCCTGGGACAGTATCTGCTCTGTGAGGAGATGGCCTGGGGACAGAGACACCCTGGATTTAGTAAGGCTGCAGCCTGGTGGAAGGCTGACCCCATCCTCCAACCCCTCCCAGGCTGGCAGAAGACATGACGGTGTGCGTGGCTGACTTCGGACTCTCCCGGAAGATCTATAGTGGGGACTACTACCGTCAGGGCTGTGCCTCCAAACTTCCTGTCAAGTGGCTGGCACTGGAGAGCCTGGCTGACAACCTGTACACTGTGCACAGTGACGTGGTGAGCAGGTGGCGGCGGCAGTACTGTGGTTAGCGTGTGGGTGGACCTGGAGCCTCTCCGAGGGCCCAGCCCACCCGGCCCCCAGCCTGAGGCTCCTGAGCCCCAAGGTGTGCTTGCTTGGAGACTGCCTGGCCTAGGAGGCCTAGTGACCCCTTCCCCCAACCCCGTTCTGTCCCAGTGGGCCTTCGGGGTGACCATGTGGGAGATCGTGACCCGTGGGCAGACGCCTTACGCTGGCATCGAGAACGCGGAGATTTACAACTACCTCATTGGCGGTAACCGCCTGAAACAGCCTCCGGAGTGTATGGAGGACGTGTGAGTACCCCAGGGAGGGCGTTCTGGGAGGGGACAGGTGTTTGGGGTTTCGGCTGCTGGCTACCACCACACCTGGCTGGGGCTGCGATCCTCAGCTGAACTTTTGTGGAAATATCCTTGTCGTTAGAGGCGAGTCTGACTTCTACCCTGAACTTTCTTTTTCGTCTACGACTCCTGTTTTCTTTCTCTCCTCCTTTATTATCCTATAGTTCTTCCTCCAGCCTTTACTGATGGCTCATTTTCTCCAGATTCCGGGGAGAACCAGGACTCCCCCTCAGGGGCAGAAGGTCCAGGGTTGGGCAACAGTGCGTGCAGGTTCCCCTGTTAGCGTTCTCCACCCGGACTCCTCCTCCAAAGCTGAGCGCTCCCTCCCCCTCTGGGAGTGCTCCCTGGGGGCTGGGAAAAAGTGCTGCTCCATCGCATTCCTTGCTTGACAGGGAGGGGGCGCTGGGGGCGGGAGGCTGGGCTTCTTTCTTATCTGGGCCTCTGCTCTGGGGGAGTGGAGAGACCTAAGATAACAGACTGCAATCCCGGGGAGAAGGGCACTGTCTTCCCTGCTTTCTGGAAGCCTGGAGCCCTTGGAAGTGGGGCGGGATGGTGATACACTTGCTACTCGGGGAAGAGTCATGAACCCCTTGTGACTAGAACACAGTATCGCTAACATCAACTGGCTACTTCACAGGCATTCTTTCAGGTAATCCTCCTCTAACCCTATGAGGAAAAGACTATTATTATCCCCATTTTGTAGATGAGGAATTAGGATTAAAGAGGTTAGGTAACACGACCCATGTCACACAGCTATTAAGTGAATAAGTTGAGACTTGAACCTAGATCTATGTGATTTCAGAATGTGCTTATTAAACATGACCCCCACTATGACTTGTCTATTCTAGTATTATTCTCTCATGCCATGCAAGCCAGAGATTCCCTGGGCCCCCAGAGGACCTTTGCACTAGTACTAGGGGATGGGAGGCTACAAACCTATTTCCTGCTCTGGGGTTGGACCTCCAGAGGTCCAAGAATGGAGACAGGCAGAGGAAGACTCAGCCTGAGTGGTGGGATCCTCTTTCCTCTAGGGTAGGGGCTTTGAAGGACCCTGAGGCTGGACTGTGGGAGAGAGGGAAATCTGAGTGCACAAACCAGGGCTTCCCCCTCAGCAGAGCTCAGGGGAGTCAGAAAACTCTGGTCTCCCAGTGGCTGCAGCCTGCTTGGGCCTCTGAAGCCACAGAGGCTCTGCTGGGCAGTGGGGACCAGGCCCTGGCTTAGTGTCATTCAGGACTGAAGTTAGTGTTGTTAGTAGGGGATGGGCAGGCACTGGCCTCCCACCAGGCAGCCCGTGGACAGGCGCCAGTTGGCTCCTGGCACGGCCTTGACAGTATAGCCCAGCCCAGCCACATAGCCATGGCCTGGACCATTCCCACGACCTATTCAGTGTCTGGCATGATTTTCCCCCCATCATTGGAGGCCCCTGTCAGGAGGCCTGGTATGTGGGGAGTGTTTGGGGCTTTTATTGTGGGCACAGGCAAGAAAGTCAGGCATTTGCTCTCACTAGATCTCGTCTCAGCCCCTTCCTGTTAGATTTTTTTTTCCCTTCAGCATGAGGCATTCCCTGGGAATAGGAATAAGACCTCAGGGAATCTATAAAGCTCCTAAAGTTGTACATAAAAAATGTTGCTGCCAGGGAAGGGGCTGGAAGCTTTTCTGATTCTCAAAGGTATCCATGAATAATGAGGATTTAAGACCTCCTGAATGGATGAGGATTTAGGACAAAGGGTGAATGCTCAAATCTCATTCCCCTCCAAGTAACCCTGACTCCTGGGTGTGTTTCACAGGACAGAAACACTCCTACCACCCCCTCCCAAAACAGCAGAAGAGGGACTCCAGACCCTACCCACCTGGTTTCGTCACTTTCTACCTGTGTGACCTTAGTCAATGTTCTTAACCTCTCTGTGCCTTTTTTTGAACATTGGTAGGGTAGGAATCACTTATTTCATAATATTGTGAGAATTAGTAATAAATATAAAATACTTAGTGCCAGATACACAGTAAACCCATAGTGCCAGTAAACAGTGCCAGACACACAGTGTTTGATTTATATATATTTGACCTTGCCATGTGGCTTGCAGGATCTCAGTTCCTTGACCAGGGATTGAATCTGGGCCACAGCAGTGAAAGCCAGAATCCTAACCATATGGCCACCAGGGAACTTCCACAATCACATCTTTTTAAATTGTGGTTTCATATAATAAAGGGGCCTCTGCTTTTGAGAGGAAGACCCTTCTTCCCCTTTCTCTGGCTCCTCACTCCCTCCCCTCACCCTTTTCTCTGTCCCAGGTATGAGCTCATGTACCAATGCTGGAGTGCCGACCCCAAGCAGCGCCCAAGCTTCACGTGTCTGCGAATGGAGTTGGAGACAGTCCTGGGCCGCCTGTCTGTACTGTCCGCCAGCCAGGACCCCTTGTACATCAACCTTGAGGGGGCCCAGGAGCCTACTGAGGGAGGCGACCTGGAGCTGCCTGGCGGGGACCAGGCCAGCAGCGGGGCGGGGGATGGCAGTGGCCTGGGGGCCGTGGGGGGCACCCCCAGTGACTATCGGTACATCCTCAGCCCTGGGGAGCTGACTGAGCGGCCTGGGCAGGGGGAGCAGCAGCCAGAGAGCCCCGTCAGTGAGTCTCAGAGGCTGCTGCTGCTGCAGCAAGGGCTACTGCCCCACAGTAGCTGTTAGCCCACAAGCCGAGGGCATCCGGGGCCACGTGGCTGGCTCTGCCGGCCGCTGTGCTGGCTGACTAAGCCCCGTCTGACCCCAGCCCAGGCAGCAAGGCGTGGAGGCTCCTGTGGTAGCCCTCCTGAGCTGTGCTGGAAGCCTGGACTGACCAATCACCCAATCCCAGTTCTTCCTGCAAAACTCTGTGGCCAGCCTGGCATCAGTTCAGGCCTCTGCTGGGTGGAGGTGGGCCAGGCCTGGTTGTCTAAACGCAGGCAGCTGGCAGAGGGGGGTGGTTATGTTTCCATGGTTACCATGGGTGTGGAGAGAAGTTGGGGCCCCTACTCTCCCAGCCGAGCAGCCCTGTGGCTTCAGTGCATGCATTGAGGCGTCTCTGGCCTGGGGGCCCATCTGTGTCTGTGCTTGGGGTTTAAATACCCAGGTTTGCCCCTCCTCACAAAGAGATGCCCTTGTATTATTCCCCTTTAGGTGAGAATTGGTAAGGGATTGGTACAGTCGGGTCCCAAGCCCCTGTAGCGTGAGGTAGTGGGACACTCAGGTCTGAATCGTTGTCACCTTCCCGGTTACCCATCCTGTCTAGGTCAGGAGTAAAGAGCAGCTGAGCAGGTCACGGCCAGGAATGCTGAATGACACGGGCCATCCTTTGCCCAGCTTTTAAAGGCAGTGCACTGAGGAGCTGGGCAAGAGGAAGGGGTGCTGTGCCCAGGAATGAATGAGGCCAGAGAGGAGTCCAGGAGCCCCTCTTCACGCCCTCCTGTCTGAGCATGCTACCATATCCCAACATATCCCAAGACTAACAAAGGCAGCTGTGTTTCAGCCCAGTCCTTCCATGCAGCATCCCTTAGTTCCAACTTTGCCTCTAACTGGAGACCCTCTTCTGTTCCATGTCTCCAGAGATGGAGAGAAAATAGGCCTGGTGACTGGTGTGGCTGAAGGGGAGTAACTGGAGCCTAGACCCCAGCCCTGAGTAGGGGAGCCTCTGGGAGTGCATGGGGCAGGCCCTTGCTGTTAGGGACTTTTCCAAGCCGTTAGATGCTGTTTAAAAACAGAAATAAATTGAAGACTAAAGACTCAAGGCTTTGTCTCTTAAATGTTTACTTTTCTTTCCAGATCACAAAAATGAAGCATCCCTGCAGAGAGAAAAGTCTGGAAAGACATATGCTAAAATATTAACAGCTGTTATCTTTACATGATGTCATTAAGGGGACTTTTCTTTTTCCTTTATGTTTCCCAAGTTTTCTGCATTGAGCACAAAATGCTTTTGTAATTACAGACAGTCCCAAAGAATCTTATAGTAAAGATAATACATAGTTAGAGATAATTAGGAAAATGCAGAAAGTCATTTTAAAAATGCCAAATACCTATAATCCTACCACCATTGACCTTTTGAAAATGCAAATGTTTTGAAAAAGTGCTTTATCTTGGAAGAGAGACAAAGAGACTATTTGGCTGCCTCCTAACCCTCTATCAAACTCTGTTGGGTGTGGAGACAGCGCTCACCTTCACAATGTCGCCTGGACCCAGGAAGCGTGAAAAGTGGGCAAAGAGAATGGTGAGCCTCTTGGGGATTAGAAATAAGAGCATGAAGTTTGCTTTCAAGTATTTCCACCTGAAAACTGCAGAAGCTTTTAGAGCAAGCTAATGGGAATGAGCCACAAGAGGCGTGAGAAATGGCCGCTCTCTTTGTTGAGGGGTGTGGGAAGACTGGGAGGGACGCAGGTATTGCACGGCTGGCTGAGGGCAGTGGAATGGGGCGGATACTTTTTGAAAGCAAATATCCTGAAAAACCTGTTACTGGAACTCCAGATTCTCGTTCTCACGTGGATCATGAGACCCGAAGTAACTTTCAGGCTTTCAGAATCTTTCCTGCTTGTGATTAGCTTTAACTGCAGGTAATGAGTTGGAGAAGGAAATGACAACCCACTCCAGTATTCTTGCCTAAAGAACCTGTGGTCAGCGGAGCCTGGTGGGCTGCCGTTTATGGGGTCCCACAGAGTCGGAAACGACTGAAGCAAATTAGCAGCAGCAGCAGATAATGATTATCTGTGAGGTAGTGTTTGGGAATTACTGACTGGGAGACCTTTCAGTTCAGTTCAGTCGCTCAGTTGTGTCTGACTCTATGATGCCATGGCCTTTACATCTTGGGAGATCTTTACATCTAAATAATCATCTACTATTAATGGACTCCTGTTATGTGTCAGGTATAGTGCCTAGTGCTTCATGTATATTATCTCACTTAATACAGGGAATATGCCTATAAAATGGGACTATAATTATCTTTTGAAAGGACAGAAATGCAGAATAAGTAACTTGTTTAAGGTTATGTAACTAACGAATGGTTGATCCAGACTTTAAGCCTACTATGTCAGAGAGCAGAGCCTGTGCAATTCTCCTACCACACCAGAGAGTGTCTAGAAGTTGCATTGCAATCATGTCATCTTTTGGGTGACTGCTTGTCAATAGTAGGTACCTTTAAAAATGCACAGGACAGGGGACTTCTGGTGGTCCAGTGGTTAAGACTCCGTACTTCCTCTGCAGGGGGCATAGGTTTGACCTCTGGTCCAGGAACTAAGATCCCACATGCCACATGGCAAGGCCAAATACATAATACATACATTTTTAAAAAATACATAGGAGTTCCAGCAAGTGTGTGTGTGACAAAGTAATCTATCTAAATTGAAATTATCAGTAATTAAAATCAGTGTAAGTAACTTTTTCAGCTCAGTCTCTTTTCCCCAAGCACCTTGGACCTTGGCCCCCCTGCAACAGTCATGGGGTTTGAGGTAGGTGATAATAGTGGAATTTTTTTTTATTATTATTAAGGTTTTTGTCTGCACCACATGGCATGCAGAACCTTAGGTCCCCTACAAGAGATCAAACCCAAGGCCCCTGCACTGGAACCACTTGACCACCAGATGAGTCCCAATAGTGGAATTTTTAAAAGCCTTTTTATTGAAGTGTGACACATATAAAAAGTATATACCGATCAGAAGTGTATAGTCATACGGAATTTTCACAAACAGATCCAAATAACCAGTAAGCAGATCGAGAAACAGAATGTTACCAACACTCCAGGAGCAATTTGGGTCCTGTCCCATCTCTGCCGCTTCTCTCCTCCCCAGAGGTAACCTCTATCCTGCCTTCAAACACCACTGATTGGTGTAGCTTGTTTTGCAGTTTATATAAATAGAATCATATAGGTTGGAATATTTTGTGTTTGCCTTCTTTCACTCAGCAATGTTTTCCAGAGTCATCAAGCTGTTGTCACATCCAAGTTCATGCACCCAATGCACAGTAAGGCCAAACAAACCAAAATGCTGAAGTTTGGAGCAGAGAAAGGTTTACTGCAAAGACTCAGCAAGAACAGGCAGTTCATACTCAAAATGGCTGAACTCCTCAGTGGTGTGGGGAGGTTTTTTTGTTTTGGGCTGTGCCCTCAAGGTTTGTGGGATCTTAGTTCCCCAACCAGGCTCAGACTCTTGCCCCCTGCACTGGCACTGGACTGCTAAGGACTTGCCAAGGAAGAGTTTTTATAGACGAAATTTGCTTAGAGGGCTGCAGGGTGCAGGACCTTCCTTTGATTGGTTGGTGATGACGTAACAGGGTGGTTCTGGGAGTCAGCCTTCTGGTTCTAACCAGTCTGGATTCCCTGCTTTGTCTGAAATTGCCATCCTCCACATGGGTGGGGGCCTTAGTCCTCCTAGGCCGAAGGACTCAGAGATTCGTATCACTTTGTGATGTATATTCCTTGAGGAGGAACTAGTAACCTGCCCCTAGTTTCCTTTGTTTCTGCATTCCCTTATTCCCCTAATTAGTAACTGCTTGAATCTGCCCTTTGAAGCTCAGGGAAGGTCTATAGGGCTGAAGCCTTTTTCCTACAAACCAGAAATAGAGGACACAAAAAGGTTTTTGTACTCAGGAGGGACCCCATAGAATGCTGCTTGGTTTCAGAGCCACAACAATTTTGAGAGATGGGAGTCGAAGGGAAGAGACAAGAGTAGAGCAGTGTTTTTGTTTTGTATTTCTGTGTTTTTAAACTATGTCCTCTGGCTCAGTGCTTCTCATACCTCAAACAAGATGCTACAAACAAATTCCTTGAGAATCTTGTTAAAAATATAGATTCTGATTTGATAGGTGTGTGGTGGGATTCTGAATTTCTAACAAGTTCTGAGGTGATGCAGATATTGCCAGCCTGAGGCCCACACTTTGAGGTGCAAGCAGTATGCTTCACAGTGGGCAGCGGCGTTTTAAAAACCATTCAATGACTGCAATATATAATCATTTCACCGTAATAACACTAGTGGGAAAGATTGGAACATAATTTCTATATCATAAAATTTGATTATGTTTTTCTGAATGATACTCTTCTACTTAAAAAAAAATAATTTATCTTTTCAAATAGATGTCAAATGCGCATAAAAAAACTTTAACAGGTAGACGGTGAAAATAACTTGCCTTGCTGCTGGCCCCTTATTTCTTCTGTCCAGAGGTAACCACTGTTACTGATTAACTGTGAAATGTTCAAGGGATATTTTACCCATATACTTATTTATCTTTTACACAAATGCTAGGTAATTGTACATGCTGTTTTGCCCCTTGTTCTTTTTATTATAAACAATATGTGTGTAAGTAAATATCTAATAGTATGTATTCTAGATATTGTTCAGTTCAGTTCAGTTCAGTCGCTCAGTCGTGTCTGACTCTCTGCGACCCCATGAATCGCAGCACACCAGGCCTCCCTGTCCATCACCAACTCCTGGAGTTTACTCAAACTCACGTCTACCGAGTCGGTGATGCCATCCAGCCATCTCATCCTCTGTCATCCCCTTCTCCTCCTGCCCCCAATCCCACCCAGCATCAGAGTCTTTTCCAATGAGTCAACTCTTCACATGAGGTGGCCAGAGTATTGGAGTTTCAGCTTTAGCATCAGTCCTTCCAATGAACACCCAGGACTGATCTCCTTCAGAATGGACTGGTTGGATCTCTTTGCAGCCCAAGGGACTCTCAAGAGTCTTCTCCAACACCACAGTTCCAAAGCATCAATTCTTCTGCACTCAGCTCTTCACAGCCCAACTCTCACATCTATACATGACCACTGGAAAAACCATAGCCTTGACTAGACAGACCTTTGTTGGCAAAGTAATATCTCTGGTTTTTAATATGCTATCTAGGTCGGTCATAACTTTCCTTCCAAGGAGTAAGCATCTTTTAATTTCATGGCTGCAGTCACCATCTGTAGTGATTTTGGAGCCCCAAAAAATAAAGTCTGACACTGTTTCCCCATCTATTTCCCATGAAGTGATAGGACCGGATGCCATGATCTTTGTTTTCTGAATGTTGAGCTTTAAGCCAACTTTTTCACTCTCCTCTTTCACTTTCATCAAGAGGCTTTTTAGTTCCTCTTCACTTTCTGTCATAAGGATGGTGTCATCTGCATATCTGAGGTTATTGATATTTCTCCTGGCAAGCTTGATTCCAGCTTGTGCTTCTTCTAGCCCAGCGTTTCTCATGATGTACTCTGCATAGAAGTTAAATAAGCAGGGTGACAATATACAGCCTTGACGAACTCCTTTTCCTATTTGGAACCAGTCTGTTGTTCCATGTCCAGTTCTAACTGTTGCTTCCTGACCTGCATACAGGTTTCTCAAGAGGCAGGTCAGGTGGTCTGGTATTCCCATCTCTTTCAGAAGTTTCCACAGTTTATTGTGATCCACACAGTCAAAGGCTTTGGCATAGTCAATAAAGCAGAAATAGATGTTTTTAGGTAGTGAGAATAGGAAACAGGAGTTCAAAATGGCGGTGGCTAAAAGACAAGGAAAGGAAAAGCCCACAAAAATAGAACAGAGAAAGGTCCGAGGACTGAGGACTGAGGACCGGAGTGAAGACCTCAGGTAAAACAGCACTCCTGGCTAAGCCCAATTTGCATAGGGCAGGCCCAGGGGGAGGAAAAAAAACATATAAAAGGAGGAACCAAAGCGCTTTCTCTCTCTCTCTTCCCCACGTGCGTGCCTGCACTCCCTGTCTCTCCCTCTCTTTCCTCCTCCCTGTCTCTCCCCACCGCCCCGTTTGGCTTTGGGTTGGCATGCCCTCAGGCTTCGAGGATGGATTCTCCTGCTATCTTCTAAATAAAATACAGCTGTAACAATGATTTGTCTAAGAGCTATAACACGGTCTGTCCAAGACCAGAGAGCTGTGACGCACCGAGGGCTTTAATGTCCGTCATTCCAAATCTTTGTTGTGACAGAACTGAGGAGCATACACTCGCCTGACAATATTGTTCTAAGTTCTTTTGGTATTTTAATTCATTTAAAGTTCACAACAACTCTCTCCAACAGGTATGATTATTATTTCCATTTTATAGATGTAATTCAAATCTAATACACCCTACAAGCCTCGCATTTGAAGGTTTTTCCCTAGCTGTACACATGCATCTCTACTCCTATATATATATAATTTATTAAATAAGTTCACTATTGATAGACAGCTAAGTTGTTTTCAATACTTTGCTATTACAGAGTGCTGCAATGAATTTTTGAAGCACATTGTTTCATACTGATGAATATAGCCATAGGAAAATTCCTAAAAGAGAAACTGCTGAATCAAAGGAATGTGCATTTAAAATGTTGGTCAGTATTGCCAAACTGGGGCTTCCCTGGTGGTCCACTGGCTAAAACTCTACTCCCAACACAAGGGGCCTGGGTTTGATGCCTGGTCAGGGAACTAGATTTCACATGCCACAACTAAGTTCACATGCCATAATGAAGATCCCTCTTGCTGCAACTAAGACCAAATGCAGCAAAATAAATAAATATTAATATATATATATTGCCAAATTGCCTTCCATAGGTGAGTTTTGTCTATGTGATAGATGAGAAAGGAATTTCATTGTAACTTTGGTTTGTATTTCTCTTATGAATGAGGCATCTTTTCATGTTTAAGAGCCATTTTGATATTCTTTACAACTGTCGTATACTTAAAAAAAATGTAGTTGATTTACAATGTTGTGTTAGTCTCTGCTGTACAGCAAAGTGAGTCAGTTACACATATACATATATCCACTCTTTTTTAGATTCTATCCCCATACAGGCCAATACATAATGTCAAATAGAATTCCCTGTGCTGTACAGTAGGTTCTTATTAGTTATCTATTTTTATATATATAGTAGTTTATATATGTCAATCCCAATCTCCCAATTTATCCCTCCACCTCCCATCATGTACTGTTTTACCAAACTGTTGGTCTCTTGTTACTGATTCATGAGTGTTGTTTTTTAGGTTGTGCTGCTCAGCTTGTGGGATCTTAGTTTTCTGGCCAGGGATTGAACCTGGACCCTTGGCAGTAAGAGCACAGAGTCCCAACCCAATCACTGGACCACCAGGGAATTTCCCATAATTGCTACTCTATATTAAGGAAATTATTCTTTTGTCTGTGATATGTAGTATGATGGGTTTTTGTTTATTTTTGGCCGTGTGCAGGCCCTTCTCTACTTGTAGCGAGTAAGGGCTACTCTCTAGTTGTGGTGCGAGGATTTCTCATTGAAGTGGCTTCTCTCATTGTGGAGCATGGGCTTAGGGCTCTCAGGTTTCAATAACTGCAGTGCATGAGCTCAGTACTTGCGGTTCCCCAGCTCTAGAGCACAGGCTCAGTAGTGGTGAACGGGCTTAACTGCCCCAAGGCACATGGAATCTTTCTGGAACAGGGATCGAACCGTGTCTCATGTGTTGGCAGGTGGATTCTTTACCACTGAGCCACCAGGGAAGCCCCTGTATGGTGTTCTTTATTGTAGTTGTTTGAATGTGTCTGTGTATGCATGTGTATGTGTGTGGCTTCTGGCTTTCATGTTACACTACTTAGAGAGGATTTCCATACTCCAACATTATTTTTAAAAACCTATGTTTTCTTCTAGGGCTTCTAAAGTCTACTTTTCATTGTTCCATTTTGAGTCATCTAAAATATAGATCCAAATTAATTTTCTTCCAGATGGCTATTTATTGTCCCAAAAATCTCATATTGAACAATCCATGTTTTCTGAACATTTCTTGAATAATCTCTGTATTTCTATGTATTACTTCCTTTTCATATACTATATTCACATATATGCTGCTGCTGCTGCTAAGTCGCTTCAGTCGTGTCCGACTCTGTGCGACCCCATAGACGGCAGCTCACCAGGCTCCCCTGTCCCTGGGATTCTCCAGGCAAGAACACTGGAGTGGGTTGCCATTTCCTTCTCCAATGCATGAAAGTGAAAAGTAAAAGTGAAGTTGCTTAGTCGTGTCTGACTCCTAGCGACCCCATGGACTGCAGCCTACCAGGTTCCTCCGTCCACGGGATTTTCCAGGCAAGAGTACTGGAGTGGGGTGCCATTGCCTTCTCCAATTCACATATATATTTGGGTTTATTTCTAGGCTTTTTATCCCATTTTACAGTATCACTAGTACAGTATTTTAATTACTGAGAAGGAATGTAGTTTTCCTACGTGTTCCTCTTTCATTTTTTGCAACGTCCCCCCAGGGGTTAAGGAACACCATTACAGGGCATGGCTGTTAGTTGTTCAGTCATTACTGACTCTTTGCAACCCCATGGACTGTAGCCTGCCAGACTCCCCTATCCATGGAATTCTCCAAGGCAAGAATACTGGAGTGGGTTGTCATTTCCTACTCCAGGGGATCTGCCCGACCCAGGGATAGAACCTAGGTCTCCTGCACTGCAGGTGGATCCTTTACCACTGACCCACCAGACATACTTGCAGTCTAAGGAAGAAATGCAGGTCTTCCAAGGCTTTACAAAACAGTGATTTGTTGATGACGTCATCCAGCAAAGAAGACCACAAACAGGATCAGAACCCAGGGATTTACCTAGTTCTTTCTTCTCTCCAATGCCCCAGCTTGGGAGGGTAGAGGTGGCAGAGAGGTTGGGTCAATTTTTCAATCACCATCCACAACTAACAAATCATTAAGTCTTGTTGATTTCAGTCTCTTAGTTTGATTGATTGATTGATGTTTGGCTGCACAGCATGTGGGATCTTAGTTCCCCTATCAGGGAACCAACCCATACCCCTTGCAGTAGAAGCCGAGTTTTAACCACTGGACAGACAGGGAAGTCCTAACCTCAGTTTTCTAACACCATAGAGATAGGATGTAAAAATAATATTTATTTCGCAAATTCTTTTGAAGATTAACTAAAACAGTATCAATGAGCCTAGAAGAGCATCTGGCCAAGGGCCAAAGTTCAGTAAATGTAAGGCAGAGCTCCTCTCCTTTCCCCCAAATCCCTGTTTTCCCCTGGGGTAAAGCAAAGGAGAAGGTAATGGCAACCCACTCCGGTACTCTTGCCTGGAAAATCCCATGGACGGAGGACCCTGGTAGGCTGCAGTCCATGGGGTCACTGAGGGTCGGACACGACTGAGCAACTTCACTTTTACTTTTCACTTTCATGCATTGGAGAAGGAAATAGCAACCCACTCCAGTGTTCTTGCCTGGAGAATCCCAGGGACTGGGGAGGCTGGTGGGCTGCCGTCTAAGGGGTCGCACAGAGTTGGACACGACTGAAGCGACTTAGCAGCAGCAGCAGCAGCAAAGCAAAGGAGAGAAGCTCTTTGGACCTTGCCTAAGACACACAGACGTGGAGGAAGTCCCTGGATGATTAAGAGGGAGGTTGGAATTTTACATTTCGACCCTTGAGAACCCAAAAGGCCCCAAGTCAGAGGGCTGTGCCAGAACTTTGATAGAGCAAAATTCATGCTATTGCCGCGGCCGGCCCCTTTCCTCTACCCACCGGCTCTGACAAGGGGCGGATCCGGAGGAGCCAAGGCCAGGCGGCTCGGCCCACAGAGGGGCACGCGGGACCAGGGTCGAAGCCTAGAGCGACTTAGCCCACGGGCTCGGCTGGCCCACTAGGGAGCCGGGCCACGCGCGGGGTCGCAGGCGATTCGCTCCGCCCTGGCCTCAGCAGAGGCCTCTCCGCGGCCAGCAGGGAGAGGCTCCGGCGGGACACAGGCACCTTTGTCCGCGACTTGGAGGGGCCCCAGCTGCAGCCCAAGAAGCCGAGTGTGGCTGCGACGGCCGGAGGGAGCGCTCCCCCGCCCGGAGGCCAACGGTTGGGTCCTCCCATCATGCAGAGAACATTCTACCGTCTGAATGCCTGCGTCTGGGAACAACAGCTTTTGTTAACCCTGGCTTAAGTTGGTCCTCTGGAAGTAAAATTTAACTCAACGAGGATTGACTTGGCCGCAAAGAGTGTAAGAGAACTGTGAGCACCATTTTTTTCTTTAATCCTAGGAGCTTGTGCTTTGGGAGACACGGAAAACGTCACTGAGTTTGACTAGAAAAAGCCAAGGAGCTCGTGGACAGCAGGTGCCGGGAGGGCAGAGGAGGGCAGATGTAGGTGAGCCGGCGCCATGGGGCACTGTGGAGGCCGGAAGGTGTCCCGACCTGGTGGCTGGAGCTGTGGGGCTACCATATGGAAACAAGGGATGGGAATACTTACTGGGTGAAATATAAGTGGAGAGTCCCAGAACAGGGCTAAAGCCTGTGGACCAAGAAAATACTGCCTGCCACTTCAGGACACTACAAAGGTGGCCCATCATCAAGCCATTGCCCCTAGAGCCTCAGCTCCTACCCTGCAGGGTGCACCTGGAGGGGATTCTGGAGGAAGAAAAGCAGGATGCTGGCCTAGATAGTTCAGGTGCATTTCAAAGGAATCATTTCATTGGGCCCAGACTCTTGAATCTTCCAATACACAGAAAAGTGCTAAAATCATTAACTTTAGAGATTGTTTTTTTTGTGTGTGATGAGAATAATCTTTTGATATTCAACTAGTTTTTTTCACAGCAAAAACTCCTATATACTGTGACTCTTCCCTTACCTCTTTGGTAAGATCCTCAGAGTTATCTGAGAGGCTGTCTCCCAGACGATAGTTCACAGTAAAGGTCCTAGAATGAAATGTAACTCGCGGCTTTTAGGTTGTGTGTGTGTGTTCACTCTACAAGCCCCAAACAATAGTCCAATTCAACAAAACAATTTTTCAATGTATATACATTTTTTTGACAAAGAATTTGATTTTTATAGTTGCTGCTGCTGCTAAGTCGCTTCAGTCGTGTCCGACTCTGTGCAACCCCATAGACAGCAGCCCACCAGGCTCCCCTGTCCCTGGATTCTCCCGGCAAGAACACTGGAGTGGGTTGCCATTTCCTTCTTCAATGCATGAAAGTGATTTTTATAGTTAAGAATCAGTATATATTTAAAGATTGGTATCAGTCTTTTATTAAAATGAAATATAGAAAATGTAACATGTAAAAATGGATGAAAGAAATATGGTGCTCAAAACATTTAAATCTTCATTTATTAGGAAATACTTTCTTGTTTGTGACCCAGAGGTACTTTGGTCCAACTACTGAAATTTACAAATGAGGAAAAAAAGGAGAGTCAGAATCATTTGTTACTTGCTTCAGCCTTTTATGGTAAAATGCAGCATGAGTTTCTACCAGCACCATCTCTCATTACTCTGAGTTGCAAATTTAGGATGAGAAAAGTGTTAAACCTTTTAGAAACTTAGTTTTGCAATGCGTCATTAGTGTCTTCTAGAAATACATTGAATATTATTGAAACTGTGCTGCCTTCTTTCAAGTCTGTTATTTCTTTTGGTCAGATCATGGGCCCCTTTTTGAAAGTTGGAAAGTTTCAAACTGCCAACTCTGTTCAAGCAATGAACACAACAGTTAACTTTGTTTTTTAAAGAGCTTTACAATTTTAACATTTAATATTCTCAACAATGGTTTGGGGTGGAGATTCTTATCCCTATTTTTCCCAATGAAGCACAGAAAAGTTAAGTAACTTTCACTGGCTCTTAACCACAGATCTCTGCTGTGAGAATTACTATCGCCATATTATCTATAAAGAAAATGAGGGGCCCAAATAATCCCTCAATATTTTTTAAATTAGGTCTGTTACAGTGCACAGGAGAGAAAGTTTCAAACTGTGTCTTAGGAATCTCCAACTCTGCCAGATATTGCCAAGCTCTCTTTCAAAGTGGCTGTAACAGGAACATTTTCCCCAGCAGTGACTGAGAATTCCCATTGCTCCATCTTCTCAATAATACTTTTTTTTTTAACAATCGTATAGGTGTAAAATGATATCTCATTTTTGTTTAAATTTATACTTCATCAGTCACTAGTGAGTCTGAGCATTATTTCAAATATTTATGAGAGGCTTTTTTCTTTGTCTATAGCAAACAGTTTTCTCCTGGTTGCAGCTTGCCTTTTGTACAAAAGTTTGTTTCTATACAGAAGTTTTAAGTTTTAATCCAGTCAATGTATTAATATTTTACTTTAGAGCTGTTTACGAAATTATCTCTTACCCCCAGAGTCATATAGATATTCTTCTGTATATTCTTTGTAAAGTTTTAAAGATTTTCTTTTCAAATCAAGATCTTTATTTGGGATTATATTTACATATGGTATAAGGTAATTTATTTTTTTCTCATATTTATATCTAATTATCTAGTCATCATTTGTTGACCAGACAAGGATAGTTCAATTTAAAAAAAATAGATAAACCATAACCATATCCTGGGGGTGAGTGGGTTTCAAGAGTTGGAGAGAGCTCAAAAGGGGAGAAATGGTTCCCAGGGCCCACTCAGGTCTCGATGGTGCTGCTGGCCCTGACTAATTCCAGGAATCAGAATGGGATTTAGAAGAATCTGAAGAAGGTATTTCTGTTCAGCGAAACCCCTGTGGGACCTGGTTCCAGTCCCAGCCTCTGGAGGAGGGCACATCAAAGCATGGAACTCCCCTGAGACAGGTGCATAGCCAGGGGCAGGGAGCTGCCTTGGCAGCTCTAGAAGCAATACTAATATTATGGCTTTTTCCAACCATTTTCCCTAGAGCTGATAGCTCCATAGGTCTGTTTTCCAAGTTTTCACAGGGAAGGGTTTTCCCAAAAATTCTGACACCTCACCCAATATTCAGCCTTCAAAATCTGTTTCTTTGTCACAAGCCCCCTTACAATTTATCAGGACGCTGTGTTTTAGGTTCTTGTTTTGGTAGCAGCTCCACTTCCAGATAGCAGTTTCCATAGTATCAGAATATAGGGTAAACTGATATAACAAAGAGACTACAAAATACAACGGCTCAAACAAAATGTTTCTTTTGTTCTCATCCAACTCTCTAGGGGTGAAAAGTCAAAGGCTAGTAGGTAGCTCTTTTTCAGAAGTTTATTTAGGGATCCTTGTTCCTTCCATCTAATTGTCCAACATTTTCCTAAGGTGTCTCCTCTTACTAAATCAAAGTTGGATTACTCATACAGTACATTCTAGCTTCCAGTCTTTCTGTCTGTGTCTGTTTCTTTTTATTTGTTTAGTTTTCTGAAACTCTTTCTTTGGTTGATTTCTCAGAAATAACTCATATAACTCTCAGGATGAACAGTAGCCTGAAATTTTGCCATATTCCTAACAGTTTGGATTCTCCAGGCAAGAACACTGGAGTGGGTTGCCATTTCCTTCTCCAATGCATGAAAGTGAAAAGTGAAAGTGAAGTCGCTCAGTCGTGTCCGACTCTTCGCGACCCCATGGACTGCAGCCTACCAGGCTCCTCCATCCATGGGATTTTCCAGGCAAGAATACTGGAGTGGGGTGCCATTGCCTTCTCCAACAGTTTCTCTACAGTCTATATACTTGAAGATCAGCTTGGCTGGATACAAAATCTGTGGTTCACATTTTCTGTCTTTGTCTCAGATATGTTACTCCATTGCTTTCTGTAAACAGTGTTAAATAACAACAACAACAAAATAACAATGTAATATTTTTTTCTCTTGGTCTTTTTTTTTTTGCCTGCATGTCAATAACTGTTTTGTTTTCAAGTCCAGTGGTTTTAATAGACCTTGGCTCTGTATTGGCCATTCTGAATCAGTTTTCCCAGATACCTGGTATATTCTTTTCAAGGATAGTTTCAAGTCCTAGAGAAGAGCTCCCTAGTTTTATTTATGTAGTGATTTAAAAAAAATAATATTTATTTATTTTGGCTGTGCTGGGTCTTCATCATTGCACATGCTTTTCTCTAGTTGTGGTGAGCGGGGTCTATTCTTTGCTGCGGTGTGCAGGCTTCTCATTGTGGTGGCTTCTCTTGTGGAGCACGGGCTGTAGGTGCTTGGGCTTCAGTAGTTACGGCACATGGGCTCAGTAGCTGTGGCTCGCAGGCTCTAGAGCACAGACTCAGTAGTTGCTCTGCGACATGTGGAATTGTCCCTGACCAGGGATTGAACCCGTGTCTCTTGCATTGGCAGGAGGGTTCTTTACCATTCAGCCACCAGGGAAGCCCCACAAAGTGATTTAAAAAGATATATGGCCTCATATTTTCTGAGATTTGTCTCTTCTGCTTCCCTCCCTTACAATTATTTGGATCTTCTTATTTATCCCTCTTCCTGAGATTTCATTCCCAGACGTTCATTGAACGTCTTTGTCTTGGGAGGAGCTTTGTCTATATTTCTGAGTTTATAGAGCCCAGTCTGCCCCCTCACCATGAGACCTTATCATATCCTTTTAGTGCTCTTGTATTTATTGGTGAGCTAGACCCCTACTGGATCCCCTCCCAGCTTCCATTAAGAGGAGGTAATTGGGGGGTTTTCTTTTTTGAAGGGTTCTCAAAAGCCAGGTTCCTTTCCTATGCCTCCTTCTGCACAAATTCCATTACACACAAGTCTTGTAGCTAACAGGGTTTATTCTTGCCTGCCTGAATTTGTGGGTTCAGAGGAATGCTTTGCCACCCAGGTTTGTAGAGATGTTGTCCACGAGTCTTTACTACCCCAATGGCACTTTGCTGCTTTTGCAGTCTACCTCCACTCCACTAATCTTGCCATGTGTTGCTTTCACTATCTCTCAACCCTAAACCTTTTTTTTTTTTTTTTAGTTAGTTTTGGCAGCACTGGGTCTTTGTTGGTATACTTGCTTTTCTCTAGTTGCAGAGAGCCAGGGCTACTCTCTGGTTGAGGTGTGTGGGCTTCTTGTTGTGGTGGCTTGTCTTGTTGCAGAGCAGGGGCTCTAGGGTGGGCTGACTCAGTAATAGTGGTTCCAAGGCTCTGCAGCACAGGCTCAAGAGTTGTGGCGGCCCAGCTTACTGTGGCCCAGCTTACTTGTGCTGTGGTATGTGGGATCTTCCTGGATCAGGGATTGAACCCGTGTCTCTTGCATTAGCAGGTGAATTCTTTACCACTGAGCTACTAGGGTAGCCCCCCAAATCTTTTATTATATAAGAAAATGTCCTTTATAACCCAAGTAAGCGATCTCTCTGGCAGCTGTCAGGGAGTGTTTGTCAGTCTCATTCCGCAGTGGAGAAACTGATCCAAGCCCTGGATTCAAGCACTGAGCCTGATTCTAACCCCTGACCCTGATTGGATCATTTTTTTCCCCAAGTGCCTGCTGCTACTCCTCTCTTTACAGCCTCAAGGCTTCAGTTCTGCTTATGACTGTGTGTTTCTATTTAGTTCAGTGCTGCAGAGATGATAATCTTGTTTTTGAGCTCAGCACTATCATTTCAGTGTTTTCTTTCTATATTTTATCTATCCCTGCTGTGTAATTTGAGCAGAGGGAGTACCTAAAGAGGGAACTCGCAGAACCATCTTGACTCAAAGTATCTCAAAAAACAGTTTTGAATGCACAATGCACAATGAACAGACAAGGCACTACAACGTTACAAAAAAGAACAAGAAGGGCTCCACTCAGAGAGATTAGAATGTAGTGAAGGAAGGTGAAGGTGATCTGTACTATACCACTGTAAGACAGACTGAAAACTGCTCTATTGGAAGTGATCAGTAGAGCTCTGTCAGCCTACAAGAAGAAGCAAGGGCTCATGAGGGAGGGGTGCAAAGAAGCCTTCTCAGATGAAGTGGCTTTGAAATGGATCCTTTAGGAGTGCTGTAACAGGAGTGTACCTGTTGGTTTGGGGACCTCATCCTTGGAACTGGAGGACATGCTGCCTCGGTGGAGTGAGGAGGATGTACTGGAAGAAGAGCCTGGAGCTTAGCGCACAGGCCACGGAGTTCACACAGACTCAGCTCCGGTCTTGGCTTTGCAGCCAACTAGAGGCAGAAGCCTGGGCAATTCACTCAATCTCTCTGAGCTTTAGAAAGGGAATAGTGTCCCCAGCCTCACAGAGTTGTTGTAAGGATAATTGGTGGTAATATAAATAAAGTCGTGATTAAACTCTCATAAAGTAATAGCTATAACTTTTAGATTATGGAGGGCCTTGAATATCAAGCAATTAACTTTTTAGAAGCTTTGTTGAGGTGTAGTTTATAGTAACAAACTGAGCACTTTTGACTACCACTCCCTGGTCCTACTTCTGCTCTCTGGAGCAGCCTCTAGAATATTACTCAGACTTCGATAACCTTAGTGGTAGGCAGAGTAATGATTCTGCAAAAATGTCTACTTCTTAACCCTAAGAACCTGTGAATGTGTTAGGTTGAAAGGCAAAGGGGAGCCTAAGTTGCAGATGGGATTAAGGTTGTTAATCAGCTGACCTGGGGATGGGAATATTATCCTGATGCTTAATGTGATGGACTCCTATAGGAGTGGATTAGGGAGGCAGAAGGGGAGAAATCAAATATGTGTGAGAAGGACTACTTGTTCATTGCTGGACATGGCTTTGAAAATGAAAGGGGACATCAACCAAGGAATGTGGGCAGCCTCTAGAAACTGGAAAAACAGGAACGGGATTCCTTCCTGGAATCTCTGGGAAAAGAGCCCTGCTAAAGCCTTGATTTTAGCCCAGTGAGACCTACTTTGAACTGACCTCCAGAAGCATAAGAAAACAAAAATGTGTTGTCTAAAAGCACTAAATTTGCTGTAATTTGTTACAACAGAAATAAAGAACTTGTACAGTCTTGAATAAATGCTTGTTGATTAGCTGAATTAATAAATCAAAGACAAATCTACTACCTTTTTCATTTAATAATCCTTCTAGCTTTGAGGGAGAGAAGATTTAGTTTGGACCATGTTATCTCCCTGTAAAGTTCTTGTATCTTGACATGAAATTGCTGGATTGGTGCTAAAGCAATTTTGAGGTTGATTGAAGAGCACTATAAACTGAATGTTTGTATCTTCCCAAAATTCATATGTTTAAGTATTGGAAAGTGGGTCCTTTGGGAAATGATTTGCTCATGAGGGTGGAACCCTTGTGAATGAGATTAGTGCCCTTATAAAGGAGACTTCCCTGGTGGCTCAGAGGGTAAAGCGTCTGCCTGCAATGCGGGAGACCTGGGTTCGATCCCTGGGTTGGGAAGATCCCCTGGCGAAGGAAATGGCAACCCACTCCAGTACTCTTGCCTGGAAAATCCCATGGACAGAGAAGCCTGGTAGGCTACACTCCATGGGGTCGCAAAGAGTCGGACACGACTGAGCAACTTCACTTTCACTTTGAGAGAGTTCCCTTGATCCTTCCTCCATTTGAGGACTTAGCAAGATGGCAGCTGTGTATGAACCAGGAAGTGACCCCTCCCCAGACATCAAATATGCTGGTGCCTCGATCTTGGTCTTCCAGCCTCTGGAAATGTATATGCCACCCAGTTTATGATATTCTCTTATAGCAGCCTGAAGGGATTATGACAACTGGGATCATTCCACACAGGATGCACTATTGATATGGTAATGATGTAAACCACACTCCCTCTGCTACCACTCTAGATGGGCCAGCGGAAGGCAGGCTGATCCCTACAAATCAGCTGGCCCCCTTCTTTCTTTTCCCACCAGGTGCCTTTTTCTTTTTTTTTTTTTTTAAGGGATATGTCCTGTATTTCCAATAAAAATGGGAAAGGTGTTAAAGTCAGTTCTTTGTTGCAGTGCTTTTTGATTTATGGACCTTTGTTTTATTCAGTTTGTTAAATAAGAGTTGACAAAATTATTGCTTCCCATCCCCCACCTCCAAAGCAGTCAGAGAAGAGCATTGAAAAAACAATTCCAATAGTTAGTTACAAAATTTAATTGTAAGGGTTAAGCAGTGGTTATTGGTCAAACCAATCAACAGTAATAACTTTGAGGTGTGCAGAAACTAGTCTTTAAATAAAGGTGACAAATACCAGTAAGATTCTTACAACACTGTTCAGGATCTAAATAAATGTGATTCTGGAAGTTGAGTACAAAAGAGAATGATAGTGCAATCATCAATAAGTAAACCAAAGGCATAATTTTCTAAATCATTTTTATGTATTTTTTAAAAAGGTTATTTATGGCTGTTCTGGGACTTCATTGCTATGTGGGCTTTTCTCTAGTTGTGGTGAGTTAGGGGGTTACTCTATAGTTGTGGTGGGTGAGCTTCTCATGGGCTTCCCTGGTACCTCAGCCAGTAAAGAAACCACCTGCAATGCAGAAGACCCTGGTTTGATTCCTGGATTAGGAAGTTCCCCTGGAGAAGGGATAGGCTACCCACTCCAGTTTTCTTGGGCTTCCCTGGTGGCTTAGATGGTAAAGAATCTGCCTGCCATGTGGATGGGTTCGATTCCTGGGTTGGGAAGTTCCCCTGGAGAAGGGGTAGGCTACCCACTCCAGTTTTCTTGGGCTTCCCTGGTGGCTTAGATGGTAAAGACCTGCAATGCCGATGGCTTCGATCCCTGAGTTGGGAAGATCCCCTGGAGAAGGGCATGGCAACCCACTCCAGTATTCTTGCCTGCAGAATCCCCATGGACAGAAGAACCTGGTGGGCTACAATCCAAGGGGTTGCAAAGAGTCAGACACCACTGAACTTCTCATTGCAATGACCTCTCTTGTTGGTGGCTTCCCTAGTGGCTCAGTTGGTCAAGAATCTGCCTGCAGTGCAGGAGACCCAGATTAAATCCCTGGGTCAGGAAGATTCCCTGGAAAAGGAAATGGCAACCCATTCCAGTACTCTTGCCTGGAGAATTCCATGGACAGAGGAGCCAGGCAAGCTACAGTCCACTGGATTGCAAAGAGTTGGATGTGACTGTGTGATTAACTTTCTCTTGTTGCAGAGCACTGGTTCTAGGGTGTGCAGACTTCAGTACTTGCAGGACGCTGGCTCAGTAGCTGCAGTTTACAGGCTCTTGAGCACAGGCTCAGTAGTTGTGGCACATGGTCTCAGTTAAGCTGTGGCATGTGGGATCTTTCTGGATCAGGGATCGAACCTGTGTCTCCTGCATTGGCAGGTGGATTCTTTACCACTGAGCCACCAGGGAAGGCTCTCTAAATCATGTTTAGTTAAACAGAGTAAATTCTAGTTTTTAAAAAAAATTTAAAGTGACATAAACTCAATCTGTTTTCTACCTGAGACCAAAACAAGTTTCTTTTTTCCTGTCTAAACAAAATTCTTGGCATTAAGATAAATCTGAATTCACATGATATACTTTGTTAAACATTTCCAAAAAATTTTAAGCCTGCTGTAAAGAGAAATTCTCAAGTTATACTACATACATATTTACATATTTTTCTTCAAAGACAAATTTATGAAGTTAATAGGCCTGTAATAGGACTGTGATACTATTAATAATATGAAAACAAAAAGTGTTCTTATATGTGCAATATGAAATGGGATCATAGAATCTGTGTACCCAGATGAATCACCAAGAGTTCAGAAATTAAGCTCACTTTAAGAAAATGCATTCCCTCTTTTTTGGTGCCGAGGTTGCAAAGTTGTGATGTATGACAAAAACTTTGTGTATACAGGCTCCAAAACCAAGCATTGTTCTAAATTGGCTGTAACTTAAATTAAATAACTGTAACTTAAATTAAATAACTGTAACTTAAGTTAAAATTAAACTCAACTAGATCATTGTGGTTGAAGAAGGAAATGGCAACCCACTCCAGTATTCTTGCCTGGAGAATCCTAGGGACAGAGGAGCTTGGTTGGCTGCCATCTATGGGGTCACACAGAGTCGGACATGACTGAAGTGACTTAGCAGCAGCAGCAGCAGATCACTGTGGTTACACCACACTTGGCTTTAGGTAGGGTCTGCAGGTTTTACTGAGGTAACAACCTCTTGTCTCTTGCCTCCCATCCTGCGCTTGTCCCCACTGCCCCCAGCTTCCTTTCATATGGCTGCATTTGGCAATGCTTCCAAATCTTGGAAGCAGAAGAACCTGCTAAAGTAAACAGA
Organism: Bubalus kerabau; assembly: GCF_029407905.1. Taxonomy (NCBI): domain Eukaryota; kingdom Metazoa; phylum Chordata; class Mammalia; order Artiodactyla; family Bovidae; genus Bubalus; species Bubalus kerabau. The sequence continues at coordinate 41,942,134 of NC_073633.1, forward strand.
GAGGATGAAAAATGACACTATAAATGATACATGAAAAATCAACCTTAGAGTATAGTCTGAGAAGCAGCAGTCTACCCTCAAGGGAAAAAGAGAGAATTTAAAGAGTAGGGGGACTTGCCTGGCCGTCCAGTGGTTAAGACTCCGTCCTTTCACTGTGGAGGCTGTGAGTTTCATCCCAGGTAGAGGAACAAAGATCCCACGTGCCGAGCAGCATAGCCAAAAAAATAAAATAAAATAAGGGGTTGTTTTTCCTAGATATTTTCCCACATAACAAAATTTCAAACTCTGGAAAGGTGATGACTTTGAAGGAGGAGCTAGAGAAGTAAATAAATGATAAAGAAGTACAGCAGTAGCGTTAGCGGTCAGTGAGTTTCTTTGCCCTGGCATTGGCATTATCAATATGATCTTTATTGGTGTCAGCCTTTTCTGTGATCTGTTCTATTTGTCAGTTGTGAGCCTCAATCCCATTGCCTATGTCCGGGGCCATGTTTTTAGGTTCTCTAGAATACTGGCCACTTGAGTCAGGTTCTCTTCTGTTTCATCTTCCCTGGCATGATTTGTTATATGTTTAACGTATTCACCCTTGGCTGCTCCTGTGGTCACTTGACGCAGCTGACCATTTGTCACTCAGCCTGGCTGCTTAGATACTATTATATTGCTAGGAGAGCTGTCTCCAGCATCTCCCCATGCTGCCTTATAGACTTTACCAGACTCAATGTTCTTTGTCCTATTACATGGACATAAACAACGGCCTCAGTCCTTGTTGAATTCTGTTAAAGTCTTCTCTGCTTCTCTCATGTCTTTATTTGGTCTATGCCTCCTTCTGTGTGTTTCAGTTGTTCCCCTCGCTCAACCAGTGAAGGGATAGTCTTGATTCCTGCATCCTGAGCTTCAGTAGCTAAATTCAGGATTCTCCTTGTACTTTCTGCAGACTCATCAGTAACCTGGTTAGCCCTCAGCTGAATTCCTTCTGCTGACAGATTATCCATGATGAATTAAAACTCCTGATAGATGCGGAAACTGAAATGTGGATATTCAAGCAGTTCTAACTCTTTCTCTCAGGCTGCAGCAGCTCTGACTCCTGCAGGCCAGACTCCTAGCTGCGCCCTTCTTCCAGGTGACTTCTCAAGCAGTGGTTCTCGGAGAGGCAGAGGGAGAAACGCGTCAGAGTCGGCTAGGAAACTGTACAAACACCTACAGCACCTTACTTTCTTACCTACCCCAGGGGAATCTGCTATGGTTTCCTCCACCCTCTTTGAGAAGCACGGTCTTAGAGCAAATGCCACATGAGAGAAGGGAGAAATATACACAAAAGGGGTGCTTCTGAATTAAAAGAGATCTCATTCCCAGTTAGAGTTTGTTTACTTATCCTGTGACTATGTCCAAGCTGTTGACCTTTTTTCCATGGACAGAGCTTTCCCAGAGTATTCAGAAGCCCCAGGAAGACCCAGTGTCTTCCCTTCTGTTTTCTTTTCTGTCACCTCCAATCCTGGGAAGATCAGGTTCTATTGCTGGAGTTGCCAGGATCAGGACTTCCTTTCCTGGTCCCTGTGCCCTCTCTAGATTGAAATATTCTGTCTGTAGCCCCTCTATCCTAGTAGATCCTAGTCTTGTTAGAAACCAAAAGACCCCCAAACCTCCAAGTGATTTTTTAAAAATTTCGCTGCACTGGGTCTTAGTTGAGGCATATGGGATCTAGTTCTAACCAACTAGGAATTGAACCCGGGCATTGGGAGCATGGAGTCTTAGCCACTGGACCACCAAGTAAGTTCCCAGATAATCTTTTTTTTTAATGTTATTTTTAATTGGATAATCATTTACAGTGTTGTGTTGGTTTCTGCCATATATCAACATGAATCGACCATGGATATACACATGTCCTCTTTCTCTTGAACCTCCTTAACCCTTCTCGGTGGTCACAGTGCACAGGGTTGAGCCTCCCGAGTCATGCAACAAATGCCCACTCGCTATCTAACTTTACACTTGGCAATCTATATATGCTTCAGTGCTACTGTCTTATGTCCCTCCCTCTCCTTCCCCTGCTGTGTCACACATCTGATCTCTATGTCTGCATCTTTATTGCTGCCCTGCAAATTGGTTCATCTGTACCATTTTTCTAGATTCCATATATATGTGCTAATATGTGATATTTGTTTTTCTCTTTCTGACTTACTTCATTTTGTATAACAGGTTCTAGGTTCACCCACCTCACTAGAACTGACTCAAATTCATTCCTTTTTATGACTAATACTCCATTGTATATATGTCCCACAGCTAGCAGGTGATGTTTGAGTTTCTTCTTAGCTCTGTGGTTTTGGGTTTGTGGTGTCTCCACCAACTTCTCCAGCCAAATTCCTAGAGTAATTTCATGAAGAAATCGGATTTCTCCACTCGATTGTTCTAACCCGATCTGTACCTTTGTTTTCTCTAGAAAGTCCTGCTGTCAGGAGGGTTGCCATTTGGCCCAATGCCCTGTCTGTGTAATTTGCCTTTAGGGATTCCAGATACTTCTACTCTCATTATCAGTTGGGTAAGAAACTCTTCTCCCTGTTTATCTTTCAGATGTTCTTCCTCTCAGCCACTCTGGCAGTTCCTTCGCTCCAACCCCAAGGCTGGCGACTCAGGGCTAGCCCATTCGCTCCTGCAGCCCCTTTTCTCAGTTGCAACTGTCCACTCAGATTGGGGAAAGGAAGGGGAAAATGGACTCCATCATGCTATATTGTTGCCTTTTATAGTATGATTTTAAAACAAATGTTAAAGTGATTATAATTGGCTCCCAGCACCAGAAGGAACATCTTTCTTTACAAGGAGGGGATGTGTGCATGTGTGTTCACATCTGTTGTGCTGGACTGAGGACAGCATTTGGGCGCCATGTAGGGGCACACATGTGCAGATGGTGTGTTCAACCTGGTCCTGACCCTTCCTGGGGCCCTGAGGGTAGAGAAGCATCTCCTGAGACTCACTTCTTCCACAGGAAGCTTCTGGGCTGTCCCCTTCCCCACTGCAAAGGGTGGCTTATAAGTCTCTCAGTCTTCAGGCCCAGGCTGATGTTCCTCCCACTAGCACCATCCCAGGCAGCTCCTGACTATCCCCAGGACCCTTGGGTGAGACCTCATGGGACTTCTTGTAGGTTTAGGTCACACTCCAGCCGTCAGGCAATGGCACCCCACTCCAGTACTCTTGCCTGGAAAATCCCATGGACGGAGGAGCCTGGTAGGCTGCAGTCCATGGAGTTGCGAAGAGTTGGACACGACTGAGTGCCTTCACTTTCACTTTTCACTTTCATGCATTGGAGAAGGAAATGGCAACCCATTCCAGTGTTCTTGCCTGGAGAATCCCAGGGACGGGGGAGCCTGGTGGGCTGCTGTGTATGGGGTCACACAGAGTTGGACATGACTAAAGTGACTTAGCAGCCAGGGGTCCCAGATGCAACCCGATTCCAGAGTCCATAAAGAACAATTCAGCATTTCTAGGAGCTTAAAATCAATTCTGCTCTTTTATCACTGGGACAGAGATTTTTTCTAGGACCATCTGGACTCCCTGGAGTTGCTGCCAACAGGACAGCAGGGAAACTCCAGACCAGCACAGGCTGACTAGGGTATCGGCTTGGTTTCCTGTGATGTCTTCCACTCACCAGGTCAATCAACTGCAGCCTGTTCCTTATATTTCACAGAGTCCTTACAGTGGAGCTGTTTGGTTGGTCCAGGAGCACAGGAGGAAAACAGCGAGGAGGAGGAGTGGGGAGAGAAAGACTCATGCAAAAAAGGGAGAGGAAATGAGTGATGCTGAGGAAGGCGAAAAAGGCAAATAGCAACAGCAGTAGCAGCAGGAGCAGAGAAAATTGGGATGTGAGGGTGGGAGGGAAAAGCAGAAAGGCATAGTTCTGTTCATGATAATATTAACCTGAGTTCCTGGTTAACATTTTTTAGTGACTCATTAAATATGCATAAGAAAGTAAGGAAGGAAGCTTGCAGTTTTAATTCAAGATAAAGCCCAGTGTTTCCACAGTCCCCATCCCTGGGAAGAGCTGTGGGGTGACTTCCCAGGCTTCCCCTGCAACTTGGTCTGGGAAATAATGGGTGGGGAGACTAGTAGAGCTGAGTGACTTTGCTGCACTCCCCTGCCCTCAAACTGGCAGAGGGTCCTCTACGACATAAGGGTTGAGATGCCAGAAGCTCTTTGAAGGCAGTTTGCTCTCTGTTTCTTTCTTGGATTTTCCTTCCTCGTATTCTGCTTCGTTGTCCTGCTTAACCCTGCACAAAACACTAAACCTTTTGGAACTTCTGCACTTACGAAAATGGAGACAAGAAAACCTTCTGGCTTTTTCCCTAGAATACTGCTGAGATCAGCTCTCATCTATAAAGGGCTTTGTATGCTGCAAATGACAGCACAAATGTTAATTGTGATGGCTGTATTCTAGGATGGTATTGCTTTTCTTGGACTTCTCTGCCCTCCCAATGCAGGGGGCACGGGTTCAATCCCTTGTCAGGGAACTTCCTGCATGCTGCATAATGCAGCCTGAAAAAAGAAAGAAATTGCTTTCCCCAACCCATAGGCTTTCCACTCCTCAGTATGACTGTCAGAAAGCATGCTATTAATCCAATTTCAGAATTTCCCTATACCTTAGGCCAGCAGGTAATGTTAATGAGGATTTGGAAAACAACCGCTGGGTTGACATGAAGTCTGTCCTTTCGGTGGGTTTTGTTTTCTGCTCTACGGACAGTGATCTACCTCCAGTGTTCACAACTCAGAGCTTTGCTCTCTCTTGATTCAGTTAAGCAAGTATTCCAGGATTAAGTTCCCTAGGAGCTATGGATGTCGTCTCCACATATCCATTTAGAATAAGTCTGTTTGGGCCCAGAACACCTGGACCCTAAGTAAATACTGTGTGTGTGCGCGCGGAATGAATTTGAAAATGCTGTGTGAATAAATAATGGAGTAGCAAGGAAGGCATTCTGTGTGATTATGGTGAGATAACCCTAAACCAATAAGAGAGGGGAACAGGAAAAGTGACTAAGAGAAAATAAAAGCTGATTCCTGGTAGAGACATAGGACCTGAATCTGTGCGGCTAAGTAGTGACTAAGAGGGAATGAAATATGACATAAAACTCAAGAGGAGGGTTTTAGCTTGTCCAAGGAGCAAAAGGAATGTGGGAAAGAGAGACTTTAGAATCCATAGGTATCTTCTTTTCTGCTAGGAGAGGCAGGATCTTGGTAAGATTTCAGGACCTATAAAACTGACCTCCACTGGGGAATCTCTCCACTGCCTACAAATTAGCCCTCTGTACACCTCACTCTAAGGAAATCAGTCTTCCCTCCACATCCACCAGGAGGAGGCAAAGAGCACGCCTGCCCGGGTGATGCCAGGGGCAACCTTGCTTCACAAGGGATTGTAAAACTACCCCCCACTTCCTTCCTTCGACAGCAAATGCAGAGGTTAGGGCTTCCCCACTGGCTCAGCAGTAAAGAATCTGCCTGCCAATGCAGGAGATGGAGGAGAGCTGGGTTTGATCCTTGGGTTGGGAAGATACCCAGGAGTAGGAAGTGGCAACCCACTCCAGTATTCTTGCCTGGAGAATCCCACGGACAGGGGAGCCTGGCGGGCTACAGTCCTTGGGGTCGCAAAGAATCGGCTTAGCGACTGGGCACAGTGAGCATCAAGTTTATTTCCCAGAGTGGGGAGAAGGGAAGTGAGGGAAGGGAGACAGCATATCAAAATGCACTTCCAAGACAAAAATCATTTCTGTGGCACATGGTGCTACCGAGGGAGAGGTGATGACAGCCTCCTCCCATTTCAGGAACAGTTCCCAGAGTTGTCCGTAGGCGGATTCACATGACACATTCTTAAACCCAGTTCCATTCTGTGCTGTGTTTGCTCCTTGTTCACATCTCCGGAACAATGCATCTCTACATCTTTGTATCTGAGTTTGATTCCCAATTGGTTGTCTAGCTGAATATCCAGGCTGGCTTGCTTATCATGCATTTGTGCCAGTATTTATCCTTTCGAGTCATGAAGCTTCATCAATCCAGCCCTACTTGTGCACCAGAGCTGGAATATTGAATTGTGTGAATGCTGATACTTTAAGAGAAGTATAATTAGGAAGTTGGATGTTCTTCACAATGTTTTGATATGAAAAAATACTAATACATGTTGCTGAAAGAAATAACAACCAATGATGCAAATTTGCCTGGAAACTATTCTAAATCCAATTTGCAACTTTCTGTGAGATAAAATTTGGGTTGTGACATTTTTTGATTGATGTCTCTATATGAGTAGGTTTTTGGCTTTTTAGTGTTGCTGATTTTCTGTTCTCACTCCTCAAAGAATCTTTGCCAACATACCACTGACATTTGAGGAAGAGAATAGAGACAGTTTGGCTTCTTGTAAATTCTTCTGTTTCCTTGGTGATGTAAATAATTATGGAACACATAAAAAGTTTTTAGCAAGTTCAAATGTGGTTTTGAAAAAGCAGGTTTGCTACCTGCGATAGGGACAACAGGAACGATCTCAGCAAGAAATTCTCTGCTCTTTAACTCGCTTTAATTTAGAAAATCTTCCTTAAAACACAGGGCCTACTCAGATGCCAATTTAATGGCAATATAAAATATGCACTTAATATGGTTCAATAAAGCTGTTCAGGTGGGTGGGTGGCTTTGGACCCCATCTCTGACAGAATAACTCTCTGCCATCTTCAGCTTTCCTGGGAGAATCCTGTTCAATGGGCAGACCCAGAACCCAGGAGCTTGAAAGGAGGGGCTGAGTCACCTAAAACTGAGTGAAGAATTAATCCATGTCCATTGTGGAGTCTTCACGTGGACAGGTTCTCTCCACAGGGGAAAGATGACTGCCATTCTGGAAGAGGTCTGACTTGAATCACACCCTCAGTGGCATGCTTTTCACTTTGACTTTTCTAAACTGTTCTCATGTTCAAGTCCCCAGTTTCTCTTTTTCCTTCCTTTACCACCACATCTTCTTTTAATCTTGGCAAATCACCTCACTCCCTTACTACCTCCCAGGTAGAAATATAAGCTCTGTACATTTATTACCCATGGGATCTTACTTAAGTTATTTCCCTTCTCAGTGATTTTGCTTCCTTCACTGTAAAATGGGGATAACCACAGTACCTATCTTATGAGGTGGTTGTGAGGATTAAATAAATTAATATATAAGAACTGTTTAGGCCTATACCATGGTGAATGCTTAGTAAATATTAGCTCTTAATGTTTCTGAGAACACAGAGGCCAATGACGTGAATTCCATCATCCAAATTCCTCTTCACCTGAAAAAAAACTCTGTCACTCTCTACCACTGCCTCCCTCAGAGCAAAAACATGTCTTATTTTCTAAGTCTGTGCTCTCCACCTGTGTCTTGATTCCATCCCCTCCCATTTCCTCAAGGGAACTTTGTTGAGTGAATTCTTTTCTCCTTCATAGTTTAAATTGATTCTTTTCCTGGCTCCTGTTTCTCATTCTCAAACACACTCAGGTCTCTCCCATTTTGAAAAAGGCCTCTGTATGACCCCTGTGTCTTTGAGTTACTGTCCCATTTTCCTCCTCCTTTCACTGCCAAATACTCTGTGCCTCCATGTCTTCGTGACTCACTTTCTCGTTATTCCTCTGCCATCTGGCTCCCTCTGCCACCCCCCACTCTCACATGGCTATGTCTGTGGTCACCCATCTCCAAATTCAAAGGACTTTTCTTGATTTCTGTCCTCTTTAGCCACTTTGCAATGGTCAGTATTGCTGGCTGTTGTCTACTCTGTGAAATCCTCTCCTCTCTTGCACTCTCCTCTGAGTGCAAGTCTGTTGTGCTGCTGCTTCTCCTTCCCTGTGTCTTCTTTGTTCAATAAATACCCTTACAGGTTCCATTTTTTTTCTTTCTACTCTTTGGTTGTGGACATGGAGAGGGTTCACCATGCAACCTACTGATCTCTCTACTCTTACTCTTTGATCTCTTGCAGGTCTTGTGCCTTCCCATCACTCCTTTAAGTATGGAACCTGCCACACTCTTTGTACTCACCTCTTTAGCCTCATGCATGCCTCATGCTTGCTCTCATTCTCTGTTTTGGCCACTCTGGCTTTCTTTTGAGTTCTTGAAGGTGCTGGGGCCTTTCTGACATAGGATTTTTGTTATTGCTGTTGTTTAATTTGCATTCATCTTCATCTTTTTTTTTTAACCCTCATTGTTACTGTAATTTTTTTCTATTTTGAAGATTGAGATATAATTCACATACCACAAAATTTTATCCTCTTAAAGTATATGATTCAGTAGGCTTTAGTATATTTACGAAGTTGTGCAACAGTTACAACTATTTCATTCCAGAACATTTTCATCACCTCAAAAAGAAATCCTATACCCATTAACAGGCCCTCTCTTTCTCCCTTGTCTCTATCAGTCCCTGGAAACCACTAATCTACTTTCTGTCTCTGTGTTGTGGGTTTTTGTGCATGCTGGTCCTTTTGCCTAGAACCTCTCCTCTACTTTATCCCCTAGTCAGCTTCTGTTTTTCCTCAGTGATCAGTGCCAGTGTCCTTGAGCTGGTCAATTCCTCCTACATGCTTTCACAGGAATATGTATCTCTTTTGCAGAATTTATTATAAATTGCAGTTTTATTCTCTGTGTGTGGAGTCATTTATAAATGCACAAAATTGTACATTTCCATTAACACCAGATTCACTTGAATGTAATAGTATGATACCCAACTAACACAAAAATGCTTATTTTTCTCCCCACATCAATTCCTCCTTCATACTTCCCCATTTGATGATACTTCCTCATTGTCTCAAGCACACAGGTTCAGTTTCTTGAAGAACTTTGATTCCCTTCTCTCTCGTCTTCAACATCCAGTTCTCTTCAAATCCTCAAGTTGAGTGGATTCCTTTGCAAGTCCTTGCATGCCAGCCTTTAGTAGTGTTCTTAATGCTCAGTAAACACTGCCTGATAATGAATACCTTATGGAGCTATCTGCAATAAAGGAAATGGTTGTGGCCATGATGTTGGGTGAGTCTTAGAGACTGCCAAAGGGGCAAAAGAGAGAGAGGTGAACGCAGAGAGTGGAGGGTGGCATTGGATGGAGACTATCCTATACTACAGAGAGCTGGAGAAAAGCAGTAAAGTAGTAAGAGAAGCAAAAGGAGAACCTGGCTAATGTACCACAATCCAATCACCATTTTTGAATATCTGTTACCTGCTTGGTGCTCAGATTGTGGTGATACAAAAATGAATCAGAAGTTGTCTCTTTCCTAAAGGAAGCCAGGGTCTGGTGAAGGAAACATTTATGTAAACAAAAATTTACAATAGAATGTGGTAAGTTTTATAATAAGACTATTCACAAAGTATTCTGTGAGCAAGAGGAGGTGGTGACTAAGACCGTAGCAGCACAGAGGTGGGTAAAGGTGGGTGGGCGTCACAAGATGACTGGGACTTCAGCAGCCTGTAATCAGAAACAGTGATATGCCAGGAAGACAGAAGAACTGTAACAGGCCTGGGCCCATGTAGAACTGAAAATCATTTTGTTTAGCTTTAGTGTAAAGGGTAGGAGGGAATATCCTGGGAATTCAGCCTGGGGCTCCTTTGTGAGGAATCTCACAGGAGGCCAAGAATTTATTGTCTAGTTAATAGAGAGTCTTCAAAGTTTTTTTTTTTTTTTTTTTAATTTGGCCATACCCTGAAAGGCTTGCAGGATCTTAGTTCTCTGACTACGGATCGAACCTGCGCCCTTAGCAGTGAAAGCACAGAGTCCTGGCCTCCTAACCACTATTTCAGTTCAGTTCAGTCACTCAGTCGTGTCCAGCACTTTGCAACCCCATGGACTGCAGCACACCAGGCTTCCCTGTCCATCACCAACTCCTGGAGCTTGCTCAAACTCATGTCCATTGAGTCGGTGATGCCATCCAACCATCTCATCCTCTGTTGTCCCCTTCTTCTCCCGCCTTTGATCTTTCCCAGCATCAGGGTCTTCTCCAATGAGTCAGTTCTTCGCATCAGGTGGCCAAAGGATTGGAGTTTCAGCTTCAACATCAGTCCTTCCAATGAATATTCAGGACTGATTTCTTTTAGGATGGACTGGTTGGATTTCCTTGCAGTCCAAGGGACTCTCAAGAGTCTTCTCCAACACATAGAGAGGCACAGACATAGAAAATATGTATGGATACCAGAGGTGGAAAGGGGGAGTGGGATGAATTGGGAGATTAAGATTGACATATATGTACACCTATGTATAAAACAGACAAGAAGTGAAGTCGCTCAGTCGTGTCCAACTCTGCAATCCCAGGGACTGTAACCTACCAGGCTCCTCTGTCCATGGGATTTTCCAGGCAAGAGTACTGGAGTGGGTTGCCATTTTCTTCTCCAGAGGATCTTCCTGACCCAGGGGTCGAACCCAGGTCTACTACATTGCAGGCAGACGCTTTACCGTCTGAGCCATCATACCACAGTTCAAAAGCATCAATTCTTCGGTGCTCAGCTTTCTTTATAGTCCAACTCTCACATTCATGCATGACTACTGGAAAAACCATAGCTTTGACAAGATGGACCTTTGTCAGCAATGTAATGTCTCTGCTTTTTAATATGCTGTCTAGGTTGGTCATAACTTTTCTTCCTAGGACCAAGTGTCTTTTTATTTCATGGCTGCAGTCACCATCTGCAGAGATTTTGGAGCCCAAAAAAATAAAGTCTGTCACTATTTCCATTGTTTTCTCATCTATTTGTCATGAAGTGATGGGACCAGATGCCATAATCTTAGTTTTCTGAATGTTGAGCTTTAAGCCAACTTTTTCACTCTCCTCTTTCACTTTCATCAAAAAGCTCTTTAGTTCTTCACTTTCTGCCATAAGGGTGGTGTTATCTGCATATCTGAGGTTTTTGATATTTCTCCCAGCAATCTTAATTCCAGCTTGTGCTTCATCCAGCCCGATACTTCACATGATATACTCTGCATATAAGTTAAATAAGCAGGGTGACAAAATACAGCCTTGATGTACTCCTTTCCCGATTTGGAGCCAGTCTGTTGTTTCATGTCCAGTTCTAACTGTTGCTTCTTGACCTGCGTACAGATTTCTCAGGAGGCAGGTCAGTGGTCTGGCATTCCCATCTCTTTCAGAATTTTCCACAGTTTGTTGTGATCCACACAGTCAAAGGCTTTGGCATAGTCAATAAAGCAGAAGTAGACTGCCAGGAAATTCCCTGAAGTTTTTTTTTTAATTAACTTCATTAGGTATAATTTACTTACATTCTAATATATAGATTTTAAGTCTATGGTTCTAAGTTTTGATAAAAGTATACATCCTTATAACTACTGCCCAAATCAAGATATAAAACACTTCTTTTTAAAAAATTGTCCAATAATGTTATTTATTTATATATAGTTGATTTACAATATTAGTTTCAGGCATACAGCATAGTGATTCAGTATTTTTACAGATAATACTCCATTAAAAGTTATTACAAGATAATGGCTGTAATTTCCTGTGCTATACAACAGATGTGTCTTATTGCTTATGTTTTATACACAATAGTTTGTATCTCTTAATCCCATTCCCTTATTTTGCCCCTCACCTCTTCCCTCTTCCTACTGGTAAGCACCAGTTTGTTCTCTATACCTGTGAGTGTGTTTCTGTTTTGCTGTATACATTCATTTATTTTTAAAATTTCATAGATGAGTGATACCATACAGTATTTCTTTCCCTGACTTCACTAAACTTAATGCTCTCTAGGTCCATACAAGTTGTAAAGGGCAGAATTTCATTCTTTTTATGGCTGGGTAATATTCCATTATATATCTTATTTATCCATTCATCTGTTGATGGACACTTGAGTTGCTTCCGTATCTTGGCTATTGTAAATAATGCTTCTGTGAACTTTGGGGTGCACATATCTTTAAAAATTTTTTAAAATTTTGTATTTATTATTTATTTTGGCTGCACTGAATCTTCACTGCTGCATGTGGGCTTTTCTCTAGTTGCAGCGAGCAGGGTCTGCTCTTCATTGTGTTGCATGGGCTTCACATCGCAGTGGTTTCTCTTGTTGCCCAACACAGGCAGGTATCTTTTTGAATTAGTGTTTCTGTTTTGTGGCATCACTGACTCGATGGACGTGAGTCTGAGTGCACTCTGGGAGTTGGTGAGGGACAGGGAGGCCTGGCGGGGTCGCAAAGAGTCGGACACGACTGAGCAACTGAACTGAACTGAACTGATACTATTTTCCAGAGTGGCTGCCCTAAGATACATTCATACCAACGGTGTACCAGGATTCCTTTTTCTCCATATCCTCTCCAACACTGTTTGTAAACTTTTTGATGAGAGTCATTGTGACAGTGTGAGGTGATATCTCATTGTGGTTTTGCTTTGCATTTCTCTGATGATTAGCAATGTTGAGTATCTTTTCATATGTCTGTTAGCCATCTGCAGGTCTTCTTTGGAAAACTGTCTATTCAGATCTTTTGCCTTTTTTTTTTTTTGGCTTCTCCACATGGCTTGTGGGATCTTAGTTCCCTGACGAAGGATCGAACCTGGGCCCCCTGCAGTGGAAGTACAGAGTCTTAACTACTGGACCACCAGGAAATTCCCTCTTCTGACCATTTTTGATAGGATTGTTTGTTTTTTTGACATTGAATTGTATGAGCTATTTATATACCTTGAATATTGCCACTTGTGGGGCATATCATTTGCAAATGTTTTCACTCATTCTGTAGTGCCTTTTCATTCTGTTGATGGTTCCCTTTGCTGTGCAAAAGATTTTAAGTTGAATTATGTCCCATTTGTTAAGATATAGAACCTTTTTTTTTCACCCACCCAAGAAACTCTTGTGCCCTTTGCAATTGATCCCCTCCTTTCCCCAAGGAAACAACTGATATGATTTTTATTACCACGTTTGGTTATTTATTGATATGTAAAACCACCCCAAACCTAGTGACTTAAAACAATAAAAATCATTTATTTGCTCATGACATTGCAATTGGTCAGGGCTTAGTGGAATCATTTTGTCGTTGCTCTCTGTGGCATCAGCTGAGATAGCTTGACTGAAACCGGAGAACCCACTTCCATGATGACTTGCTCAAATGGCTGGCAAGTTGGGATTGGCTCTTGGCTGGGATCTCAGCTAGGACTGCCAGTTATGGATCTCGTTTATCTTCCACATAGCTGTTTGGGCTTCCTCACATAATGGGTTCCAAAAGGAGGAAGTAAAAGCTGCCAGTCCTCTTAAACACTAGACTCTAAACTGGCACAGTTTCACTTCTGGTATATTGTGTAAGTCAAAGCAATCATAAGCCAGCCCACGGGCACACAGGCTCAGTTGCATCAAGGCATGTGGAATCTTCCTGGACCAGGGATTGTATCTGTTTACCCTGCATTGGGAAGCAGATTCTTATCCACTGTACCACCAGGGAAGTCTCCTTTTTATTGTTGAGTAATAGTCCAATGATAATCAATATGTTTATCCACTTTTCGTTGATGGACATTTGGGTTGTTTCTAGTTTTTTATGATTATGAATAAAGCTGTTATAAAAATTCTTATACAGCAGTTTTTGTAGCTATATGTTTTCATTTCTCTTGAGTAAATACCTAGAAATTTGAATTTCTGGGTCATGGGATAGGTATATGTTATAATTTATAAGAAATTGTTAAACAACTTCCAAAGGACTGTACCACTTTACACTTCCAGTAGCAATGTACAGGAGTTCTAGTTGTCTCAGATCTAGCCAACAGTTGTTATTGTGTTTCAAATTTTAAATATTCTGGAAGGCACGAAGTGTTATCTCATTGTAGTTTTAATTTGTATTTCTCTAATAATTATGACATAATTTTATTTTTCATATGCTTATTACCATTTTGTAGGATGTTCTTTTTAAAAAAATTTTATTTGGGTGCACTGGGTCTTGCTTGTGGAATGTGGGATCTAGTTCTCTGACCCAGGATCAAACTCAGGCCCTCTCCATTGGGAGCACAGAGTCTTAACCACTGGACCCCCAGTGAAGTCCCAGTAGATGTTCTTTTATTCGTTTACTATAGCTGTGTTGGGTCTTTGTTGCCGTGCATGAGCTTTCTCTAGTTGCGGTGAGCGAGGGCTACTCTAGTTGCAAAGCATGGGCTTCTCACTGCAGTGGCTTCTCTTGTGGAGCACAGCTCTAGGCTCTGTGGGTTCAGTAGTAGCAACGCGCAGACTCTAGAGTGTGGGATCGTAGTTGTAGTGTATGGGCTTAGCTGACCTGTGGCACATGGGATGTTAGTACCTGGACCAGGGATCGAATCTGTGCCCCCTGAATTGGCAGGTGGATTCTTAACCACTCAGCCACCAGGGAAGCCCCTAGTAGATGTTCTTTGTTAAGTGTCAGTTTAAGTCTGTTGTCCATTTAAAAAATATTGTGTTGCTGTCCTGTTATTTTTGAATTATAGGTGTTCTTTATATAGTCCAGATGTTTGTACTTTGTCAGATACAAATATTATTACCATATGTTAATAGATTGGAAGATAATATTATTAAAATATTAATTATTCACAAATTGACCTACAGAGTTAATGTAATTCCAATTAAAACACAAGCAGGTTTTTAACAGAAACTGAAGAGCTCATTCTAAAATTTATATAAAAATACAAAAGACTTAGAATAGTCAAAACAATTTTGAAAAAGATAAAATTGAAGGACTTATACTACCTGACCTCAAGACTTACTATAGATTTACAGAAATCAAGGCAACATGGCATTAGTATATGGACAAATAAATAGGTCAATTTAACAGAATAGAGCCTAGATATAGACCCAAACATAAGCAAAAAACTGATTTTTGAAAAAGATGTTATAGTAGGCAGTCTCTACAATGGCCCACATTGATTCCTACCTCCTGGTATTCACACCATTATGTACTCTCTTCTGTTTGTATTTGGACTGATAGAAATGATAGGATGTGGTTTAGTCCCTAAGTTGTGTCCGACTCCTGTGATCCCATGGACTGTAGCCTGCTGGGCTCCTCTGTCCATGGGATTTTCCAGGCAAGAATACTGGAGTGGTTTACCATTTCCTCCTCCAGGGGATCTTCCCGACCCAGGGATCAAACCTGGCTCTCCTGTACTCCAGGCAGATTCTTTATCGACTAAGCCACCAGGGAAGTTACTTCTGGGGTAAGGCTTAAAAAATGCTTAAAAAATGCTATGACTTACATTGTGGGGGCACTCTTTCTTTCTTGGGTGGCTCGCTGTTGGTAAAGAACTAGTAGCCCTGTTGTAAAGCAGCCCTGTGGAAAGGCCCATGTGTCAAGGGACAAAGGTCTGCCAAGAACCGCATGAGTGAGCTTGGAAGCAGACTCCCCTCCCCGCAAATCAAGCCTTTGGATGAGACCAAAGCCTTGGCCAACAGCTTGACTGCAACCTCATGAGAAACCTTATTCCAGGGCACCCGTATAAAATATGCCCAAGTTCCTTAACTACAGAAACTATGAGGTAATAAATATTGCTGTTTAAAGCTGCTGCAGACCACAAGAAGAAGAAAAAAAAAATTGAAAAAGGGAATTCCCTAGTGGTCCAGTGTTAGGACTCTGAGCTTCCAGTGCCACAGGGGCACATGTTTGATCCCTGGTCAGGGAACTAAGATCCTACAAGCCAAGCAGCCAAAGAAAAAAAAAAAGCTTCTAAGTCCCTAAACTTTGGAATAACCTGTTAAACAGTGATAGATAACTAATATAGGTGCCAAAGTAGTTTGAAGAAGGAAAAATAGTCTTTAACAAATAGTGTTGAATAAATTTAATATCCTTATGGAAAAAAGTGAAACTCAACCCCTACCTTACACCATACACTGGTATTAATTTGAGCTAGATAGTAGACTAAAAGCTAAATCTAGTAAACTTCTTCCCCAAAACACAGAAGACAATCTTTATAAATTGAGGTGGACAAAGATAATTTGGACAAGATACAATAGTGACAACCATAAAAAAATGTTTGATAAGTTGGACTTTCTCAATAGTTTTAAAATGGAGGCATTATATGATGAGATCTGTATTTCAGAAAAGTTAAGATGAATGTGACAGCAGTGTGTCTGTTTTTTCTCTCTCTTTCTCACACACACACATACTCAATACTAGTAACCATTAGAAGTAGCCAAGTTCAGTGAAGTTGAATTGATAAATATGTATCAGAAATGTTTGTCTTAACTTACATATTCTTTCATTCTTTCACTGTTAACAGATATGTTATCTTTTAAAAACTGTAGTAAATATATATATATATAACATAACATTTACAATCATAACCATTTTTTAAGTGTGCCATTCAGTAGTGTTAAGTACATTCCTATTGATGTGCAAGCTCCAGAACTCTTTTTATCTTGCAAAACTGAAACACTGTACCCTTTAAACAGCAATTTTCCATCTTCCCTTCCCTCCAACCCCTGGCAACTGCCATTCTATTTTCTGTCTCTATGAATTTAAGTATTCTAGATACCTCATATAAGTACAAAAAACGTATTTGTCTTTGTGTGACTGGCTTTTTTTCATGTAGCATAATATCCTCAATATTCATCCATGCTGTAGCATGTTTCAGATTTTCCATCCTTTTTCAATGCTGAATAATATTCCATTGTATGTATATATTGTATTTTGCTTATCCATTCCTCTGTCCACAAGCACTTGGGTTGTTTCCTTAAAAAAATGGATTTTGTTATCCATTTTGTAATTTCCTCCATTTCTGTATAATTCAGTGTGGCTGTTATAAGCCATAACTAATGTTCCCAATTACTTTATCAACAAAGGTCTGTCTAGTCAAGGCTGTGAGAGTTGGACTATAAAGAAAGCTTGAGTGCTGAAGAATTGATGCTTTTGAACTGTGGTGCTGGAGAAGACTCTTGAGTCCCTTGGACTGCAAGGAGATCAAATCAGTCAATCCTAAAGGAAATCAGACCTGAATACTCATCGGAAGGACTGATGCTGAAATTGAAACTCCAATACTTTGGCCACCTGATGCAAAGAACTGACTCATTGGAAAAGACCCTGATGCTGGGAAAGATAGAGGGCAGGAGGAGAAGGGGATAACAGAGGATGAGATGGTTGGATGGCATCACCGACTTAATGGACATGAGTTTGGGTAAACTCTGGGAGTTGGTGATGGACAGGGAGGCCTGGCGTGCTGCGGTTCATGGGATCGCAAAGAGTCGGACACGACTGAGCGACTGAACTGAACTGAATGTTCCCAAATCTTAGTGTCTGAAATCTACCTACATTATCTTTTGCTCTGATGCTGGGAGGGATTGGGGGCAGGAGAAGGGGACGACAGAGGATGAGATGGCTGGATGGCATCACTGACTCGATGGGTGTGAGTCTGAGTGAACTCCAGGAGTTGGTGATGGACAGGGACGTCTGGTGTGCTGTGATTCATGGGGTCGCAAAGAGTCGGACATGACTGAGCGACTGAACTGAACTGAACATATTCACTGCCAGTTGATTAGGTGTCTCTGCTCTATGCCATCCATATTATGGGACCAAGGCTGACAGAGTAACCACCAGTTGGAACACTGTTAGCAGCTGTGGCAGAAGGAAAGAGAAAATGGCTGAATTGCATGCTGGCCTTTAAAGCTTCTTCCCAGAAGTGATACATGTCACTTTCATGCATATTTCATTACCAAAGCAAGTCATGTAGTCATTCCTAACTTTATAGGAGCAAGGAAAAGCAATTATATCATGTTCCTGGAAGTTGGGAGAACCAGAAATATTTGAGGATAGTATAACTGTGAACAACTACTTCCAAGATCACCATTAATACTCTTCAGCACTCAGTAAAGTATCTGTCCCAAACTTCAATAAACAGATATATTAAAAAATCATTTCACTCAACCTTACTAAGAGTATTCACTGTGTAGGACATTATAAACCTTTTACTAGTGTATTGTAGAACAATATAGACGACAAGTTATGTATTCTAAAATCAACTTTAACATGCTATTATCATTATAATGAAATAACTTGTATTTGTAGGGTCTCACAGAGATAAGGTTTGAACTAATGCTGTTAATACTGGGAGAAGTTGAAAATAGGGATTTACCTTAAAAAAAAAAAAGTTTCAATGTTTGAAGCCATAGAACTTTGTGACTAATTGAAAGTGACAAATAGATGAAAAAGACCAGTTAAGGGTAGGAAGCTTTCCTAGACTGGGAGGCTTATTGAAATGGTGGTGTTATTGCCCTTTTAAGGGAATGCAGTAGTAGCAGGTGTGTGATGCAAAGAGACAATGAGTTTGATTTTTGGAACACTGAATTTCTGATGTCTACAGGAAGCTCTGCCCTTGCTAACCGTCCCTTGCTAGGAATGGATAAGGGCAGGAGAGGAGAATGAACTGCTGGAAGGAGACTGGGAAAGGAGAGTCTAAAACATTGTGTTATATAAGTGAAGGGAAGAGTGAGTTTTGCGGATGTGTTTACTCTGAGGTATTTAAATGCAAGCAATTTTTAACCTTCATCAAGTGCAGGAACAAGTGCCCCCTATACCCTCTAGCCATCTCTGTATTATTAATATCATTATTTTACTTCAATAATGTCTACAGTTTAGCATCTTAAATGACAGGTTAAGAGGGAAAAAAAGCCCCTTGAAATGAAGGTGGGAGATAATGTAACAGTTTGTACCAACAGATGGGCACCAGGCACCAAGGAATCTAAAAAAGATCTGCAGTGTAAGAATCTGTTGGTGTGCCTCTAGCACTGTCTAGGGGAGAAACAGAATACTGGAGGAAAAAGAATTCAAGAATATGCGGTATTGGACACAGGATGCTGGTTAAAACACAACCTTTACCACTAACTTGTATTCACAGCTATACAGTGCCTCCTATTCACCAAGGACTGTGACAGGTGTTCAAAATATTTTTATTTTGGAATCATCATGACAATCCAAAGGCTAAGTTTACTGGCCCCAAATCGAAGTTAAAGGAAGTGAGGATTAAAATGTTAAAAAAAAAAATCTGTTCAAGGTTAAAGTACAGAAAGTGGAGAATTGCAAGTTCACACAAATGGGTCTGATTTCAAGGCCAGGGCTCTTTCCACTATAGTCAATGACCCCAACCTAGTTGTGCGTCACAACTGCCTGGAGAAAACACGGAAACACATTTTTTAGTTTCCCACTCAAGACTGTCTCAGAAGGTGGTAAAATGGTAACCCACTCCAGTATTCTTGCCTGGAGAATCACATGGATGGAGGAGTCTGGTGGGCTATAGTCCACCGGGTTGCAAAGAGTTGGACATGACTGAGCGGCTTAACTTCACTTAGTTTTCTCTCAGGGTTGTTGTTCACATTAAATATAATAAAGTATACTGGAATGTTTGATTAACTTCAAGTTTAACATTGATAGGCAATTAATTTAATAGTTTTAGTACATGTGATTGTCTAATTTCCTTTCTTTTGATTTCCTAGTCAGAACATAATCTTCTGATAAGTAATTAGGCTTATCAAGTAAGTGCTTTGAAACCAGAAAAGGGTGTGAAAACAATATATTTTGGCTTGATAACCGCATTATAAATTAATACTCTTAATTTCTAGCTTATAAATCAGCATTCTTGAGTCTGAGCAGTGCTAGTCAAATTCCTCCAGTTTAATCATTCCTTTGTTAACCGAAAAAACAAAGTTTTGAAATCAGCAAAGCTGAAGAATGGAGTTAGAGCAGAACAGATACAGATTGTTTTAACTGGGAGTAGAATATCAGTTTTTTGTTGTTGTTGTATTTGTTCTAGAGGTCAGTTTCATGAATACAGTACAAAATTAACTCATTTAAATGCAAGACCACCTTTTCTCATCTTAGTAGATGGTGTTTTTTTCGGCTTCAATACATCATAGCTAGATTAGGTTGAAACAGAAAATGTAGTAGGGCTACATCTCTGGCTCCTTTAAAATTCCTCCTGCTCCTCTCACCTCCACTTTCCCCAACAATAGCAGAACGTTTATCAAGAAAGGTCTGGTCTTCAGTCCCCAAAGACATTCTGAAGCATTATTTCTACTTGCTAGAGGGGTTTATAATAAGTTGTATCTAAATTAGCATTCTTCCCCTCCCACTACCACGAACTTCTGAGAGTTTGCTTGTAGGCAAATACTTTCTTCTTTTCAATATTCAAAAAGGCACTCAGCAGGAACTTACCAAATGCTTTCTCCCTGGAAGAAAAGTTAAGCAGTTTCCCTAAAACCACACAGCCATCAAACGAGTGGGGGAAGGGAGACTGAAAGTGCCTGTTACACCCAGTCTCGCTCCCATAATTACCCAAACTGCCTGCATCCCGGCCGTAGGACAGGGTTTTCTACGGGACAAGAAAGGAAAACCAGGGAGGTGAGAGCCAGGAAATCGGGAGAGGTGCCTTTCCCGGCATGCTCTGCAGCACACCGAGGGGCGCCAGACATATCCCGGCGTGCATCGGGGAGCGCCCAAGGGCGATGGTTCCCGGCTCCTGGAGGGGCACGCGAAGTTAAAGCGGTAGGTGTGACCTTACTTAGTTTTGAGTCCCTGCTTTCTCGTTTCCACTTTAGGAATATAGTCTCATAACGGCTGAAAAGGAGGTCTTCTAACTACCCTCCCTTTCCGCGTGCGAACGACTTTCGGCGCCGCTTCGAGAACGGTGCCAGGTGATTAGCGGTTAGGGGCGGGCCCGAGCTGATCACGTGATCAAACCTGGCCGCCAATGATTAGCCGGGTGTTCCAGCAGCGCGAGGATTCCCGGACCCGTGTGCGGAGCGGCTCGTGGGCCCGCTGCGGTCGGCCCTGGCAGGTACGCGCAGGCGCCCTGGCTGCCACGCGCCCCGTCTGTCCCCACGCGCTCAGCGGCGCTTACTTGGCGCGAGGTGTTAAGAGTCTGTCTGTTTTTCTGGGGCGGGGGGGTGGACAAGAAAAAGGTGGGGGGCAATGGCGTCACGTGGACGCCACAGCCAATCGCACTCGGAGGCGCACCCACAGCTTTCCCCGGCGCCCCGGGGTGCGACGTGTTCAGTGAGGTTCGGCTCTCCCCTGCCGGTCCCAGCACTCTTTCGAAGCGCGTGTGCAGCCTGTAAAGTCTGGCCGCGGGTTTTCGTGGCGTCCTGCTCCGCTGTGAGCACGGACGACAAGTTCTAGGCAAAATGGCTGCTGGAAAGAGTGGCCTAGTAGGGGGAGCGCTGGGGCCGCGTGAAGGTCACATGACGAGGTTGGCAGCGCGTGCTGCTGGCGCGGGGACGGGGGAGGGTGGAAGGGGAGAAGAGCGGCCAGTCATGTGCTCTCGACTGCGCCGTTCCTAGGTTTTCCAGCGCTTTTCCTATGGCCCGACTGGCTGTTTTTACTCCTCCCACCTCGAAGCGTGGCAAGCGTCGGTGAGAAGCTGTGTGGTGTGGTAGACCGAACAGGGTTCTGGGAATGAGGACACCTAGGGTGTAGGCCTTTGGCTGCTTTTGCAATTAGCAAGTCATGTTCCAGTCCTGGGGCTTCCCTGGTGGCTCAGCGGTGAAGAATCAGCCTGACAATGCAGGGGACGCAGGAGACGCGGGTTCGGTCCCTTGGTCCGGAAGATCCCGTAGAGGAGGAAATGGCAACCCACTCCAGTATTCTTGTCTGAAAAATTCCATGGACAGAGGAGCTTGGCAGGCTGCAGCCCTCAGAGTCGAACTGGGCTCAGCACGCTTTTACGTTGCCAGTCCTGGCCTCTGTTTACTCATCGTACAGCTCTGTATAGGAGGTTATTATTATTATTATTATTTTTAAAAGCCTTTAGAAGGTATATGACCTCTACCTCATCCCAATGTCATGCTGATAGCAAAACAATTAAAAACAATCATTGTGAGATAAGCCGGTCTCCCCATAGGAGAAGACCCACAATAGGCCTCCTCCGTCCATCCTTAAAGTGATGTGGGAAACTTGGTGGAGGTAGCTTGTTACAATATTGTGGACACGTCTGTCTATAGTTAGCAGTAGCATATATACTCTGTACCTGGCCACTATCTCATTTGAAAAGTATTTTGTCTTAGACGTCTAGTCCCTCTGTGTTTTCTTGGAAAGAAATCAAAAGGGAAGTAGTATTGTCATAACTGTGGAGATAGGGAAACGAAAGGAGTTAGAGGGCATGTGCTAGTGCCCCAAAACTCTCACTGGAAAGAAGTGATCTTCTCCACTTGGTGGGCCGGTCTTTATAAAAATTTTGAGGCTTCCTACCACCAGCCTTCGGTGTTTTTCATAGTTCTTGGCTCCTAGCGTCAGTTCTGCGTTTTACCAAGGGTCAAGGTTTTAGTGAAATGAAGCAGGCATAAGTTATGTGTTTTTCATATCATTACCTGTGCTTTATGGTACATTTGGTGTATCTTGAAGAGCCTTTTGAATTTTGTGGGCGCACAATCTGGAAAACATTTATTGAACAATCATGATAATAGTTATCACTTTTGAACAATTACACTAGTAGTTAACATCTTTCTAGCCTAGTACTTTTTATGTCTTAATTCACTTAGTTCTCATAACAAACCTGTGAGTTAAGGAACTACTATCTCCATTTTACCAACGAGGGAAATAGCAACAGAGAGATTAAGTAACTGGCACAAGGTCGTATGGCTGATAATTTACAATTCCAACCAGAATTCTTTTCGAAAACTTGACAAAATGAGTCTAAATTTCATTTGGAAGAATGAGCTTATAAGTTGAAAAATTTTTGAAAGAAGAAAATTAAGTGTGGACTTGTACTAGTGAATATACAAATAAAGCTATGGTAATCAAAACAGTAAGTGGTAACTGGCATAGACAGCACTGGGTCAAAATAATCTAAAAGTATATAAGGCTAGTGTTATACAGGTGACATTTCATGTTGAGAAAGAATTTTGAAATTATGTTGAAACAATTGGCTAACCATTTGGAAAAAAAAGGAATCCTACCTTAAAATGTAAATAAAATCTGGGAGTTAGTTCAGTTGCTCGGTTGTGCCTGACTCTTTGCGACCCCATGGACTGCAGCATGTCCGGCTTCCCTGTCCATCACCAACTCCCACAGCTTACTCAAACTCATGTCCCTTGAGTCGGTGATGCCCTTTAACCATCTGCCATCCAAAATCTGGGGGAATTAAATATAAAATATGAAGTCAAAATTCCTGCTTTAAGGAAGAGAGACACAGATGATGAAGAAGATGATTAATGAGACCCCAAATAACTTGAAGGAAAAGCACTGTTCAGTATTGGTTGGACTGCTGACATGAATTTTTAGCTGGTTTTTTTTTTTTTTTAAAGGTAGCTGTGATACAAACCCCAGGACGCCCACCTACCCTGTCACCCAAATAGCCAAAGAATAGTTAAAAACATTCCACCTTCTTCCATTTAGTCCCTCTTGGAAATCCACCACCAACCTTGGGCACTTCACCCCAACAAATTTTTAAGACTTGTTAGGTTTTTGTGTAAGACTTGCTGTAGCGTGGATAGCTGTGATTGGTGAGTTAGCTGTCTGTGGCTGCTGGAGATTGTAATAGCCTTTTTTACTTTCTGTGCAACAAAGAAGCTTTGTAAATAAAGTCTTAATATTTAAAGAAAAATTACTGGTTTAAAAAAACGGGTAAGCAGTTTTCTAATCACATAGGATGAGCTGTTCTAAGCATGATTGCAAAGGCAATTACGATTGATAGAATTCTTATTGATAGAATTATTATGTAAAACAGCCTCTAGTTGGCAACAATACCATCAAGTTAAAAGACAACTTTACTCATTTAGTATTCATTTGACATATTTATTGAGTGTGTTTGATGTGCCAGGCAGTTTTCCAGGTGTAGGGGAACCAATGATGACTAAATCCAGGCAAAATGTGGGGAAAGAAATTTTTGCAGCAGGTTGGACTCAGAAGGTTACTTTAGTATCTAACAGATTGTCAAAAAAAGACCTGACTAGATAGATGGCATGCATAGAGAAATAAAAATAACCAATAAAGATAAAAATACAGTATTTTCTACTTATAAACAACACAAAACAACTCCCCCTGCAGCAGATTGGCATATATGTGATAAAATAGTAGTATCTAGTATTGGCATAGGAGTGGGGAAATTGGCACACTCATACACTGTTGTTTATGGATATTTACTTTTGAACATCCTTTCTGGAAAATATTTTGGCCATACTTAATGAAAGCATAGGCATCCCAGGTGACTCAGTGGTAAAGAATCTACCTGCAGTGTAGGAGACACAGGAGACTTGGGTTCGATCCCTGGATTGGGAAGAGCCCTTGGAGGAGGAAATAGCAACCCACTCCAGCATTCTTGCCGTGGACAGAGGAGCCTGGTGGCTATACTCCATGGGGTCGCCAGTTGCGAAGAGTTGGTCACAACTGAGTGACTAAGCACACATTGCAGCATTAATAACCTATCACTCAGCTGCTCCTCTTCTTTATTAAGGCCCTAACTGGTAAGTTTGCAAAGATATTCATTTAAGAGTTGTCTTTTTTTTAAATTAATTTTATTTTTAATTGAAGGATAATTGCTTACAATATTGTGTTGGTTTCTGCCATGCATAAAAATATAGAACACTTCATGAATTTGCATGTCATCCTTGTGTGGGGGCTATGCTAATCTTCTCTGTATCTTTCCAGTTTTAGTATATGTGCTGCTGAAGTGAGCACAATAGTTGTCTTAAATAGTAGCAAGAAAAATGTAAATTTTAAATAATGGGTGTTTGGCTACGTAAATAAGATGCCCTCATAGAGGGTAATGTCTTGTAACTAGTAGGCGTGATAGAGATTTCTAGTAATGACTTGGAAAGCACATCAAAGCACATTATATATATTGTTAAAGTGTAAAAAGCCAGTTTTAAAGTTATTTGTAGTGTGATCACATTTTTGTAGGAATATACCTCTATGTGTTCATTTACATAGAAATCTAAGATGGTTTATATCAAACATAAACTAATGGTGATTTTATTTGAATGATAGGATTTTTGGATGAATTTAATTTAAAAAAAACTTTTTATTTTTTGGAACAGTGTTAGATATATAGAAAAATTTCAAAGACAGTATGCTGCTGCTGCTGCTAAGTCACTTCAGTCGTGTCCGACTCTGTGTGACCCCATAGATGGCAGCCCACCAGGCTCCCCTGTCCCTGGGATTCTCCAGGCAAGAACACTGGAGTGGGTTGCCATTTCCTTCTCCAAAGCATGAAAGTGAAAAGTGAAAGTGAAGTTGCTCAGTCATGTCCGACTGTCAGTGACCCCAGGACTGCAGCCTTCCAGGCTCCTCCATCCATAGGATTTTCCAGGCAAGAGTACTGGAGTGGGGTGCCATTGCCTTCTCTGCAAAGACAGTATAGAGAGTCTCTAAATTCCAAATGCCCAGTTTTCCCTATTGTTAATGTCTTATGTTTGTGTGGTGTATATATTATAATTAATGAACCAAGATACACAATTATAGAATTGCATAGTTTAATCAGATTTTTTTTAAGTTTTTATCTACTGCCTTTATTTCTATTCCAGAATTTCATCTAGGATATCATAAATAACTTTTTAATAAATTTATTAATGGTTTGTTGGCTTCCCTGGGTAGCTCAGAGGTAAAGAATTGACCTGCAGTGTAGGAGATGCAGGCGACTTGGGATTGATTCCTGGGTTGGGAGGATCCCCTGGAGTAGAAAATGGCAATCCACTCCAATATTCTTGCTGGGAAAATCACATGGACAGGACCTTGCAGGCTATAGGGTCACAGAGAGTCAGGCATGATTAAGTGACTGAACACATACACACACACACACGCACATACAATGCTTTTTTGATGGGTGAAATTACAGGGAAGAAGGTGTGAAGGGGAAAAGAGAAGTGATGTAGGGAAAAAGTGAAAACAAACCTGAGGCATGTGTGACCCAGATGGCCATAGCTTTGTTCCAAACAAAGCTGGCTGCTTGTTCTTCCAAGTCATCTGCAGAGAGTTCATATGAAATTCTTGCCTCTCAGAACCTTCCATTATACAACCACAATACCTTTTAATCATGTCCTCTTAGGATCTTCTTGACTGTGCTAGTTTCTTGACTTTTCTTGTTTTGATGACCTTGACAGTTTTGAAGAGTACTGGTCAGATGTTCCTCAATTGGGATTTGATGTTTTTTTCCATGATTAGACTGGGGTTAGAGTCAGCATGACTTCTCAAAATGTTGACCTTGATCACCTGCCTGTGAATTTGGGTTTTAAATGTTTTCTTTTTTGTAGTTTCTGTTTTTTAGAAAATAATCTGTGTTCCTTGTTTTTGTTATAACAAAAAGTATTTGTAATAATATTCTGGACATGTCTGTCCATCTTTAGCAATAGCATTTGTAGTAGGCCGTACATTGATAAGCTGATAATACAGACAGATGATAATAGAAATTAGAGTCAGAGAAAAAATAACTGGCCAAGTTGCTGGAAGGACTAATTATAGAAAGGAATTAAAGGCATTAGTATAGTATAGCTTGTTTTAACAGTCCTTAAACTGTTTTAGGAAGAACAGCCTGGTAACTGAATTATGCATAACAGGGTGAAAATATAAATAAGATAGATAAGGCCAATTAGGTAAATTCATTCAACAGCAAGTATTAATGAACCCTACTGTATGCCAGGTATTATTTAGGTCTAGGGATTGAGCATGAAGAAGCTAGTGTCTTAATTTTTTTTTTTTAAGATTTTATTTGGCCATGCCACATGGAATTTGGGATAGGATCCCTGACCAGAATAGTTCCCTGGCCAGGGAGACAAGGGACTGAACGTGTGCCCCCTGCAGTGGAAACTGGGCCACCAGGGAAATCCCAACAATCTTATTTATAATGGGAATTTATGTTTTAGTAGATAGACAACAAACTAATGCATAATATGATTTCAGATATTGTCAAAGTGCTGTGAAGAAAATAGTACAAAAGAATAGAGCATGGTGGTGCTAGGCTTGGTGTTTCTTTTAGGTAGGTCATGCGGTAAGGATTCTCTGAGGTAGCATTTAAAGATAAAGAGACCTGAATGATAAGGAATGAGCCAACTTTTCAAGCAGTGGGAGGGACTACTTACTAGTGCAAAGATTCTGGGGCAAGAATCAGTTTGAGATTTTCCAGGAAGTGTAAGAAGGCTGGTGTGCTAGAGTTTGGAGATTGCTGCAGTATTAATTGGTGGCAGTGGTGGTGGAAGTTTGGTAGTAGGAAATGGTATTGAGAAGTTGGTGGGTCTCAGATGGTATAGAGCCTTATAAACCAGAAGGGCTTTGGATTTTATTCTAAGTGTGGTGGGATCCATTGGACAAGTTTTATGAAGACAAACGATACTATCTAATTTATGTTTTTACAAGATTGTTTTGACTACTGTAGAGGCAAGAGGGGCAGCAGACCATTCAGGAAGTCATTGGAATGGTATGATGAAGTATGGTAGCTTTGGGTCAGGGAGGCAGTGATGGAAGCATTGTGAGGGGAGGGCAGATTCAGAGTCTGTTTGGAAGGTGGAATGGATAGAATTTGCTGATAGATTAGTTGTGAGATGTGAGAGAGAGGGATCAAAGATGGATCCAAGGTTAGCTAGAGCAACTAGTATCACATACAGAGATGGAAAACTGGAAGGAGTTATTAGTTTGGGGTTTAAACTGAACAATTTAGTTGGATATGTTGAATTTGAGATGTTCACTGGAAATCCTTCCTGGTGGTTCAGACTGTAAAGAATCTGCCTGCAATGCAGGAGACCTGGATTTGATCCCTGGGTTGAGAAGATCCCCTGGGAGAAGGGAATGGTTACCCACTCCAGTATTCTTGCCTGGAGAATCCTATGGACAGAGGAGCCTGGTGGGCTACAGTCCATGGGGTCGCAAAGAGTTGCGAGTGACTAACACACACGCTGTCTATCCAGGAATAGGTAATTGATTGTTCAGTCTGGAGCCCAAAGTCAAAGTCATGGCTGTGAATATACATTTAGGATGTCATCAATACGTAGATGGTGTTTAAAAATCTGGGTCTGGTGAGATCAGCCAGGGAAGTAGAGAAGAGGGCCAGTGACCGAGCCCTGAAGCTAAACTGAAAGCATAGACAGAGAAATAAGTAACCCTTAGATTGTTTTGTCGGAGAAGGCAATGGCACCCCACTCCAGTACTCTTGCCTGGAGAATCCCATGGACGGAGGAGCCTGGTAGGCTGCAGTCCATGGGGTCGTGAAGAGTCGGACACGACTGAGCGACTTCACTTCCACTTTCCTGCATTGGAGAAGGAAATGGCAACCCACTCCAGTGTTCTTGCCTGGAGAATCCCAGGGATGGGGGAGCCTGGTGGCTGCCGTCTATGGGGTCACACAGAGTCGGACACGACTGAAGTGACTTAGCAGCAGATTGTTTTGTGTCTGCATAAGCACAGTATTTACTGTGTCTGTATGGTACAATATTAAAGCTTTTGAGATGATTGTAATGTAACTTAGGCTCTTCCTGATACATAAATTGATTCTTTGGGTTTTTGTCTCTGCCCTACTTAAAAATTTCTATTTTCTCTCCATTACCTGGGGGCATAAACTCCAAATTTCATACTTTAGCATGCCAGACCTATCACTGTTGAACTCTGCCCTACCTTTCAATCCTCTCTCCTCTTTATCATTCCCTTCATGCCCAACATGTTCTGCTTGTGTATAACCCTCTATTTGCCTGGTATACTCTTAATACTTCTCTGCCTGCTCTTTGCCTCAAACTCTTGCTCAGTCTTCTATGTGTAGCTTACATTTGCTATGTAATTTCCCCAAATTTCCACAGATAAAAGTTTGCTCCTCAGTGCACAGTACTTCCTCAGCTCTGTTGTTGGTACTTTAATTTATAGCAGAATATAAAGTCAGTTGATACTGACTGGCTTTTTTTTTTTTGGTGGGTAAATAGTGTTTATTTTTATTGAAAAAAATTTTTTAATTTTAATTGGAGACTAATTATAATATTGTGGTGGTTTTTGCCATACATTCACATGAATCAGCCGTGGGTGTACATGTGCTCCCCATCCTGACCCTTGACTGGCTTTTTAAATTCATTTGTTTCCCCAGTGTGTGGCATGTAGTAGATGCTCAAGCTAATGCTTGGAAAAAGTTTAGAAGTTTTGTTTTGGCAAAAGAGAGTAAATAACTAAAACTTTATCTTACAATGCATGAACATATGGATCATTAGCTGAGATTTTTAGGATTTTTTTTAATGGTGAGTTTTGGTTTTAATGATATTATTGTGATGGAATTTAGCCAGTACAAAGTTTAATACTGTCAGTTAGGAGCCTTAGTTCACAGACGTTTTTAGAGTGGTTTAATCTCTAGAGTTGAATAATGCTTATTCTTTGAAGGCAAGGTATTATAATAGATTTCTTTTTTCATTTGCCCACTTTCACACCCACCTTCTCAGTAGTCAGGAATTCTATTTTAACATTACATGTGTACTTTGAGTTGTTTGCTAGAGGAGAAACCCAGTGTAATAAATCCAGTAGAATCAGCAGTACCCACCCCAGGAATGTCTTTAAACTATTGCATAGAGACAGACTTAGTGGTGTGAATTGTAGGTGTGCAGGTTTCAGTCTGTGAGCTCAAGTAGGGTTAATTATTCTGTCATTCAATTGGAAGCATGTATTAAGCACCACCATATATGGGCACTGTATGGGGTGCTGTGGGTGATGCACATAAGAAAAGTTCTGGTTCCTTGCACACAAATCCCTGACAATTTAGACAAGGAATTGAAACATAACATTAAAAAGGAGTTTAATCTTAACAAGCAGTGTATCAGTAAGTGCAAAGTACTGTGTATAAATCAAAGACTTTGCATTTCTTAAGCCCATAATTATATTTGCAGAGATATATGGTCTTATCTTGCATCTGTTTCAACATTTTGACCTGACTTGCAAGCTCTGCATTTTCTTCTGTCCTTTAACATTTTTAGTTTCAAAAAGATGTTATTGATTTGACTCTTTGATGTAATGAAAGCTCTATATGGGAAGAGTGCTCTGCCAATGCATTGCTTTCCAACATTTTATTCTTGCACACCTATAAAGCAAATAGGTAATTTGAAAAGATAGAATGTTATTTAACCTTTGTAAGTGTGACAGAGGCATCCTTTTATAGTTTTGCTATATGGATAAGTTTCCTTAGACACATTTTCTCCTTCTGCCTAAGGCTAAAGGGGTGGGAGCAGTTGAGGGGGAGGGGAGAAGTGTATAGAACCTAGAGGAACAAATGTTGTGTGTGTACGAATATGAGTTTAAAAGTTCTTATTTTTGGATTTGAATTATAAAAGCAGTTTTCTTCTCATTTGAGAAGATATGAAAAACATAGATAAGCACAAAAAAGGAAATAAAAATTTCAAATATACTACCTACCACTGTTCAAGAATCTGCGTACCAATGCAGGAGGCACAGGTTTGATCGCTGGTCCGGAAAGATCCCCTGGAGAAGGAAATGGCAACCCACTCCAGTATCCTTGCCTGGAAAAACCCCACGGACAGAGGAGCCTGGTGGGCTACAGTCCATGGAGTTGCAAAGAGTGAGACAGCCTACCACTCACTGTTAACCATACTGGTATGCTTCTAGTCTTTTTTTTTTTTTAAGTGGCAAGTTTTGTTTTTTAGTAAATAAAATATTTCAGCTACCTTTAGACATGAATAAATACTTGCCTTTACATAAGGTGAACCTAGGCAGATTACTCTCAGTGTAGTTCTTCAGTAGCTTCTCGTAATAAATGGAATCAAGTGGAGACCAGTTCAGATTCTTTAGCCTAGCAGATACAGCCCTTTACCTTATTTATAGCTTTGGGCTTCCCTGGTGGCTCAGTTGGTAAAGAATCCGACTGAGCCACCTGCAGTGTGGGAGACCTGGGTTAGATCCCTGGGTTGGGAGGATCCCCTGGAGAAGGGCATGGCAACCCACTGCAGTATTCTTGCCTGAAGAAGCCTCATGAACAGAGGAGCCTGGCAGACTGCAGTCCATGGGGTTGTAGAGAGTCTGACATGCCTGAGTGACTAAGCACACGCACCTTGTAGGTTATCTCATTTACTGTCTGTCTCTCTCAGACACATCTTTGTTAAATTCATACGAGGTACTACTTTCAGGCCTCTAGACCAGGGGTTGGGAGACTTTTTCTGTAAAAGGCCAGATAATAATTTTAAGTTTTTGGGGTCTTTTTTGTCAATAACTACTCACTTGTGCTGTGGTAGCATGAAGGCAGCTATTGACAATATGTAAGTGAACGATCATGGCTCAGTTCCAGGGAAACTTTAATTATGG
The DNA here is from genome assembly GCF_029407905.1 of Bubalus kerabau. Classification (NCBI taxonomy): domain Eukaryota; kingdom Metazoa; phylum Chordata; class Mammalia; order Artiodactyla; family Bovidae; genus Bubalus; species Bubalus kerabau. The sequence continues at coordinate 41,973,282 of NC_073633.1, forward strand.
ACATTAAAATTTTTCATGTCATTAAAATTTGATTAATTTTTTTTCAACCATTAAAGAATGTAAAAACCATTCTTAGTCTGTGGGCTGTATAAAAAAAGATGGCAGAACATGACCTCTGGGGTTGTAGTTTTCCGGTTGCTGTTATAGACTACCGTGCTTGCTATACCTCTACCTCTATTCAGTGTTCCTTCCCCCCATTTTTTTTTCCTAGGACGACTGTCTTGTTCAGAACTTATCTTAGAAGTCAGAGTCTCAGGGAAGTTAGAGTTCTGCTGTTCAGACCGCTATCATTGTATTTATTTGACTATATTAAAAAGTTGTAATAGAATATAAAATACACTGCTTTAGCTAGTGGTAAGTATCCAGTTCTTTGGCACTGAGTATGTTCACGTTGTTGTGCAGTCATCATCACCATCCATCTCCAGGGTTTCATTTCTCCAGGCTGAAACTCTGTACCTATAAAATACTATTTAATTTACTGTTTTCCTCTCACCCTAGTCCCCAGCACACCATTCTGCTTTCTGTCTCCGTGAATTTGACTACTGCAAATACCCCACATACGTGAAATCATACAAAATATTAGGTTGGTACAAAAGCAATTGAGGTTTTGGACTGTGAATTTTAAATCATTATAACTAGGTTCAAACACATCTTTATTAATCAAAATAGGAACCATTACAATCAACACATTTTTGCCTACGAGAAATAAGTTCATTTATTCCTGTAGTGTAAAAATCCATGCTTCGGGATTTGATAATCTCTTGGAAAACATTTTCTGCCTCCTGCTGGATGTAGAAGCATTTTCCCTGCAAAGGGTTGTCTAGATGCATGAAGAAGTGTAGTTGATTGGCGAGAGGGCAGGTGAATATGGCAGATGAGGCAAAACTTGGTAGCCCAGTTCGTTCAACTTTTGAAACATTGGTCGTGCAATGTATGGTCGCACGTTGTCATGGAGAAGAATTGGGCCCGTTCTGATGACCAGTGCTGGCTGCAGGTATTGCAGTTTTCAGTGCATCTCATCAATTTGCTGAGCATACTACTCAGATTTAATGGTTTTGCTGGGATTCAGAAAGCTGTAGTGGATCAGACCGGCTGCAGACCACCGAACAGTGACCATGACCTTGTTTTGGTGCAAGTTTGGCTTTGGAAAGTGCTTTGGAGCTCCTTCTCAGTCTAACAACTGAGCTGGTCGTCTCCCGATGTATAAAATCCACTTTTCATTTGTCTCATGTCACAGTCTATCAAGAAATTATTTGTTGTTGTTAGGTGGAATGAAGGGTGACATGTCAAAACAATGAATTTTTTGATTTGTGGTCAGCTCATGAGGCACCTGCTTATTGAGCTTTTTCACCTTTCCCATTTGTTTCAAATGCCGAATGACTATAGAGTGGTCAATGTTGAGTTCTTCAGCAACTTCTTGTGTAGTTGTAAGAAGATCAGCTTGGATGATTGCTCTCAGTTGGTCATTGTCAACTTCCCATTGCCTGGCCACTGTGCTTCTCATCTTCAAGGCTCTCATCACTTGCAAAACGTTTGTTAGCAGTTCCTGGGCCAAATGCATTGTTGATGTTGTGAATTGTCTCCACTGCTTTATGACTGATTTTGAACTCAAATTAAAAAATTGCTTGAATTTGCTTTTTGTCTAACATCATTTTTATAGTCTAAAATAAATATAAATACTAAGTAATGTCATTAGCAAAAAAAAAAAGGTGAGAAATGTGCATTAAGAGGATGTATAACATAACCACATTTAAGAATGTATTCCAGTATCAAATGGGAAAGTTCAACAATGCAAAAAACCACAGTTACTTTTGTACCAACCTAATATTTGTCTTTTTGAAACTGGCTAATTTCACTTGGGGCTTCCCTGGTGGCTCAGTGGTTAAGAATTGACTACCAATGCAGGGGATGCAGTTTTGATCCTTGGGTAGATTCTTTACCATCTGAGCCACGAGGGAAGCCCTGTAGTAATGTTTGCTGCTACCGCTACTAAGTTGCTTCAGTCGTGTCTGACTCTGTGCGACCCCATAGACAGCAGCCCACCAGGCTCCCCCATCCCTGGGATTCTCCAGGCAAGAACACTGGAGTGGGTTGCCATTTCCTTCTCCAATGCATGAAAGGGAAAAGTGAAAGTGAAGTCGCTGAGTCTTGTCCGACTCTTAGCGACCCCATGGACTGCAGCCCACCAGGCTCCTCCGTCCATGGGATTTTCCAGACAAGAGTGCTGGAGTGGGGTGCCATTGCCTTCTCCGATAGTAATGTTTATTAGAGTTAAAACAAAAACAAAAATTAAAAAGAGAATTCTCAACGATTTCAACCTTTTAAAAATACATTATAGTATCTGAATATTCTTCCCACCCTTGTTGGCCTTCTTTGGTCCTCTTAAAAAGTGGTGCTCCAAACAGGATATACTAGTACAGATTTTGACAGGCCAGCCCAGCGAATAGAGGAATATTTTCTTCTCAGGTTCTGGTAGAAAGTATACACAGAAGAACTGTACAAAAAGGATCTTATTGACCCAGATAACCATGATGGTGTGATCACTCACCTAGACCCAGACATCATGGAGTGCAAAGGCAAGTGGGCCTTAGGAAGCATCACTACAAACAAAGCTAGTGGAAGGTGATGGAATTCCAGCTGAACTTTTTGAAATCCTAAAACATGATGCTGTGAAAATGCTACACTCAATATACCAGCAAATTTGGAAAGCTCAGCAGTGGCCACAGGACTGGAAAAGGTCCTTTTTCATTACAATCCCAAAGAAAAACAGTGCCAAAGAATGTTCAAACTACCGCACAATTGCACTCATCCCACACACTAGCAAAGTGATGCTCAAAATTCTCCAAGGTAGGCTTCAACAGTATGTGAACTGAGAACTTTCAGATGTTCAAGCTGGATTTAGAAAAGGCAGAGGAACCAGAGGTCCAATTGCCAACATCCAGTTGATCATAGAAAAAGCAAGAGAATTCCAGAAAAACATCTGGTTTATTGACTACACCAAAGCCTTTGACTGTGTGGATCACAACAAACTGTGGAAATTTCTTCAAGAGATGAGACTACCAGACCACCTTACCTGCCTCTTGAGAAATCTGTATGCAGGTCAAGAAGCAACAGTTAGAACCAGACATGGAACAATGGACTGGTTCCAAATTGGAAAAGGAGCCCATTAAGGCTGTATATTGTTACCTTGCTTATTTAACTTATATGCAGAGTACATCATGTGAAATGCCAGGCTGGATGAAGCACAAGCTGGAATCAAGATTGCAGGGAGAAATATCAGTAACTTCAGATATGTAGGTGACAACACCCTTATGGCAGAAAGTGAAGAGGAACTAAAGAGCCTCTTGATGAAAGTGAAAGAGAAGAGTGAAAAGCTGGTTTAAATCTCAACATTCAGAAAGCTAAGATCATGGCATCTGGTCCCATCACTTCATGGCAAATAGATGGGGAAACAATGGAAACAGTGACAGATTTTATTTTCTTGGGCTCCAAATCTCTTCAGATGGTGACTGCAGCCATGAAATTAAAAGATGCTTGAACCTTGTAAGAAAAGCTCTGACCAACCTAGACAGCATATTAAAAAGGAGAGACATTACTTTGCTGACAAAGGTCTGTCAAAGCTGTGGTTTTTCCAGTGGTCATGTATGGATGTGAGAGTTGGACCATAAAGAAAGCTGAGCACCAAAGAATTGATGCTTTTGAACTGTGGTGTTGGAGAAGACTCTTGAGAATCCCTTGGACTGCAAGGAGATCCAGCCAGTCCATCCTAAAGGAGATCAGTCCTGAATATTCATTGGAAGGACTGATGCTGAAGCTGAAGCTCCAGTTCTTTGGCCACCTGATGCGAAGAACTGACACATTGGAAAAGACCCTGATGCTGGGAAAGATTGAGGGCAGAAGGAGAAGGGGATGACAGAGGATACGATGGTTGGATAGTATCACTGACTCAATGGATATGAGTTAGAGCAAGCTCCAGGAGTTGGTAATGGATAGGGAAGCCTAGCATGCTGCAGTCCATGGGGTTGCAAAGAGTTGGACACGACTGAATGACTGAACTGAATGGCGGGAGTATGGTTTATTAAGTGAAAGTGAAAATCTCCCAGTCGTGTCCGACTCTTTGTGACCCCATGGACTATACAGTCCATGGACTTCTCCAGGCCAGCATACTGGAGTGGGTAGCCTTTCCCTTCTCCAGAGGGTCTTCCCAACCCAGGGATTGAACCCAGGTCTCCTGCATTGCAGGCGGATTCTTTACCAGCTGAACCACAAGGGAAGCATGGTTTAATAAGTTGTGTCTTAATATAGGTGCTAGGGCTTGGCTGTGGTGTTGTTAATGTATAAAACCCAGATGTTCTGCCTATTTTTCTTGAGCAGTGACTCCAGGAAGTTGACAACTAAGTGGATGTTGTACACAAGCTCATAATCTGTCATCTTCATCAACAGCCACTGCCACACACAGCACCTTCTTCATCTGGAGCGTGATCATGGACTTTACTTCATTAACTTGGCCATCATATTCTCATTGTGAGTCAGCAAGGAATAAAATTTGCCAGCCTTATTCAGGCCTGGGCCCAGAATTTGTGGGGTCTGCTGAAGACTGAATCATAAAGGCATCATGCTTCTTGGCCAGCTTCTTGACCAGTTTCTTATTCTTGTTGAGTTGCTTTAGCACCAAAATGACCACATGAGGGGATATCTGCAGCTTTGGCTTATTCACAGTGCTTTCTGTCTCCTAGAACACATATAGAGACCATGGGGCAGGGAGTGGGCTTAAGCCTGACTGTACCAGAGAAGCATTTGTCCTTCTGAGGGTCATAGTTTTTCAGGCTGACCTGAAGCTTCACCACTCCAAAAACTTCCAGTGTTTGTACTGGTTCCTGTGCAAGACTTCCCACGCTAACTCCTAGAGGGTGTATGGGGAGACTTTGCTGCTCAGGGTTCTTTGTGTTGAAATAACTAGAAGAGAGCCACACCTCCATTTTTAGAGTCTTTTTTTTTCCAGATGTGTCCCACTGTTGACTTAGGTTGAATTTACTTTGTTGGTATTTAAAACTTTAGTTTTGTTAACACATTGTAACAATTTCCAGGTCTTTCCCAGTGAGTATTTACCTGCTGATAGAACTGACCAACTTGCCTCTCATATATTTTTATTTTCCCTGTCTAGCTGTGCTGGAAGTGCTAAGTAGCAAAACATTCAAAAATTGGGCAACCAGAGAATAAAAGAAGTAAAACCTCTACAAAGTCTGCACATTTTCTAATTATCCTCCAGATAATTTAGTGATTATTATTCATTTACTAGGTGTGTTCTTCAGAATTCCTGAAGTGGCAGGAGGTTAAGTACTTAGATAAAAATCAGAAACTGACCTCTTGGCTTTGTCTTCAAATAGTATTAAAAATCTGTTTTTTTCCAGGAAGGTGTGCCATTGCAGTCTTACCATTATTTTCCAGATGCTTACCAACTGCCAAGAGCCCTTCATTTTTCATGATCTTCATTGGCTCTTATATTCATGGACCAGGAGTTGGCAAATTTTTTCTGTAAAGGTTCAGATAGTAAATATTTTAGACTTTGTGGGCCTGAGGGTCTCTGCCTTAACAACTCATCTATGCTGTTGTATCATAAAACCAGCCATAGACAATTCATAAGTGAATGCATGTGATGGTATTCCAGTAAAACTATTTACAAAAGTAGATATCAGGCCTAGTAGTGTGATGACCCCTATCATACACCTGCCGCATTCACCATCATTAAGAAGATAGAATAGTAGAACTCTATGGTGGAACTCATTTTCTTTTGAAAGGCCTGGAATCTTTGAAGAACTTGAAGGGCTTCTAACTTCCAATATTCGTTTTTTGAAAAATCCTTTGCTTTTCTAATTTATTGATCCTTTATTTAAAAACTAATCATTTCCTGGCTCCCCCCCACCCCCCCACCAACCCCACCGCCTGTCTTCTCCTGGTTCACACTACTTTCTGTGTGCCTCTTAAAAGTTACTTAACTTTTTCCACATCAGTACAATGGAGATAATAATATCTACTTTAGGCTTGCTGTGAGAATTGATTAGATAAGAATGTAAAGTGCTGGAGAAAATGCTTGGCATATAATAGGCAGTTAGTAAGTATTTGCTGCAATTATTGTCAACATTATCATCATTTTACAAACTGAAATGCCCTTCTCAGTGTTTTTGACAACCTGTTACTACCTCCTGGTACAACCCTTATGGCAGAAAGAGAAGAGGAACTAAAGAGCCTCTTGATGAAAGTGAAAGAGGAGAGTGAAAAAATTGGCTTAAAACTCAACATTCAAAAAACTAAGATCATGGCATCTAGTCCCATCACGGCATGGCAAATAAATGGGGTAACAGTGGAAACAGTGACAGACTTTTATTTTCTTGGGCTCCAGAATCACTGCAGAAGGTGACTGCTGCAGCCATGAAATTAAAAGATGCTTGCTCCTTGTAAGAAAAGCTGTGACAAACCTAGGTGTTACTTTGCCGACAAAGGTCCATCTAGTCAAAGCTATGGTTTTTTCCAGTGGTCATGTATGGATGTGAGAGTTGGACTATAAGGAAAGCTGAGTGCCAAAGAATTGATGCTTTTGAACTGTGGTGTTGGAGAAGACTCTTGAGAGTCCCTTGGACTGCAAGGAAATCCAACCAGTCCATCCTAAAAGAAGTCAGTCCTGAATATTCATTGGAAGGACTGATGCTGAAGCTGAAGCTCCAGTCCTTTGGCCACCTAATGCGAAGAACTGACACATTGGAAAAGACCCTGATGCTGGGAAAGATTGAAGGCAGGAGGAGAAGGGGACGACAGGAAGATGAGAAGGTTGGATAGCATCACTGACTTGATGGACATGAGTTTGAGCAAGCACCGGGAATTGGTGATGGACAGGGAAGCCTGGCGTGCTGCAGACCATGGGGTCGCAGAGAGTTGGATACGACTGAGCAACTGAAATGAACTTCTGTCTCCTGGAACTGTGGGGTACCTATGGTGTGAAGTCTTGATTTCATAGAGAAAGTGTAGGATAGCTTGAGGTGATACTCAGGGCTTTAGGATTAAGGAGTGGGAATGGAATAGTCTGTATCCCTGAGCCTAAGATAGAGGTTGAAGCCCATAAGAATTTCATCCCAAATTGCATTCACTAAGTTTGGATGGAGAGGTCAGAGTCCACATGTACTTTTCTTCACTTAGGTGACTCCTTATCAGGATTATGCATGTTAGTGTCAATCAGCTTGTTTTCCAAGCTGTTAACTGTATTTATATTTTCAAAATGAAAGCTTTTCAGCACTGAAGATTACTTTTCAGTTCTTTTTAAAGTGTTATAACTGCCTTTTTAATTTTAAATAGTTCTAGTTCTTGCAACCAGCATTTTATATTGCCAGTAAGAATTTAAGATAATTAGATCAATAGACCTAACCAGTACTGATGCCATTTTGAAGTAGTAATAGATTTGATAACAGATTTTTCCAGATTGAAATGTTCATGCAGAAGCATACTTTATTTTCTCAAATTCTCCTTAATTTCATTTTTAGAGAATATTCTGCCTTCTGAGTGGCATGCTAGTAAAGATGTGGCTAGCAACAGACATTCTTGTGTCATCTTTATGGCAAATAGGGAATCATTGTAAAAGTCATCAATTATTATTTGTTTAAGCATTTTTATTTTTGATGAGCCTAAAAATTGCATGAGATATACTTGCTTTTCCCCAGAAGTTCAGCCTTAATTTAGCTGTTTATTTTACTAGTGTAGGGTCCAACATGATAGGAATTCATTCTTACTCTGTGAAAAATAGTTTACCCCTAAGGGTTACTTCGGAGAAGACAATGGCACCCCACTCCAGTACTCTTGCCTGGAAAATCCTATGGATGGAGGAGCCTGGTAGGCTGCAGTCCATGGGGTCACTGCGGGTCGGACACAACTGAGCGACTTCACTTTCACTTTTCACTTTCATGCATCGGAGAAGGAAATGGCAATCCACTCCAGTGTTCTTGCCTGGAGAATCCCAGGGACGGGGGAGCCTGGTGGGCTGCCGTCTATGGGGTCGCACAGAGTCGGACACGACTGAAGTGACTTAGCAGCAAGGGTTACTTATATGCCACACGTTGTGTTAGGTACCATTATCTAATTTAAGCTCCTAGGTGGTCTCTTCCGCTTGACTTTGTTCTCTTACAGTATATTCTTAATATAACAGCCAGAGGGATGGTGTTAAATCAGAGATGCTGTTAAAGTCAGGTCATGTCATGCTTAGAACTCTATAGCGGCTTCCTTTTTTTTTTTTTTTTGGCAGAATAAAATCTTTATAGTGGCCTATAAGGTTCTATATGATCTGATCCCCTCTTAGTTCTCTGACTTCATCTTTTACCACTTACCCCATTCTCTGCTCCATTTCCTTAGCTTCCTTGCTTTTCCTTTATCAAGGCTTCCCTGGTTGCTCAGATGGTAAAGAATCTGCCTCCAATGCAGGAAACCTGGGTTTGATCCCTGGGTTGGGAAGATCCCCTGGAGAAAGCAATGGCAATCCACTCCAGTATTTTTGCCTGGAGAATTCCATGGACAGAGGAGCCTGGTGGGCTGTAGTACATAGGGTCGCAAAGAGTTGGGCACGACTGAGCGACTAACACTTTCACACTTTGTAAATCCAAGGTTTTCAGCTTAAATATCTACCAGTCATTGAAATAGAAAAATCTGGAGGGACTTTGGTTTTTGAAGGCAAGATGGAGTCTGAGGTGGGGACAAGATATCCAGATAGTATTGTCCAGTAGGCAATGGGAGATGCATAACTGCATCCTATGAAAATGGTTAGGACTGGAACTGTAATCCTTTTTCTTTTTTTTTTTAAACCTATGGGGTAACATACATATAGAAAAATGCACATATCATAAATACAGAACTGTTGAATTTTTACAAAATGAATGTACCCTTGATGTAGCACCTAAATCAAGAAAGAATTATTACCATCATTCTTGAAGGCCCCTGGTGATGAACTATAATGTTTTAATTGGCATTTGTTCTGTGTCTTCTTTGATTGTAAACACTTTGAGACAAGGACCATACCTGTTTCACATATCATGGTAGTCTAGTAAGGTGATTTTTGTTGATGATTGCTCAGAGGAGTCTTACTTTCATTAGTCATCCCAGGGTGAGGAAAGTGTTTTCTCTAAAACTGTACTCATAGGACTTTCTGTTGATTCTAGCCAGTCTTTGTTGTTTTCCATGTCTCTGAACTCCTACAGTATTAAATGTCTACACTTGATTTAATACTTCATCTATGCTATCCGTGGTTCTTTAGTTTTTACCATGTGTTCAGTTCATATCTCTATTAGAAAATAAGTTCCTTGAGGTTGGGAACCTTGTTATATACTCCTCCCTCCCTCCTTCTGTCCTTAAAATAGAATTTACTGGGGCTCTGATTATACACATGTGAGGTGTGCCTGACCAGGCCAGCCTGGCTCACATGGCTTGTATAATACGTACATCTCTGGGGCCTGCTCTCTCTAACTGGGAAGTGCCCACCCCAGGGGTTCAGTCCAGCTTCACAAGGTCCTTGGCCACCTTTTTCTCAGTGTGGTTGGCCTCCACCTCCTGCTGATATTCCTTGTGATTCTTCTAGGCTAACTCAGTCTTCGCCTATCAGCTCTCAGTCTCTAGGTCCTCCCAGTTGTCATCAATACCAAGAGTCTGGTCTTGGCTGGGCACCAGCTCTTGATGTGCTGACAGGGCAGCAAAGGGATCACCTTTGTCTCTAAGCTCTGGTCTACCCCAGTTATAGTCACTGGCCAGCTGTGCATCCTCAGGGACAGCTCTGGGAGATGTGCTCCTGCCAACTTTGCTCCCATGAGCCCTCAGCTTCCCAACTGTTTCAGTCTGACTCTGGGGATCTGTGGCTGGATTGTTGCTCTGCCCAGCCCAGGTGTCTTGGCCCTCAGTACTGTAGCAGTCTTGCTTGGTCGACACACATTTGATCGCCTACTTGAAGCCGCCCCAGGCTTCGTCCTCCCAGCACTGCTGTCCTCTTCTGTATCCTTGCCCTCCTCTTTTGTGTCTCCCAGTGGCCTGAGGTCGTGGGTATGGCAGGCATGGGGTGGGGTCTGGGGCAGGATGTCCCTCAGGCACAAGTCTCTGGGGGAGGTTGGTCTTGGCTAAGCCATGGGGTATGCGTAGATCAGCATAGAAGTGAGTGTCGCGACTCCTGTCATGGCCCAGCCTGCCCAGCTGGCTACATGAGAAATCCACTTTGGCCAGCTGTGTGGGGTCCTCTGACACAGATTCCAGTTTGGACAGGCAGCTTTGAATGGCCTTGAAGGCCTCATCCTGCGTGGAGTTCTCAGAACCCACAGTGAGGCTGCAGAGCACAGGCAGGGAGGATCTTGTGGGCTTAATTGTTCATCGAGTGAAAGTTATGGGTGGCAGTGAAGCCCAAAACACATGTGACTTGAGATGATGCAAATAGGTCCTTAGTGGCCACCTAGAGGCAGAGGTGAGGCCTCTGTGTCTTGTGCTGGTATTGAAATAGGAGCTGATTTTGCCCAGGCAGATGGTGTTGCAGCTGATGGGGCCCTGTTTGTCCTTGGCCTGCAGCTGTGCAAAGAGCTTCATCAGCTCCACAGTGAGGTTGTCCTTGTTCAGCTTTGGGGCCAGGAGCAGCATGGACTTGACCATCTGCTCCTAGGGATCATGGAGAGCCTATTCCTACAAGGTTGCCATGTAGAAGTATCATAACCAGGGAGAAGCAAACACGCTGTGTCTTATTTCAGGGACTGTTCCTTTCATTGAAAATGATTTTTAAAAAAATTTATTTTACTTTGTTGTTGTGTGCAGACTTTATCTAGTTGCAGCGAGCAGGGGCTACTCTTTGTTTCGGTGTGATTGCAGAGGCTTCACTGCCCCATCGGCTGCACCGCCACCACTGGCTCCTCATCGCAGTGGCTTCTCTTGTTGCAGAGCTCAGGCTCTAGGTGCGTGAGCCTCAGTAGTTGCAGCTCATAGGCCTAGTTACTCTGTGGCATGTGGAATCTTCCTGGGCCAGAGATTAAACCTATGTCCCCTGCATTGGCAGGTGGATTCCCATCCACCATACCACCAGGGAAGTGCTTCACTAAAAGTGGCTTATCAAATGTATAATTAAATGCAATTTAGCTTTTATGAGATTTTCTACATTCGCTTTTTAAAAAAAAATTCTTCATCAGAGAGTTCCCTGGTGGTCTAGTGGTTAGGAGTTCAGGCTTTCACTGCCATGGCCTGGGTTCAGTCACTGGTAGGGGGACTGAGATCCTGCAAGCTGTGTGGTGTGACCAAAAAAAGAGTGTTTCAGACAGGGTTGCTGATAAAAATTTTAGTGCATAAAACCTTTTCTAAATTTCAGGTTGTTTCCCTAAAAGCAATACTTAAGATACATCTTTCTGAGGCAGAGGCTATGAACATTTAAAAGCTATTGATTATAAAAGCTACATATGTTCATTTTAGAACATATGAAGAATACAGAAATATTATATAGATGATAATTAAAGTCAGCTGTAATCTTGCAATGCTGTGATAACCAGTGCTTTAACATTTTGGTGAATTCCTTTCTAGAGATACCTATCTATCTATCTGTATATCTTATGCATTTAAAAAACCAATTGGAGTGGGTAGTGGGTCTTTTCCAAAGAGATTATACTGCTTTATAAATATTTCCATAGGCAAAGTATGCTAATTTTCTGCACACTTGACAGGATTAGGGATGCATTCATTCATCATTCACTGACTAAATGAATGCTTGTTTAGAGTGAAACTCTCATGGGATCACATAGAGGCCAAGCCTGAGAGACTAACACTTTCATTTTCATTTGTCTCCATACCTACAGTTAATCTCCTATCATTTTTTTTTCTTGAATTTAATTAGGTTTTTGACCCATTAGTCCTCTAGAATTATACCTTGTGACCGTCTGTCTCCACATTGTTAGTCTAGTGGTCATTCCTCATTTCACATGATCTGTCAGCAGTTTTGCCACAGTTGATTACTTCCCTGTTCTTGAAACCATTTTTCCATTTGCTTCTAGGACATCACATTCTCCTAGTTCTCTTCCTATAGCAGGGTCTGTCCTCCTTGGTGTTTCCTAGTTCCTCCTAATCTTCCTCTCGGTGTTAGAATGCTCCAGGGCTCATATCTTGGTCATTCCCTTAAAAAAAAAAATCTTTGTGGGAGTTCCATGGTGGCTTTAGGATTCCAGGCTTTTATTGCCATAGCATGGATTCAGTCAGGAAACTGAATACTATAAGCCCTGTGGCACAGCCAAAAACCCTAACTTTATTTCCTGGTCTCATTTAGTCTCTTACACTGCTGCTGCTGCTAAGTCGCTGCAGTCGTGTCCATCTCTGTGCGACCCCATAGACGGCAGCCCACCAGGCTCCTCCATCCATGGGATTTTCCAGGCAAGAACACTGGAGTGGGGTGCCATCGCCTTCTCCGAATCTCTTACACTGATGACTCCCAAATTTATACCTCTAGCTTTTGCCTTTTCTCTGAAATATACACTCATATTCAGTTGTCTACCCAACTGTTAGATATCTAACAGGATTTCAAACTTGACCTGCCCAAAACTGAGCCCTGATCTCCTACTGCCCCCAAATCTCCAACTCCCCTGTCTGTGCTCACCTTCCTCCCAGGAGTGAGCAGTTGTATAGTGGTTATGCTGTGGTTGTCTTGCCTTGGCTTCCTTAATTGCCTATGTGATTAGCTATAGAAGTGGCTCAGAATCAGACAACAGTTAGACCTTAGGTTTTGGCATACTCAGCAAAGATGAGTGGAGATACTTAGGGACTTTGGTGGACATTAAGAATCCTCCTCCCCCATTAAACTCTCTGACTTCATTTTCATTATTGTTCCTCTATATCCCTTCTCTTCAGTCCTAATGTCTCCTTGCTATCCCTTTATCCCCCAAACTGCCCGGGAAAGCTCCTGTCTGAAGACCTTCTCCTTTTGCCCTCAATCTTTCCCAGCATCAGGGTCTTTTCCAATGAATTGGCTCTTTGAATCAGGGGCCAAAGTATTGAAGTTTCAGCATCAGTCCTTCTAATGAATATTCAGGGTTGATTTCCTTTAGGATTCACCTGTTTGATCTCCTTGCAGTCCAAGGGACTCCCAATAGTTTTCTCCAGCATCACAATTCAAAAGCATCAATTATTAGGTGCTCAGCCTTCTTTATGGTCCAACTCATGTCTGTACATGACTAGTGGAAAAACCATAGCTTTCTCTTGTGGCTCAATTGGTAAAGAATCCACCTGCAATGCGGGAGACCTGGGTTTGATCCCTGAGTTGGGAAGATCCCCTGGAGAAGGGAAAGGCTACCCACTCCTGTATTCTGGCCTAGAGAATTCCATGGACTATAGAGTCTACGGGGTCACAAAGAGTTGGACACGACTGAGTGGCTTTCACTTTCACTAGGACTTTTATTGGCAAAGTGATGTTCCTGCTTTTTGATACTCTGTCTAGGTTTGTCATAGCTTTCCTTCAAAGGAGCAGTTCAGTTCAGCTGAGTTGCTCAGTCATGTCAGACTCTTGGCGACTCAATGGACTGCAGCATGCCAGGCCTCCCTATTCATCACCAACTCCTGCAGTTTACTCAAACTCATGTCCATTGTGTTGGTGATACCATCCAACCATCTCATCCTCTGTCGTCCCCTTCTCCTCCCGCCTTCAATCTTTCCCAGCATCAGGGTCGAAAACAAAGAGTGTGTAGAGACCATAGAGTTTAGGAAATCATAGGCATATGGTTCGTTCCTTAGGGCTTGGGAACGGAAGAGACCTCACAAAGTATGTTTAGCTGAAGAGATAAAAGGAGAGGGGGAATGCTGCAGAGGATCAACATGTAGGTAATTTGCAAAAGATGAGAATTAAGTAAAGGAGATTAAGAAGGAAGTCAATGGTAGAAGAATAAGGAGAGGGGAACACAGTAGAGCCCAGGGGTGAAGCAAGTTTTAGGAAGGGTGAAGTGGTCAGTGGTGTCAAATACCTTAGGTTAAAGGCCAAAAACTGAAGGATAAGAACTGAAGAGTGGTTATTGAGTTTGGCCACTAGGAATTCATTGGTGACCTTTAATAAGAAACGTTTTAGTGGAGTGATGAAAGTGTAGTACAGGTGCCTTCAGTTGTAGACTCTAAATGTTTATCAGTGAAAGGATGAGGGAAAGTGGGTCATAGCTTGTGGGACAAATAGAGTTGAGAGAAAAAAGATTTTTTTTTTAAGAAGGGAAGACTTGAACATATTTATAGAATGAGGAGATGGAGTTAGAGGAAAGGCAGATATTGTGGGTGAGAAAAAGGAGTTAACTGAAGATTCTACAGGAGGTTGGGGGTTTTAGTCTTAAGAGTTTCAGTGGGGATTAGTTTTAGAAAGAAGAAATACATTTTCCTTTATGATGAATAGGAAGGAGATAAGAATGGTTGAGGACAAAGGAGTAGGAGAGAGAGGAGAAAATTTGTAGGCTATGGTACCTGATCGTCGCTTTTAGCTATGGGATTTATAATGAGAACAGCTTAGGTTTTACATGATGTAAAAGAGCATAAATGCTTACCTTGCCTGTTTCATAGACTTGGTGTGAGTTAAAAATGAAATGAATATATGTTAAAATGCTTTAGGAACTTAAAATGCTGTACAAATCTGTAGCCTATTGTTAGTAGTCAAGTGTTGGAGAAAGCCATTTGCTTTGTATAGACTATATAGTTTACTATATCAAAATACTCCAGATAGCAAGAAGGTATAGAGGATTCTGGTGTGTTTGGACCATAATGTTTGGTTCCTGTGTCTTTATCTTGTAAAGAAACCTTTCCAAATATAAATCAGGCATGCATTTTATTAAGTACTGCTGCTGACATTAGCACCTGAAATCATTTAAAATGCTGACAGTGGGAATAATTAAGGGAAAATGTGTGGGAAGAGATCTGCTTAGAAACAAAGTGAATTTTCTGTAGTTTAAGTTTGGCTTGAGATGGCAGTAATTCTACATTCTCATGTGTATTTTCAGCTAGTTCACTTCTCATAACTTTTGAAAAATTAAACTTCAAGTTTATTTATGAATTTTTAATACTTTAGTGCTGCAGACTGATGAATGTTTAGCTCTTTTCTTTTCCATGTGTCCTCATGACACATAGGCATAGTCCTTTTTAAAATCATGTATAGTGAGTTTATCATATGGTACTTAGTAAAAAAAAAAATACAAAAGTTTTTTTTTGTAAAAAAAAAAAGTGCTTTTCTTAGCACTCTAGATTCTTTTAGAATTTTCATTACTTTGCCCTTGCTTATCATCAGTCCTAGTTTTCTGTTGATGATTTATGGTGTTGAGGACGACTGGAGAAAATCATGTAATTGAACTAATTGTTCCATTACTGATACATGCTGCTTAGTCTAATTTGGTCCTTGAGTTTTGGTTAATTAGCATGAATGTTTCATGGGCTACTGACTCATACTCATTCTCTCTAGAGAAGTGCATGATGATGTTTCCTTTTGTACCCTTATGCATTTATTCAAATAAATTTGAGTGTATGCTGTGTGCTGGCCAGCATGTTAATGAGTAGAAAAATTCAGGAGGGAGACAGTAACAGTGTCAAATACAGTACATTGGTATAAAAAAAAAAAAAAAAGACAGGAAATATACTCATTTGGTGACTAAGAAGTCATGGTGACCTTAAAAGCAGTTTCAGTAGGGGGCTAAGGGTGGAATCCCCCTCACAGTTGGTGGAAGAGTAAATGGCAGGTGATAAAGGAGGCAGGGAAGAAGAGGATAGAGAGAGGCAAAGGGGAAGAACCAAGAGGTTGTGGACCTGGAACTGTGGTGTTGTGGTCAGGTTCAGAGAATGGGTACAAATCTGAAGTTGCTGCTGAGATATTTAAACGTCCAACCATAGGCTCTGGGTTGGAGGAATCAGGATTTGAGGGACAAGAGGTTTCTGTAAAGTAAGTAAATTAAATAGAGTAAGTAAAGTCTGAGTAAGATTTTTGTGAGCTCTTGGAGTAATCGAGGGAGAGCTGTTTCAAATGATGGTGTGATTCAGAATAAAGAGCCGAAAATAGATGGTTAATATAGAGTTGAGCTAAGAATCCTCGGAACTGAAGAGGTCTGTGCATTCTAGTGGACATTAATTGGATGGGTAATCTTCATGGACACTGAGATCTCCCAAAATTGTAATAGGAAACTTAGTAGAGAAGATTACTTGGAACTGGGCTCCTACATTTTCAGTGAAGGAGGAAGGTATGACTAAGGGATCAGAAGATGCTAGTGATGAGGAGAAGATATATCTTGAATGTGGGGCCATGAAGGAGGGTGATCATGATCTGGAAGCTTCAGTAGAAAGGCAAGTGAATGGCAATCACTTCTGGCTGTGTGGAGATACAGATTACAGTGAAAAGAGAGAAGTGAGAAAATCTTTATATTCCATTTATAGTTATCATAAAATATTGACTTTATTCCCTGTGCCATACCATATATCCTTCTAGTTTAATTATTTTATACATAGTAGTTTATACCTCTTAATTCTCAACTCCTACTTTATTCCTTCACATAGATAAGCACTAGTTTGTGCTCTGTATCTGTGAGACTGTTTTTTTTGTTGTTGTTGTTGTTATATTCACTAGTTTTATTTGTTAGATTCCGCATATAAGTGAATATAAGTATTTGTCTTTCTGTGTCTGATTTACTTAGCATAATCCTCTCCAAAGTCCATCAATATTGTTTTAAATGGCAAAGTTTCATTCTTTTTTTATGGCTGAGTAGTATTGTGTGTATGTGTGTGTGTATAACTTTTTCAGCATGTATGTATGTGTGTGTTTGTGTGAAGATATATCACATCTTCTTTATCCATTCATTCCATATTTTGGCAATTGTTAATAATGCTGCTGTGAACATGGGGGTGCATGTTATCTTTTTGAATTAGTGTGTTTTTTTTTTTTTTTTGGATATATTCCCAGGAGTGGAATTGCTGGGTCATATGAAAGTTCTGTTTTTTTAAATTATTTGAGGAACTTGCATTATCAAGTCTGTGTGTGTGTGCATGTATAGTTGTTCAGTCATGTATGACTCTGTGATCCCATGGACTGTATCCCGCCAGGTTC
The DNA here is from genome assembly GCF_029407905.1 of Bubalus kerabau. Taxonomy (NCBI): domain Eukaryota; kingdom Metazoa; phylum Chordata; class Mammalia; order Artiodactyla; family Bovidae; genus Bubalus; species Bubalus kerabau. Next base: position 41,990,368 of record NC_073633.1, read on the forward strand.
CTCTGTCCATGGGCTTTCCCAAGCAAGAAAACCAGAGTGGGTTGCCATTTCCTTCTCTAGGGGATCTTCCCGACCCAGGGATTGAACCCACATCTCTTGTGTCTCCTAATTGCAAGCAGATTCTTTACCACTGCACCACCTGGGAAGCCTCTATCGGGTCTGTAGGAAAAGCTAATTTACAAGGCTATTCACTGTTCAATAATAGTTGTTTAGGGCAGTTCTTCTCATTCACAAAAATTTTAGCTCAGAAAATTACAGTAAAATGTTACCACTGCTAAGCCTGCTACTTAGTGGTAGGGCAAATCAGGATATTCATCTTCTATTTCTGACAAAAATTCATGAAATCAAGGATAGTAAATCCATGAGAGGGAAGTTAATCACTGACACTACTAGTTGAATAAAATAAGATATTCAGTTATTTTCTGCAAAGTGCCTTCTGATGAATAATGCAGTGAATAACTGTAGGCTTTAAACTTCCTAAATTTTCATAAACTTTGTAAATTTGTCCAATTAAGCCCTTTTCTGCCCACGTGTATTTTTACCCTATTGGTTGTAATGCATCCTAGCGGATTCTACTTCAGTTCCGTTCAGTCGCTCAGTCATGTCCGACTCTTTGGGACCCCATGAATCACAGCACGCCAGGCCTCCCTGTCCATCACCAACTCTCAGACTCACGTCCATTGAGTCGGTGATGCCATCCAGCCATCTCATCCTCTGTTGTCCTCTTTTCCTCCTGCCCCCAATCCCTCCCAGCATCAGAGTCTTTTCCAATGAGTCAACTCTTCGCACGAGGTGGCCAAAGTACTGGAGTTTCAGCTTTAGCATCATTCCTTCCAAAGAAATCCCAGGGCTGATCTCCTTCAGAATGGACTGGTTGGATCTCCTTGCAGTCCAAGGGACTCTCAAGAGTCTTCTCCAACACCACAGTTCAAAAGCAGCAATTCTTTGGTGCTCAGCTTTCTTCACAGTCCAACTCTCACATCCATACATGACTAGTGGAAAAACCATAGCCTTGACTAGACGGACCTTTGTTGGCAAAGTAATGTCTCTGCTTTTCAATATGCTGTCTAGTTTGGTCATAATTTTCCTTCCAAGGAGTAAGTCGGAGAAGGCAATGGCACCCCACTCCAGTACTTTTGCCTAGAAAATCCCATGGATGGAGGAGCCTGGTAGGCTGCACTCCATGGGGTCTCTAAGAGTCGGACACGGACACGACTGAACGACTTCACTTTCACTTTTCACTTTCATGCACTGGAGAAGGAAATGGCAACCCACTCCAGTGTTCTTGCCTGGAGAATCCCAGGGACGGGAAGCCTGGTGTGCTGCCGTCTGTGGGGTCGCACAGAGTCGGACACGACTGAAGCGACTTAGCAGCAGCAGCAAGGAGTAAGTGTCTTTTAATTTCATGGCTGCAGTCACCATCTGCAGTGATTTTGGAACCCCCCAAAATAAAGTCTGACACTGTTTCCACTGTTTCCCCATCTATTTGGCATGAAGTGATGGGACCAGATGCCATGATCTTAGTTTTGTGAATGTTGAACTTAAAGCCAACCTTTTCACTCTCCTCATTCACTTTCATTAAGAGGCTTTTTAGGTCCTCTTCATTTCTGTCATAAGAGGGGTGTCATCTGCATATCTGAGGTTATTGATATTTCTCACAGCAGTCTTGATTCCAGCTTGTGCTTCTTCCAGTCCAGCGTTTCTCATGATGTACTCTGCATAGAAGTTAAATAAGCAGGGTGACAATATACAGCCTCGACATACTCCTTTCCTATTTGAAACCAGTCTGTTTTTCCATGTCCAGTTCTAATTGTTGCTTCCTGACCTGCATATAGGTTTCTCAAGAGGCAGGTCAGGTGGTCTGGTATTCCCATCTCTTTCAGAATTTTCCACAGTTTATGACTCGTGATCCACAGAGTCAAAGGCTTTGGCATAGTCAATAAGGCAGAAATAGATGTTTTTCTGGAACTCTCTTGATTTTTCCATGATCCAGCGGATGTTGGCAATTTGATCTTGGTTCCTCTGCCTTTTCTAAAACCAGCTTGAACATCTGGAAGTTCACGGTTCACGTATTGCTGAAGCTTGGCTTGGAGAATTTTGAGCATTACTTTACTAGTGTGTGAGATGAGTGCAATTGTGCGGTAGTCTGAGCATTCTTTGGCATTGCCTTTCTTTGGGATTGGAATGAAAAGCTGACCTTTTCCAGTCCTGTGGCCACTGCTGAGTTTCCCAAATTTGCTGGCATATTGAGTGCAGCACTTTCGCAGCAGCATCTTCCAGGATTTGAAATAGCTCCACTGGAATTCCATCACCTCCACTAGCTTTGTTTGTAGTGATATTTTCTAAGGCCGACTTGACTTCCTATTCCAGGATGTCTGGCTCTAGGTGGGTGATCACACCATCGTCATTATATTGGTTGTGAAGCTCTTGTTTTGTACAGTTCTTCTGTGTATTCTTGCCACCTCTTCTTAATATCTTCTGCTTCTGTTAGGTCCATACCATTTCTGTCCTTTATCGAGCCCATCTTTGCATGAAATGTTCCCTTTGGTATCTCTGATTTTCTTGAAGAGATCTCTCGTGTTTCCCATTCTTTTGTTTTCCTCTATTTCTTTGCATTGATCGCTGAGGAGGGCTTTCTTATCTCTTCTTCCTATTCTTTGGAACTCTGCATTCAGATGCTTATATCTTTCCTTTTCTCCTTTGTTTTTCGCTTCTCTTCTTTTCACAGCTATTTGTAAGGCCTCCCCAGACAGCCATTTTGCTTTTTTGCATTTCTTTTCCATGGGGATGGTCTTGATCCCTGTCTCCTATACAATATCACGAACCTCAGTCCATAGTTCATCAGGCACTCTATCAGATCTAGTCCCTTAAATCTGTTTCTCTTCAGGTTGCACTAAATTAGTGTTTGGGAAGTTTCTTTGAAAATATTCTTGTCTATATTCAGATTATTCACACAGGCTAATTATCTGACTCATCAAGAGCCAAGGAAAGGACTCAAAATCATTTGCCTTGGTATTGTATGGTTGTTTTTTAATTAATGAATGAAATAGTTTTTTGTTGATGTTAAAATCAAATGTCTTCAGCTCCTTGAACTACTATTTTTTCCAAAAGGTTTATAATCTCAAATTTATTTTCTCTAGACACATTTCTTTGGTATAGTTATAAGTTGATTTAATTAACTCACCATTGAAAAAGCTTTCCTTGTGGCTAACAAATGAGCCACTCACAAGCTTATTTTGGTTCCATCCTCATTTTTATTTTTGTGAAGAAAATCAGCTGTGAAGAGATCCTCTTTTTAAGTTTTCTAATTTTTCTGATTGTGTTTTCCCATGAGTTGGAAATACGGTAATGACTGCTTATTCTGGTTCTATTGATGTATTTTGTATTCTTTCAGCACAGCTGTAGTATCATTGCATAATCAACCTAATGCTTTGTCAATCTAGTTTGATAACAAAATTATCTAGACTTCATTGTATCTTAAAAGTATAATATTTGAAGCTCAGTTTTATCCTCTTGTTTTGACTTAGGGTATGCACTGGTAATATAAAATATAACACATAGGGATAAATGTAGTGCCTGAAAAGCTGTCGTCATTATTGCGTTATTGTAATTTGTGGTGCTCTGAGCAGCATTGCAAAACCATTAGACTGCCTTATGTGATCCATTAGAAATGCTGAAGTCTTGCATGCTGTCTTAGGGTTTTGCATACTGTCTTACAGTATTCCTTCATGAACTTCTTAAAAGTCTGTGGTCTTGTAATTAAGAAGTTGAGATCTAAGATGTTCCTGCTGCTGCTGCTGCTAAGTCGCTTCAGTCGTGTCCGACTCTGTGCGACCCCACAGACGGCAGCCCACCAGGCTTCCCGTCCCTGGGATTCTCCAGGCAAGAACACTGGAGTGGGTTGCCATTTCCTTCTCCAGTGCATGAAAGTGAAAAGTGAAAGTGAAGTCGCTCAGTCGTGTCCGACTCTTAGAGACCCCATGGACTGCAGCCTACCAGGCTCCTCCATCCATGGGATTTTCCAGGCAAGAGTACTGGAGTGGGGTGCCATTGCCATGTTCCTGAGCTATGTTTAATTCGACATGTCCAAAATCGATGCTGTTGTCATTGCCTCTATCCCACTTTATTCTTATCCCTTTCAAATATGCCTCCAAATCCAATCATCTGTCTCTTGTTTATTAATCCATTGATTCTGCAAATATGTGAATGCCTGATTTATATTTAGCACCAGGCCTAAGTATATAATGATATACAAAGCAAACACAGTTACTCTGTTCTCTTAAAGGTTATTCAGTAGTATAGCAATTTAAAAGTGTGAACTTTGGGTTCAAATTTTGACTCCTTACTGCTTTATGACCTAGAGCAAATTACTTAACCTCTCTGTACCTCAGTTTCATCTTTGAAGTTGAGAGAATTCTTGCGTCATTGGTTACTGGGATTAAATGAGTTAATATACGTAAAATGCTCAGTAAATGTTAGCTTTTATTATTTGTGGAGGAAATAGACATTATATGGTCACAAGTAAGTGATCACACATATTGATTGATAAGTGTTATGAAGTAACAGAACAGGATATTTTGAGAGAATTTAGAGTTGGCAGTAGGGATAGCATTGAGATAGTGGCATTTACACAGACTTGAAAGATGAATAAATGTTGACTGAGGGTTTGTGAGGACTAGAAGCATTTCAGGCAAAAAGAAAAGGTGATGCAAAGGCCTCAGAAAGGGTTAGGGTTAGGAGCATTTGATGAACGGAAGGTTGTTGTGTCTGGAGTATAGTACATTATGTGGAGACTGCTGCTACTGCTAAGTCGCTTCAGTCGTGTCCAACTCTGTGCGACCGCATAGATGGCAGCCCATCAGGCTCCCCCGTCCCTGGGATTCTCCAGGCAAGAACACTGGAGTGGGTTGCCATTTCCTTCTCCAGTGCAGGAAAGTGAAAAGTCAAAGTGAAGTCGCTCAGTCGTGTCCGACTCTTAGCGACCCCATGGACTACAGCCTACCAGGCTCCTCTGTCTATGGGATTTTCCAGGCAAGAGTCCTGAAGTGGGGTGCCATCGCCTTCTCCGTGGGGAGACTAACGTGAATGCAAAGATCTGTAGGTCATATTAAGGAGTTTGGATTTTATTCTGAGTGAAATGAAAAGCTAATGGAAGATCATAAATGGCAGAGTTGGCATGAACCGATATATGTTTAGAAAGTGCCGCTTGCTGCTGTGTGGAGAATAGACTAGGGAAGAGCTAGAATGAGCGCCTAGAGATCAGTCTGTCGAAAAAAAGAAGCCATTGCAGTGGTTCAGGGAAGAGCTGTTGTTATTTAGGATGGCAGTAGCGGAGGTGGAATGAAATGTGTGGATTTAAAGTGTTTTAAATTGAGTGCCTCTACCACCCTTATGGCAGAAAGTTAAGAAGAACTCAAAAGCCTCTTGATGAAAGTGAAAGTGGAGAGTGAAAAAGTTGGCTTAAAGCTCAACATTCAGAAAATGAAGATCATGGCATCTGGTCCCACCATTTCATGGGAAATAGATGGGGAAACATTGGAAACAGTGTCAGACTTTATTTTTCTGGGCTCCAAAATCACTACAGATGGTGACTGCAGCCATGAAATTAAAAGACACTTACTCCTTGGAAGACAAGTTATGACCAACCTAGAAAGCATATTCAAAAGCAGAGACATTACTTTGCCAACAAAGGTTCATCTAGTCAAGGCTATGGTTTTTCCTGTGGTCATGTATGGATGTGAGAGTTGGACTGTGAAGAAGGCTGAGCGCCGAAGAATTGATGCTTTTGAACTGTGGTGTTGGAGAAGACTCTTGAGAGTCCCTTGGACTGCAAGGAGATCCAACCAGTCCATTCTGAAGGAGATCAGCCCTGGGATTTCTTTGGAAGGAATGATACTAAAGCTGAAACTCCAGTACTTTGGCCACCTCATGCGAAGAGTTGACTCACTGGAAAAGACTCTGATGCTGGGAGGGGTTGGGGGCAGGAGGAGAAGGGGTCGACAGAGGATGAGATGGCTGGATGGCATCACTGACTAGATGGATGTGAGTCTGGGTGAACTCCGGGAGTTAGTGATGGACAGGGAGGCCTGGCGTGCTGCGATTCATGGGGTCGCAAAGAGTCGGACACGACTGAGTGACTGAACTGAACTGAACTGAACAACTAGGCTTGCCTAGTAGCTCAGATGGTAGGAGCATCCACTTGCAATGCAGGAGACCCGAGTTCAATCCTTGGGTTGGGAAGATCCCCTGGAGAAGGAAATTGCAGCTCACGGCAGTAATCTTGCCTGGAGAATTCCATGGACAGGGGAGCCTGGCTGGCTACAGTCCATGGGGTGGCAAAGAGTCAGACATGACTGGGTGACTAACACACACTCAAAAGTGCTAGGCACTGTAATTGAAACTGAGGGTACAATGTTGAGGTTAAAAAGGATACAATTTCTAATTTAGTCAGTTTGTGGGGGTGGTGGGATAGGGGAAGAAATAAGACAATGAAATAATTATACAATTAAGTATAAAAATTAGAACTGTGGTAAGTTCTAGTAAGGGCAGTTATGTGGTGCTTTTTGAGATCATATCATGGTCAGTAAGTCAGGGATGTTGAAACAACAGGAAACTTTGGTGATTGGCTAGACCTTTGGGCAGGTAAAGAAGAGGCAAGTGTCAAGAATTGAGTTTCTGATGTGAGCAAGTATGTAGGTATATATAGAGAGAAGTCTGATTAGCTTCTAGTCTTGTCATCTTCCACGTGGTCTTAACCAGTGGCCAGAAGTAGTTTTCTTAAAACATGTGAATTTGAGTATTTCATATATCTTCTTATAATCCCTTGAATGACATTTTTTAGGTTCTCAGTTTCTTTAGTATAGTATTTTAACATTGAATAGCAACAGGTAGAATCCCACATTGTACATTTTTGTCTTTTCTTTCTTATAAGATGAATTTCCACCTCTTATTTGCTAGGTTATATGAAATATGGCCCACAGACTTTTTTAATTGTAGCCATATTACAGTACTTGTGCCCCCTGAAATGTGTTCTCTCTTCTGGCTTTACACAGGCTGCTTTCTGTCTGAAGTGCTATTCTTCTGTACCCACTATGCCTGCTGCTCTTTCATACCTTGTTAATTTCTAGTCATTCTTCACTTTTTCTGGGAGTTCTTTTCCAACCTCTGTCATCTGATTTTGTTGTTGTTCAGTCGCTCAGTCATGTCCGACTCTTTGCAACCCCATGGACTGCAGCATGCCAGGTTTCCCTGCTTTAACTATCTCCCTGAGTTTGTTCAAACTCAGTGCCCATTGAGTTGATGATGTCATCCAGCCATCTCATCCTCTGTCGGCCCCTTCTCTCCTGCCCTCAACCTTTCCCAGTATTAGGGTCTTTTCCAATAAGTAGTTCTTCGCATCAGGTGGCCAAAGTATTGGAGTTTCAGCTTTAACATCAGTCCTTCCAATGAAATATTCAGGACTGATTTCCTTTAGTATTGACTGGTTTGATCTCCTTGCAGTCCAGAGAACTCTCAAGGGTCTTCTCCAGCACCACAGTTCGAAAGCATAATTCTTCTGCACTCAGCCTTCTTTACTGTCTAACTCTCACATCCATACATGACTACTGGAAAAAGCATAGCTTTGATTTAGTCTGATTTAGCTATCCTTCATTTGTGCTTCTCTTTTCTCCCTGGACAGAAAGGCATAAAACAATAGCTTTATTTTTTGCTGTCATTATTGATTATCTATCTGATAATTGATTGCAAGCTCTTAAGAGCAGAAATCACGTCTTGTTTTTGTGATCTGTGTGTGGTAAATACACAAAAAAATGTTTGACTGGAGGAGTTAATGAATTCTATTTTATGTCAGGTACCTTTGCACAAACTCTTTTCTAATTAGGATACCTTTCCTCCTTTGCTTTGTCAGCTTCTGGACATCCTTTATTTAACGCTAAGTCTTCCGTGATACTTCAGTGACAGTTTCTTCATTCTCTGTGCTTCTCTAGTTTTTCTTTTGTACACCCCTGATAAATGTTTGGCAGTACAGAGTAGGGATCTAAATGTTTGAATGAGTGAATCATGAGCATCATGGAGTTATAGACTGGATAAATATTTCCTCAGTGTCCAATCCATTTCTTAGGGTAGGTTACGTCTACATGGTACTAATTGTACTTGTTGCATTGATCTTCATTATTTTATAAAGACATCCCTATCTCCAAATTCTAAATAGTTTATTGTAGTTCTCTTTACTGACTATATAGCTACTGCCTTCATTGTTTTTCTTTTCTCTCCCATTAATTTTATTTTTCCTTCAGGAACCAGCTCAAAAGTCCTCTCTTCTTTGTAACCTTTTAGAATACCTAGACTGTGTGCATTCCTATGGTGTTCCTAGAAGGATTTTTCCAAACTGCCAAAAATAACTTTGCAATATTATTATCCTGTCTTTTCATCTAGAACTCCAGGGGACTTATTTTTTTTCATTCTTCTATCCCTGGTTCGGTGCCTTGCACATAGTTGGTGCTTAACACATATTTCTTAACCGATTATATTCTTATTTAGAGACTGTTGGGTGGAAATAATCTGGAATGAAAAATATCAGCTCTGTGTGTAATCTCTACAATCTATATATATATAATTTGGATAATGTACTGCATTCAGCTTGCTTGAATAATCTTTATATTCTGTATTTCAATACATCCTTTTCCTTTCATTTAATAGGTATTCCCTGCCCTCCAGTGGTTAGATCATAGCTAACATTTTTAGTAAGGGTAAAGATTATACAATCCTTTTTCAATGTTTGTTTTAAAGTTATATTTAAAATCTCAGATTTACTTCTCAGATAAACAAGTTTGTTTTTTTTTTTTTTTTTTAACCCCACTGTTTTTCCCTTGGATCATCGAAAAAGCAAGAGAGTTCCAGAAAAACATCTATTTCTTTTTTATTGACTGTGCCAAAGCCTTTTGACTGTGTGGATCACAATAAACTGTGGAAAACTCGGAAAGAGATGGGAATACCAGACCACCTGACCTGCCTCTTGAGAAACCTATATACAGGTCAGGAAGCAACAATTAGAACTGGACATGGAACAACAGACTGGTTTCAAATAGGAAAGGAGTACGTCAAGGCTGTATATTGTCACCCTTATTTAACTTCTGTGCAGAGTACATCATGAGAAACGCTGGACTGGAAGAAGCACAAGCTGGAATCAAGATTGCTGGGAGAAATATCAATAACCTCAGATATGCAGATGACACCACCCTTATGGCAGAAAGTGAAGAACTAAAGATCCTCTTAATGAAAGTGAAAGAGGAGAGCGAAAGAGTTGGCTTAAAGCTCAGCATTCAGAACACTAAGATCATGGCATCTAGTTACATCACTTCATGGCAGATAGATGGGGAAACAGTGTCAGACTTTATTTTTTTGGGGCTCCAAAGTCACAGATGGTGACTGCAGCCATGAAATTAAAAGACACTTACTCCTTGGAAGGAAAGTTATGACCAACTAGACAGCATATTAAAAAGCAGAGACATTACTTTGCTGACAAAGGTCCATCTAGCCAAGGCTATGGCTTTTCCAGTAGTCATGTACAGATGTGAGAGTTGGACTGTGAAGAAAGCTGAGCGCTGAAGAATTGCTGCTTTTGAACTGTGGTGTTGGAGAAGACTCTTGAGAGTCCCTTGGACTGCAAGGAGATCCAGCCAGTCCATTCCTAAAGGAGATCAGTCCAGGGTGTTCATTGGAAGGACTAATGTTGAAGCTGAAACTCCAATCCTTTGGTCACCTGATGCGAAGAACTGACTCATTTGAAAACACCCTGATGCTGGGAAAGATTGAGGGCAGGAGGAGAAGGGGATGACAGAGGATGCGATGGTTGGATGGCATCACCGACTCAATGGACATGAGTTTGGGTGGACTCCGGGAGTTGGTGATGGACAGGGAGGCCTGGCATGCTGTGATCCATGGGGTTGCAGAGAGTCGGACACGACTGAGCAACTGAACTGTGTTTCCCTCTGATATGCTTGAAGCATAGCTTGACCTACCTCTTCTTTTGTTACCATGAGCCACTATGTATCCCACAGTGCTTCTTAAGTATGCATTGATTGAGTGGGTGGCTCACTCAATCTGACCTTGGTGCTTGGTTTCACTGCATTGTTCTCACATACCTCTATCAAGGGTGTAGGATCTTGCCACAGTGGTAAAGGTATCTTGTTTTCAGTAATACTCTCTGCGCTCCACTAACACATATACTCAGAGTAGCCTCCTAATCATGTGCCTGTCCTTTAGTGTGGATTGGGGTGTCTCCTGGCTCTAACATCCTCTTCCCTTCCACTGTTTCTGATGAGGAAAGGCTGACTCTTGACTTCTTGGCAAGGTGATTTATTGCCCTGTCCCAGGCTGTCTCCAGAAGACCAAATCTTAGCTATCCAGGGAGCCTGGTATATGGCTAGCAGTCATTTCTAAACACCTGCTGCAAATTTTCAGTGTTATATCATGAAATAAGGACAGTGGAGTACATTTTTCTTCTATCTAAATGTATTAAAAATAAATGACTATTATTCCTCATGAGATATGGTCTCCTTGATTTTTGGTCTTAAAATACCCATTATTTTGGGAATTCCCTGGCGGTCCAGTGGTTAGGACTCTGCACTTCCATTACAGGAGGCCCAGGTTTAATCACTGGTTGGGAAACTAAGATCCCACAAGCCATGAGGAGTGGCCCCCCCAAAAAAATAAATAAAAAAAGTCCATTCTTTAAGAAAGAATGGTTAATAGTAGGTGGTATACTCTGTAAGATAAAAAATCTGCTCACCTTGTGATAGTCATTTAAATCTTTTGGGGAAATTTTACTGTTTTGTGGTGTACTAGTAGTCTCGGACGGAGAAGGCAGTGGCATCCCACTCCAGTACTCTTGCCTGGAGAATCCCATGGACGGAGGGGACTGGTAGGCTGCAGTCCATGGGGTCGCGAAGAGTTGGACACGACTGAGCGACTTCCCTTTCACTTTTCAGTTTCATGCATTGGAGAAGGAAATGGCAACCCACTCCAGTGTTCTTGCCTGGAGAATCCCAGGGACGGGGGAGCCTGGTGGGCTGCCGTCTGTGGGGTTACACACAGTCGAACACGACTGAAGTGACTTAGCAGCAGCAGCAGCAGTAGTCTTGGAACCACTATGTTGATCACCATAGCTCATTTCCATGAGGCAGTGTGCCCTTCGTGCAAATTAAGCATGATTTCTTTCTTATGCATTTGCAGACAAATTTTCAGTGTATTTTTCTGTTACAGATTTCTTGATTTTTGCTTGATTCCAGTCTTGCAGTTTACTCTCAGTCATCTTCTTTGGCCAGTAGTTCTAGTTTTTGTTTTTGTATGCTCCCATGTGTGTTTTAAATCCCTTTGGTGCTCTAGGCTATAAACTTTTTCCTGTCCTTCTTCTTATGCTTTCCTGGATAAGATGTTTCTTCTGAGGGCTCAATACTACATTGAAAATATTTATTGTTTACTTTTCTTTTAGACCTATTCTGTTTTTGCTTTGTAATCCTTCTGAAACTAGCTTTCTGAACTTCATTTATTTTACTGATTTCTGACATCTCCCTCTTTAAATATTACTAAAACAAATTCAGTGTTATCCTTTCATCTTGAAGATATTTACTGATTTTTTGGTATATGCAGATGGCAGTCTCTGTTATGACTTGTTGCTTTTGTTACCAGATGATAAATTATGGAATCACAGAATTTTTCCCAATGCAAAGAATCTGCTTGCCTTTGTTGATTTCCCAGGTAATAGTCAGTTAAAAGTCACGCATGCAAAGGCAGTCAACAACTAGTTGGATTTTCCTTCAAAACTGTTCTTACCTCTTGAAGCATCTGCCCTGTCAATAATATTTATCCATTCCTCTCAGGAGAAATTAATTTAAGACTCCGTGGTACTACAACTAAAACTGGACACTTTTGGAAAATGTTGGCCAAAGTAGGATGTTTGTTTGTTACTATTAATGTGAATATGGTATAAAGTAGTATGATCCTGTTTTCCAAATCCCAAATTTTTACACAGTAATTCAATATTTGATATTTAGACTTGCCTAGAAAACTGGGACCTATAGTTTCATATTCATTTGTTCAACAAATATGTGTCTGGTCTGTTCCAGGGATTGTGCTAGGCGCTAGAATAAAAAACAGTCTAGTGGGCAAAACATTCATTAATGCATAATTTAAAAAATAATTACAGTTGTGGCAGGTGTTGTAAGAAATACATGGTAGTGTGAGAGCACAAAATAGGGAGACATCTGATACTGATGATTAAGGAAAGTTTCTTGAAGAAGGAGATTTAAATCTAGGCATGAAGGATAAGTAAGTTAGGTTTGAGGCATCTGAGAAGATCTTAGGCAAAGGGTAAGAAATATGATTGTGCAGGCTTAAGATATGGGGCAGCAAGAGGAAATGGTGTTTGTTCATGAACTTTGATAACATTCCACCACATTTGTTTCTCTTTTCCATTCTTACTTTTATTAATAGATATTAAGAGATATTTTCTAAAATATGCTTTTAATCATATTACTATACTGATTAAGAAAGTTATTTTTTTAAGAGTTTTTTTGGTGTGGACCATTTTTAAAAAGTATTTATGGAATTTGTTACAATATTGGTTCTACTTTCTGTTTTGGTTTTGGCTGTGAGGCATGTGGGATCTTAGCTCCCTGACTGGGGATTGAACCTGCACCCCCTGCATTGGAAGGCAAAGTCTTAACCACTGGACCACCAGGGAAGTCCCTGATTAAGAAACTTTAAAGCTATTCATTGGATAGATTATTAGAGCTGCTTCAGGGCAGGAGTCCTGCCACTTTTAAGACCTGCCACTTTTAAGTTATACATGTTGAGCCAGTTGTACTTTATCTATATGAGTTGGTTTTAGTTGCAATAATAAATAGTAGGCCAAGATGGAGTTGTATATAAGCTGATATGATCCCTTCTTTTTTTTCTGCCTAGCACATAAGTTTTTAGTGAAACGTGGCTACTAAAAGTTGTTGTTGTTGTTGTTTTTGGTTAAAAAACAAAAACAAGCCGCTTTTGTGACCTAGTCTGTATGTAGCTCATATTCTAAGAATAGCCTTTATTGTATTGAATTAAGATATTGTACTGTTCATGGGGTTCTCGAGGCAAGAATAGACCTTGGAAAAGACCTTGCTCCTGGGAAGGATTGAGGATAGGAGAAGAGGGGACAAGAGAGGATGTGATGGTTGGATGACATCACTGATTCAATGGAAATGAGTTTGAGCAAACTCTGGGAGATGGTGAAGGATAGGGAAGCCTGGCGTGGTGCAGTCCATGGGATCGCAAAGAGTTGGATGCGACTCAGCAACTGAACAAGAGAGTATAAACGGGATAGCAACCCAGGAGTTATGAGGAGTGGTGCTGGTCTCATCTGAAGTGTCATCATTTTCTCTTTTAGTCATTTGAGGGAGGTATGTCTTCAGTAGAAATTGGAACTGGGAAGGTGGGATCTGAATAAACTGGATAAGGAGTATAGTTTGTCTTGCTGGTGGATTCTGTTTAAGTTGTGCCAACTCTTTGTAGTTCTAGTGCAGACATCTTAACAGTACATCAGTTGCCTGTCTTCTCTCTTCAGCATATACAAAGCACTCAAATATTTGTTGAGTAGGAAAAATGTTCATGTAAATGGATAGGGTTTATGTGTTTATAAAGAATCTTGGTTCAAAACTGTACTTTTAAGCCAAATTTAGCATGCATTCTCTATCCCCACCCCCCTAATATTTAGTAAAATCTCTCTGAAAGCCCAGCAAAGGAAATCCAAGGGAAAGCTTTTGTCTCAGGCTGGATGAATAAAGTGAGTTTAGAGCTCATTTCTCTAACTGAAATGAGAGAATTCCAATAGAAAGGAGCAGGATCTCCTGGCACTTGAAGCTCAGCCCCAGTGATTCAACCACTCGGTCCCAATGATTTAAGTGGATTCAACTTAAACAGAATCCACCAGCAAACCGATGTCATGTGGAAACTCCTAGAATATTCCAGAACTGGGCAGAGACATAGTCACTGAGTGTTCTTCAACTGAACCACTGAGGTCTGCCTGTGAAACTCAAAAGCATCAATTCTTGCAGTTAGTTTGGAATTTTAAAAAGTTGGATTATATAAGGCTTTTAAAGGAAGTCATTCTTATATATGCAAAGAATACACCCAAGGATCCCAGTCTGAGAAACACTGCATTAAACACTGAATGTAAACACAGAGGTTACTTGAAGAATTGTAGCTCATTTGCTAAAGAATCTGCCTGCAGTGCAGGAGACCTGGGTTTGATCCCTGAGTTGGGAAGATCTTCTGGAGAAGGAAATGGCAACCCACTCCAGTATTCTTGCCTGGAGGATCTCATGGACAGAGGAGTCTGGCAGGCTACAGTCCATGGAGTTACAAGAGTCGGACACGACATAGTGACTAAAGAGAGAGAGAGAGAATGATGTTAAATCAAAAATAGGCCACTAAAATGGTGTGGCAATGTTATTTTTAGATTACATATAAAAACATTTTATAAGTTCTCAGATTCTTGATAGTACATCTCTAGCTCTTTATAGGTTAGGCAGATTCCACTCTGAAAAAATACAAGTAGTTTACCTCTCCCACCAGGAGATCCAGTGCTGAATCTTGAATTTTTTTAAGTGCCTGGCATTTCATAATGTTTTCTTGGTGTAGGGAGAGAGAAGCAAAAGAAAACTCCATTCTCCCTCACCACCAAGGTGCCCTCACAGATTCTCCAATGTTAACTTGTTCTTTTGGGGATGCATCTCTGGCTAGACAAGGTTTTTAACCAGTCATCGTTCATTTAGACTTTAGGATTAGATGCTTAAATAATAAGTCAACACAAATTTTATTTTTGCTTCAGAAAATGCAAATTTTGTAAGAGGAAACCTTAGACTTTGAGAGGAAGGCATTCTTGGATGAGGTGGGAGATTCCGAAAAGGTGGCTTCCAGGAAAGAGGTTCTTGGGGTCAGGGAAGAGGAGGAAGGTGTGGAAAACTTATTTTTCAGTTTTGCCTAGGATCTTGCATATTATTCTTTTGTTGCACTGGTAATGCTGTGGTTGAGAGTGCTTGAGTGGGGGGCTTCAGAGCAACTTAAGAAGTCGTCAACGTTAGCCTGCAGGTTTTCCATTCCATACTGATTTCAGCAGTTTCTCCTCAGGAAGAGCAGAAGGAAGAGAAAGAAGACCCTTCCTAATATGCCTGGAGTCCAGCACAGATTAATAAGTCTTGTTGGATAAGCCTCTTCCTCTTGACTCTTCTCTTGTAATCTCCTCTTTCTCCTTCACAGCGTTTTATATTAAGTCACCTAGCTGGTAATAGGTTCTCACTATTTGCCAATTCTTCTAAGAGAGTGACAAGAAAGTGGAAACATGGACCACAGTTTATGCTCTCTTACTTCCTACTTCTCTTTTGCCTCTTTTCTCCCACTTTAAACGACTGTCTTTTTACTGGATGTTAGCAGAGAAGAAAGAATGGCTTGTAAGGGGGATAGGCAAGGGGTAGGGAAGAAGATATTTTTGATATTTGGTTGGGAGAAATATCATACCATCAAGTTAATTCAGCAGTTGCTTGAAACATACTTTTTTGTTTGTGCCTCATAGCTTAAATATCTCGAACAAACAAAAATTAAAAACGCAGGATCAGGGCATTAACCTTGGATAATACGCTCTATGGTGCAAAATTCTCATTTTCACGTTTTACTGTTTTTTATCGACATCTTTCTATGAGGTGAGCTAGTAGCAATTCTTCTTCCCCTCACTTGGCACTGAGGTTTTCGGACTCCTCCCTACTTTACTAGTGGTCTTCGGTCGTGGATGTTGCTAAATTGATCACTCGTCTCACAGGATCTTTTCTTCAAGGTTTCCCGACGTCGTGGTCCTCTCCAAGACCACAGCACATTGGGGAGGAAGATCTCAGATTCTTTTGACGGGCTAGTAAAGCCTTGGAGGCTGCGGAATCTCACGTGGGTGGGGCTGGGCGCAGCAGGGGCGGGGCCAGCGAGGAGCCCAAGGGAAAAGGTGGCAGGCACAGATGAGAAAGCCCGCGGGCAAAGGTTTCACAGTTTTCACGAAGGCTTCGTGTGCGAGGCTGAGGGAATTGGGATGCCTCCCTCCTGCCTCGCCATTCTTGATTCTGGAAGCTTCAGTAGGCTTTTCTCGGTTGGTGGTACCCGGAAAGGCAGCCGCTTCAGCTCCAGGGGCGGGTCCCAAGGGTCTTGTCGCAGCTCCCGGGCCGTTTGGCCTCCTGGCGTTGGGGGAGGGGCGAGGGAGGTGCTGCTCGCGCCTTCTTTTGCGCTTGCGCGACGGGCTCTGAGCGGGTAGGAGCGCGTGCGCGATGACGTGTACGTCCTATGCGCGCGCAGGCTCTTCAGCTGGAGCGGACACACGGTGTGCGAACCGAACAGAATAACCCGCCCCCAGCGGGATGTGAAGGACTCCGGGTGAGGCCGGCCACGCCCCGCACGGTAACTCTCGGGCCCGGGTGGAGGGCGTCTCCTTAGTACTGGCCGGATTGGAGTTTTCCGAGAGTTTGAAGCTCTTGTGTATTTTTTACGGTGTGAGGAGCGTTCCACTGAGCGATCTTCGCACGCCCCGGCCAGGCCGGGCCTTGCGCGGGGCCGCCTTTGGCGCGCGCCTATGGTCTTCTGAGCGAGGCTGCGCATGTCACCTCGCGCGCGTCCCCGGCCTCACTTCCGCGTCGCGCGGCGAACTCGGAACATCGACGCCAGCCAGAGCGGCCACGAGGCGGGCGGGGTGAGAAGCGCCCATGGCGCAGCCCTGCCCTCGCGTGTGTGGGGTGCTGCACCGCATG
This sequence comes from Bubalus kerabau, assembly GCF_029407905.1. Lineage (NCBI taxonomy): Eukaryota > Metazoa > Chordata > Mammalia > Artiodactyla > Bovidae > Bubalus > Bubalus kerabau. Next base: position 42,007,188 of record NC_073633.1, read on the forward strand.
GTACGATCCGCGTGACGCCTTCCAGCCAGTCGTGGGGCTTTAGGTCGAGAGCCGTGCTTGTGCGCTTTGCCTTTTAGAGCTCAGGTCTCGGCGTTCCAAAACTCCGAAGGAAACGGTGCTGACCTCGCTTTTCTAAGGAGCTGTGTGCAGCATATTGACACCTGTATAAACCTTTCGTCTAGCATGTAATTTCCTGACAAGTTGTTTGAAGCAAGACCGCGAGTTTAATAAAGAAGGAGGTCGAGGAAGTGAGCTGTATAGGACTGGGAACTTGGTAAACAAAGGACCGGTGGTTCGTAAGTGCAGAAATGAGGGCGGGGAAAACAGGTGGGAAGAGCAGGTGATATTTTCTTTTCCCCTCTGTGGGGCACCCTTTGGCCAGTTCTCTGTGTGGCTTCCCGCCCCTGTTAAATGGTCAAGCTCTGTGCCCTCAGCAGTAGGTGGGTCTGGGATAGAAATACACCGCTCTGAGTACTAGCAACCAAAGTTAAGGATTCTGCTTGCGAGGAGTATAGAACATTTAGGGATTATTTCAAACTGGGTTGAGAGTGGGAAGTGGTAGTGTCTTGTGAAGATTTTTGTTCTGCCTTCGGAACTCTGGAGATGCCATGCCTCCTCTGGCGACGATGGAAGCAGGGAAGGCGAAGGAGTTCTGAAAAGAATAGTTACTGATGGCAGAACAATGTGAATAACCAAAGCGCTCTTCCTTCTGAGGGAAGACCACTCTCCCAGAGTTCGCGTCGCAGGGGCAGACACGTGGATCAAGAGATCTCTCGAGCCCACCCGCGCGCTGCCTTGTGTGTTTTAAAGCACACCAGGCTTCTGCGGCAGAGTCCCTGGCAAATGCTGCCTGCTCTGCCTCTTTTTGGGCACGACGCCGCGGCTAAGGCTGCAGGGAAAGTGCCTGGAGGTGGCGTGACGGCTGCTGGGAAAGAGGGCCGGCCTGGGAGGGCCGGACGGCTTGTTCTGTAGTCGCCACGGTAACCGAATGCGACTGGATCCCGCCGAGTGATCCGCGGGTTCCCGCTGGCGGCACGTGATTTGTCGGTCTCCCCTTCCTCAGAAGTGCTTTGCTTGAGGCATTTTTTCACGTGGTTCTTGGCTAGCTAGCCTCTGTAGTTGAAAAGCGGTGATGTGGGCCTTGGTAGTCGACGGCGACTGCGGTTCTCTGAGACTGGCAGGAGGCCTCTTCGCGCTAGTCCTTCTTGATGCCAGAGCTATGTTTCCAGCTGTTGTGTGAGTTGAGTGGGTTGGATGCACCTTCCAGAAAACACATGCTTAGGATTTGAGAAAACTTAGTGCCCTGGGTACCTTGACATACTTAATCCAAGGCAAGGTGGCTATTTGATTGCTGTCCATTTCTGCCATAAAAATTAGTTCTTTAAATTCTACTTAGGCAAGTATTAGGGACTTGCTAGTTTGCTAACCCTGAGTTGTGGTAAAGGGATCATTCCTAGGAATAGAATGCTCCTGAAGCCTGCATTAACGAATGGTATTTGGTGAAAGAAAGGGGTGGGATGGGCTACTATCTTAGATAAATGCAACTTCTTGCCTTAAAACCTAAAAGCATTTCAGATATATTTTGAAATTTACCTTTCAAATTTAGGGTTGTAGTCATGATAAAATGCCCAGGGTATAGTTTCTGGTCCAGAGTAAGTGCTTACTATAGATAGTGAGTACCATGGCAACCCACTCCAGTGTTCTTGCCTGTAAAATCCCAAGGACAGAGGATCCTGGCAAGCTACAGTTCATAAGGTCGCAGAGTCAGGCACGACGGAAGCGACTTAGCACGCACGCACATCATTTATTTAATTATGAAAGTTAACCTAGTGAAGATTAAGAACGGATAGTTGGCGATTGTCTTTGCATCCCTTGCTGTCTTGTTTTCTGATTACTTTTGTATGTAAATTATGCTTTTTAAAAGCTTTTTAAAATTTCTGGGCCCATTGTATATTGATGAATACTGAAATTCAAGTGAATCTATTCTCTTACAAATTTGAGCTTCAGAAATGTAATTTAACCGCACTCTTGTAGTGAATAATTATGTTAAGGAACAAACTAACATCTCCATGCCTGCTGTTGCTGCTAAGTCGCGTCAGTCGTGTCCGACTCTGTGCGACCCCATAGACGGCGGCCCACCAGGCTCCCCCGTCCCTGGGATTCTCCAGGCAAGAACAATGGAGTGGGTTGCCATTTCCTTCTCCAATACATGAAAGTCAAAAGGGAAAGTGAAGTCGCTCAGTCGTGTCCAGCTCTTCGCGACCCCATGGACTGTAGCCCACCAGGTTCCTCCGTCCATGGGATTTTCCAGGCAAGAGTACTGGAGTGGGGTGCCATTGCCTTCTCCGATCTCCATGCCTACCTTACAGTAATGCATTTACTGTATGAAAAGTTCTGGTTATTTTTAGCAACTTTGAAAATATTCGGTTTAGGTTGAGTATCATCTGAATGTTTTGTAATGTTTTGTGTTTTTAAAGTAATAGTATTGGTTTGGAATTTTGGTGTACTTTGTTGCCGGGGTTGGTTGGAGGGGGTGGGGGGAGGGGGAGACTGATACTAGTATCTGAATTAGGTAACTAGCTAGTAAACTAACTAGTGTATTTTGTAAGTTGTATGAAGATCGTGGCTTTAGTAGTTACTAAACATTTCCCAAAGAGGTCATTGGTGAAAAGATACACAGAATAGGTACTCTGGAATTGTAACAGTTTTCTTCTGTAACTTGACACATTACTGGAAAACATTCTCTGTGAAATTGCATTTGTGTGTTGATGTGAGTGCCTGCACCTTCTGATGTTGACATTTTCAGAATGTTACTTAGAATATTTCCCAGCCACAACTAAATTTATCTCTGTAGGTCATTATTATAGTAATTCTATGTGGATAACTGCTTGATCTTGAAAAGCTGAACTGAGATTTTTTTGAATGCTAAGTTATATCTGTATACCCAAAACTGTGGTCTTCCTTAATGCTTTCAGAGAATTTTTAGAATCTTTCTGGAAGGAGATTTATTGCTTCATGAGTAGCCTAAGTAATTTGATTTTTGCAATTGGTTAAAGTTATCTTAGACTTTAGAGTGGTATTTGTGTGTCTGACACAGCTGAATTTGCTGAATTGACTGTCCTTTCTTTAGAAAATCCAATATTGTATTCCAAAAGCGTAGGCATATTGCTTATAATGAAGTGAAATCCATGTTGAGAATTGTTGTGGAATAAAATTTTATTTCTTGTCTGTAAACCTTTAGCAATGTATGGCTTAAGATAGATACTATTTTGTTTGTAAATTATGTTTTCAGTTTTACACATTTTGATCAATTTATGGAATAAACTTGACAGGAGGATTAAAAAAAAGACTATACAAATCAAAAGTCTGAAAGTTCAAACTTTTTTTGGACTTAATACACACATTTTTACATTTATTAGATACTTGGGTACAGAGTGGAAATAAAGCAGTCTGACTCTTCTGAGCTTAATTTTTGTGTTTCAATGAAAGGAAAATTTTGAAATGTGTATATATAATGTAAGTTTAAAATTTATTGTAGTACAGTCTTTAAACTGGATTCCCATCAGTAGAATACTTGATATTTCATAGATTAATTTTTAAAAGATAATGATTTTTAAAGCATTGTTTAAAACTTCCTTGCCCACTTTTACCTGTAAAAATGATCTGAAAAATCAAGATTTTATTATTATAGAAGACAGTGTTTAAGAAATTCTTAACTCTTTAATGTCTTCGTAGGTTTGGGATAACTAAACAATTTTTTCAAGTAGTTCTTTGCTGCCTGTCTTAAACACACTTCATAAGTGTGTTTTTGCATAATTGCTTACAAAAATACTTGATTTGTAACAAAACTGAGCTTTATGGACTAAGTACAGGATTAGGAGTTTGTGTTACTTGATTTATATAGAGTTTTATTTTATGTTTTTAGCTTTATTTAACTGGAGGATAATTGCCTTACAATGTTGTGTTGATTTCTGTCATATAATAACCCAAATCAGCCATAGATGTATATATATCTTCTCCCTCTTGAGCACCTACCCCCAATCTCACTCCTGTAGGTTGATGCAGAACTTTGGGCTGGTTTCCCTGTGTTTTATAGCAGCTTCCCCCAGCTATCTTATTTTACACATGGTAGTGTATATATGTCAGTGGTTCGCTCTCACTTCTTGCCCCCATCCCAGCATAAGTCCATTCTCCATATCTGCGTCTCTATTCATATTCCTGTCCTGCAAATAGGTTCATCAGTGCCATTTTCTAGATTCTGTATATATGCATTAAAATATGATATTTTCTCCTTCTGGCTTACTTTACTCTGTTTGACAGGCTCTAGGTTCATCCCCCTCATTTTGTTACTTTTTATGGCTGAGTAATATTCCATTGTATGTACATACCACAACTTCTTTATCTGTTTGACAGACTCTAGGTTCATCTGCATTAGTTCAAGTGACGTTGATTCCTTTTTATGGCTGAGTAATATTCCACTGTATGTATGTATCACAACTTCTTTATCTGTTTTTCTGTTGATGGACATCTAGGTTGCTTCCATGTCCTCTCTGTTGTAAATAGTACTGCAGTGAACATTGGGGTACATGTGTCTTTTTGAATTACAGTTTTCTAAGGGTATATGCCCACTAGTGGGATTGCTAGGTCATAATGGTTGGATAGCAGGGAGATCAAACCAGTCAGTCTTAAGGGAAATCAACCCTGAATACTCATTGGAAGGACTGATACTGAAGCTGAATATCTAGTATTTTGGTCACCTGATGCGAATAGCTGACTCACTGGAAAAGTCCCTGATGCTGGGAGAGATTGAGGGCAGAAGATGGCGTTAGAGGATGAGGTGACTGGATGGCATCACTGATGGAATGGACATGAACTTGGGCAAACTTCTGGAGATGTTGAGGGACAGAGAAGCCTTGAGTGCTGCAGTCCATGGGGTTGCAACGAATTAGATATGACTAGGTGACTGAACAACAATGGTGTTTTATTCCTGGTTTTTTAAGGAATCTCCATACTGTTATCCATAGTGGCTGTATCAGTTTACATTCCCACCGACAGTGCAAGAGGGTTCCCTTTTCTCCACATGCTTTCCAGTATTTATTGTTTGTAGATATTTTGATGATGGCTTTTTTGACCAGTTATACACCATTTTAGAGGTATTGGTTTTTATGAACTTTCTGAACTTTACTATTTTTATAAAAGTCACTGTATATTTGTGACTTATAAGTCTGTTTAAATTTTGTCTTATCAGTCTCTGATAGATGTTACTTAAACTAGTTTTAGGAAATCAATAAACTTAATTGCCTTAAGCCTGAGAAAACTTTTGAAAAGAATCATTCTAAATTTTATCTATCTCTTAAACTCCAAATCAGAGGAGAGAGCTTTTTTTTTTTTAACCTTTCCTAGGTATTAGTGCTTTAGTGTTAGAAAGTAGGGTTTCTATTTTCATATCTAGCCATTATCAGAAACAATAACCAACCTTTTTTGAAGTGTTGATCTTTAAAGTATTATCCTGAAGATAATGAATATTTTAGGTTTTGGAGCTTCCCCCCACTTTTTGGGGGGATCAAGTGGCCAGTCCTGAAAGATGTAAAATTCAGATCAGATGATTTTATTATTGCTTATCAATAGCTCTGACGAAAAGTAAAATTAGACTTTTAATTAAAAAGAGGAACACCAGTAAGTGGCTCAGTTTGATTAGTCAAAAATTACTGACCCAGTTAAACAAGTGTGTGTGTGTGCGCTAAGTTGCGTCTGATTCTTTGTGACCCTATGAACTGTAGCCCACCAGGCTCCTTTGTTGATGGGATTCTCCAACAGGTAAGAACACTGGAGTGAGTTGCCATGCCCTTCTCTAGGGGATCTTCCCAGCCCAGGGATCGAACCTGTGTCTCTTACGTCTCCTACATTGGTAGGTGGATTCTTTACCCCTAGTGCCACCTGGGAAGCCTAGTGATGTAATATTTTTCTTTTTTGTATAAAAGCTAACTGAAGGTGATAGCTTTATATTTTGGAGAATATTTAGGTAATTTATTTTAGCACATCACTTCAGTTGAATGTAACAACCTGAGATTTCTTTATAATGGCTTATTGAGATATAATTCACATAAAATTCATGACTTAAAACATTTATATATTTATTTGACTGTACCAGGTCTTAGTTGCAGCATGTGGGGTCTTCAGTTGCTGGCATATGGGCTCTTGATTGCAGCATGTGGGCACTTGATTGCAGCATGTGGGCTCTAGTTCCCTGACCAGGGATTGAGCCCAGGCCCTCTGCATTGGAAATGTGGTGTCTTAACCACTGGACCAGCAAGGAGTCCCAAAATTCAGCATTTTAAAGGATACATTAACTGGTTTTTAGTTCTGAACATTTCCATCACTCTTACAGAAAACCCCAAGCTGTTAACAATTGTCCTCATTAATCCTCTCGCTTTTCACTGTCAGCCACTGATCTACTTTGTAGATTTGCCTATTCTGGACGTTTCTTATAAATGGAGTCATACAGTATATGTGTGTGTTTTTTGGTGTAACTTTTATGAATTAACTAATTTAGGCTTTTTTAAAATTTTTGGGTGGGGGGATAGGTTGTATGGTCACAAGATAAAAAATTTGGACGGTGTCAGAGTATTTTTCCAGCCACCCTGTTTTCCCTTGATAAAGCCAATACTACCAGTTCCTCTTCTGTCTTTGCAGGTAGTCTGTGTCAGGAAAATACATATTCTTTTCTTTCTTTGGCTTTTTCTTTGTTTAAACTTATAGAAGTATATAGCATAATCTATAATTCTTTTGAATTTTATGCTCTTTGTATATCTTTTAGATAATATTAATGAGTCTATAAGATTTATAATTCTCTTTTGTAGCTGCAGAATACTCCACTCTTTCATAGTACCACCATTTATTACAGGTGTGTATGTGTGTGTTTGCACATATGTATGTAAGATAAAGTCCTAGAAGAGCCATTGTTTCCTCAGATGTGTGCGTTTCTACTTTTGATATCTTCATACTACCCTCTGAGATTCTGTCATCTTACACTCTAAATGGCTAATTAGATGAGAATGCTGGTTGACATACACTTTTTCCAACACCTTTGACAGACTTTGATTTTTGCCATTCTGCTAGGGTAAAAAGCAGTATCTTAGGATGACTTTAATTCCTTCTGTTCTGTGACTGTGTACATTTTCTTAACTATGTGCAATTCCTATCCTTTGTCCGTTTTTCTATTAGATTTTTTGTTTTTCCAATTTGTATAAAATTCCTTTTTATATTAGGGAAATGAGTTCTTTATGATATGTTTCAGGTATTGTTTTCCAGTTAGTCATTTTTTTAATCTTACATGGATAGTTTTTGTCATATTAAAAACAAATTTATATGATTTTGAATTTATCAAAAATTTTGTTTTATTAACTTCTAGGTTTTGTATACTACTTATTATCAAAAAGCTTTTTTTCAAGATTTCTTTAAGAATTAAAAAAAATTACACTGAGTTGGGAATAGGGGGTGGGATTTAAGTGTTTGGTTTATTGGAATTTTTTTCAGTGTAAGGTCTGAGTTGTGGAGCCAACTATTTCTTTTTCCAGTAAGTTCTGGTGTTTTGTCATGTTTTCTTTAAATGTGTGTACTAACAGGGCTTCCTTGATGGCTCAGTTCATAAAGAAACCACCTGCAGTGCAGGAGACCCAGGTTCCATCCCTAGGTTGGGAAGATCCCCTAGAGGAGAGAATAGCAACCCATTCCAGTATTCTTGCCTAGAGAATCCCATGGATGGAGGTGCCTGGTGGGCTACAGTCCAAGGGGTCCCAAAGAATTGGACACAACTGAGTAACTTAACACTTTCACTTTCATGTACTAATTAAGTTAAATAGCATTTTACTTATGTATGAACTCATGCCAAAAGAGGTGATTCTCTATACAGTGATAACATGGAAATTTGTTAATTTTTACTCAGGAGAATGTACTTGTAACAGAATCCTCTCAAATTAATTCATAAATTATTGGGATTCTTTTGGAATGCAGATAACTTAACAATTTAATCTTCTTTTAAGTCTATACTTTTGTATTGTCATATAATTTTTCTAAAATGAATACTTTTTTTATGTGAGATTATTGCATGTATAGTGAATTATTGAAGGATTGGGGTATGAGTAACTTAATTAGATTAAAATGAACTTTAAAAAGATAATCAAATATTCCAGAATGAATATTCTTACAGTGATTGAGAGAAAAGTAGAAGCAAAATCTTAGAATTTAGGAATGTATTTTGGGATAACATAATCATTCTTACATTTTTGTTAATAAAATAAATGTTCACTTGATTAAAGTGTTGTTTTGTTTTTTTAGGCTGGGAAGGCCATTGTGATTATGTGGTAACTACAATTATCTTACTACTGATTTTCCCACTGGAATCATGGAGGAGAAACAACAGATTATATTGGCTAATCAAGATGGTGGGACAGTGCCAGGAGCAGCACCTACTTTCTTTGTCATCCTGAAACAGCCAGGAAATGGCAAAACTGATCAAGGAATTTTGGTTACTAATCGGGATGCCTGTGCTTTGGCTAGCAGTGTGTCATCACCAGGAAAATCTAAAGGAAAGATTTGCCTTCCAGCTGATTGTACTGTAGGAGGAATCACTGTCACCTTGGATAACAATAATATGTGGAACGAATTCTATCATCGAAGCACAGAGATGATTCTGACGAAGCAGGGGAGACGCATGTTTCCTTACTGTCGTTATTGGATAACAGGTTTAGATTCAAATATGAAATATATCCTTGTCATGGATATATCTCCTGTGGATAATCACCGTTATAAATGGAACGGTCGCTGGTGGGAGCCCAGTGGGAAGGCTGAGCCCCATGTTTTGGGGAGGGTTTTTATTCATCCAGAATCTCCTTCCACGGGTCATTATTGGATGCATCAACCAGTGTCTTTCTACAAACTCAAACTTACAAACAATACACTGGACCAAGAAGGGCATATTATCTTGCACTCTATGCATCGCTACTTGCCGCGGCTTCACTTGGTGCCTGCAGAAAAGGCTACTGAAGTGATACAATTAAATGGCCCTGGTGTCCACACTTTTACCTTCCCACAGACTGAATTCTTTGCAGTAACAGCTTATCAAAACATTCAGATTACCCAGTTGAAAATAGATTACAATCCATTTGCTAAAGGCTTCCGGGATGATGGGCTGAATAGTAAGCCCCAGAGAGATGGAAAGCAAAAGAACAGCTCTGACCAAGAAGGGAACAGTGTTCCCAGTTCTCCTGGTCAACGGGTCCGTCTTACAGAAGGTGAGGGGTCAGAGGTGCAGCTAACAGATTTGGATCCTTTATCAAGGGGTCAGGAAACTTCAGGCAAGGGTTTGGAGAAGCCTTCCCTTAATATAAAGCGAGATTTTCTTGGTTTCATGGATATTGATTCAGCACTTGGTGAAGTCCCTCAGTTGAAGCAAGAGGTTTCTGAAAGGTAGGTAACAATTTTCTGTTCTTAGAGATAAAAGGAAGATTTGAATTTAAAATATTGGTTATGTGGACTCCTGACTTTAGGTATTAATAATGCAAGCCACTATAAAATATACCCCACATTTGTGAAGTAATAGTTGCTTTTCTATTCTGCAAAATGATAGTTCATTTTTCTGTAATGAATATAAGTTGGGTTCACAATCTAGAATTGTAGGCAAATTAGATGACTTATCCCAGTGGGAACCTTAGATTTTTAGATTTAGACTTTTGTTAATCATGCATGTCTGTCTATTCCTTGTTAATATATAGACAGCTTTTAAAAAGTATTAAAATATAGTTCATATATAGTATATATAGACAACTGTTGATTAATTGGAGAAGGGAAAAGAATGACCCCCAAATCATAAATGAAACAAGACTTACCCAGTGAGGCTCAGAAGAAATTGAAAGTAAACTAATTTATGTCTAGTATGTAAGAATTTCCTGGGACTTACCTGGTGGTTCAGTGGCTAAGACTCCATGCTTCCAGTGCAGAAGGTCCATGTTCAGTCCCTCGTCAGGGAACTGGATCCCACATGCTGCAACTAAGGGTCCTGCATGCTGCGTCTAAGACCCAGCACAGCTAAATAAATACGAATTTTTTGTCCTGTGGACATCCTGATCCATAAATTTCCTGACTAAAAACAAGCTGAAGGTTATTACATGTTAAAATAACATGGTACACTGTTGCACTTTTAAAATTTGAACTTGTGTTGTTTATTTTTATTGAAGGCTTTATTTTTTTAAGAGCAATTTTAGGTTTGCAGCAAAATCGAGATCAAAGTTAGATATTTCCCATTACAACTTCTGTCCCCACACATACATAGCCATTCCCATTATCAACATCCACCACCAGAATGGTGCATTTGTTTATAATTGATGAACCTATATTGGTGTGTCATAATCACTCAAAGTCCATAGATTGCATAAAGGTTCACTCTTGGTGGGTTTGGACAAATAATGTAAAGACATGTATCCACCATAATAGTATTATACAGAGTATTTTCATTGCCTTAAAAATCCTCCATGTTCTACCTGTTAATCTCCTGTTCCCCTCGCCTCTGGCAACCTCTGATCTTTTTGTTGTCTCAAGGTTTGTCTTGTCCAGAATGTCGTATGTCTGGAATCATACAATGATGTAGCCATTTCAACTTGGCTTCTTTCACTTAGTAATATGTATATAAAGTTTTCTTCATGTCTATTCATGACTTGATAGCACATTTTTTTTGTTTGGTCGTATCAGTTCATTTATTCAGTCATCTCTTGAAGGACATCTTAGTTGCATCTCATTTTTGGCAGTTACGAATAAAGCTGCCATGAACATCTGTGTCCAAGTCTAATGTCCATTTGGATAGATACCAAGGAGCATGGTTCCAAGACTGGATGGTAACAGCATGTTTGTTTATTTATTTGTTTGTTTTTTTATTTATTTGGCTGCCCCAGGTCTTATTTATGGCACACGGGATCTTCCATCTTCATTGTGGCATGCCTGATCTTTAGTTGTGGTGTGTGAACTCTTCAGTTACAGTATGTGGGATCTGGTTCCCTAACCAGGGATCAGACCTGATCTCCCTATGTTGGAAATGTGGAGTCTTAGCCACTGGACCACCAGGGAAGTCCTGGTGACAGTGTCTTTAGGTTTATGAGAAATTGCCAAACTCTTCTGTGAATGAGAGTTCTTGCTGCTCTACATCCTTGTTAGCATTGTCAGTTTTCTGGATTTTGGCCTTTCTAATAGGTGTGTAGTAATATCTTGTTTAAATTTGCCTTTCCCTGATGACATGATGTGGTGCATCTTTTCATATGCTTATTTGCCATCTGTGTATCTTCTTTGATATCTGTTACGGTCTTTGGCTTATTTTCTAATCAGATTGTTTTACTGTTGTCTTCAGACTTCTTTGTATATTTTGGATAACATGCTTTTGCAAATATTTTTTCCCAGTTTGTGGTCTGTCTGCTCATTCTCTTGATGTTGTCTTTCACAAAGCAGAAGTTTATTATCTTAATGAAGTTCAGCCTATCAGTGATTTCTTTCATGGATCATGCCTTTGATTTTGTATCTTAAGAAGTCATTGCCATATTTAAGGTCATGTAGGTTTTCTCTTAGGTTATCTTTTAGGATTCTTAAAATTTTGTGTTTTACATTTTGGTTTATGATCCATTTCGAATTAATTTATGTGAAAGTTGGAAGGTCTGTGTCTAGAGTCATTTATTTTTGCATGTGGATGTCCTGCTATTTCAGCACTGAGAAGACTCTCTGCTCTGATACTATCCTTGCTTCTTTGTCAAAGATCAGTTGGCTCTATTTGAGTCTATTTGTGGGCTCTCTAGTCTGTTCCCTTGACCTATTAGTCTGTTCTTGTAACAGTACTACACCGTTTTGATTACTGTAGCTTTTTAAGAAAGTCTTGAACTTGGGCAGTGTCAGCTCTCCAACTTTGTTCGTTTTCAACACATGTTGGCTATTCTGGGTCTTTTTCGTCTCTATATAGTCTTGAGAATCAGTTCAACCATATTCACAAAATAACTTGCAGGGATTTTGATTATGCTTGCATTGAATCTATAGATCGAGTTGGGAAGAACTGACATCTTAACTGTATTGAGTCTTCCTGTTCATGAACATTGACTACCTCTCCATTTATTTAGTTCTTTAATTTTTTTCATAAGTGTGTTTTCATTTTCCCCATATAGATCTTGTATATATGAGATTTATAACTAAGTATTCACTTTTGGGGAGTGATAATGTAAATGGTATTGTGTTTTCCACTTGTTCTTTGTTGATACATAGGAAAACTATTGAATTTTGTACTTTACCCTCGTAATCTGCAGCTTGTTTATTAGTTCCAGAAGTTTTTTGGGGATTCTTTGACATTTTCTACCTAGATGATCATGTCATTTGTGAACAAAGATAGTTTTATTTCTTTCTCTCAAATCTGTATTACTTGTATTTCCTTTTATTGCATTCACTAGGACTTCCAGTAAGATGCCGAGAAGGATTGATGAGAGCAGACATCTTTTCCTTCTTTCTTATCTTAGTGGGAAAGTTTCTAATTTAAGTTGAGAAAGTTCCCTTTTATTTGCTAGTTCACTGAGAGTTTTTATCATGAATGGGTGGTGGTGTTCAGTCACTAAGTCATGTCTGACCCTTTTCAACTCCATGAACTGCAGCACGCCAGGCTTCCCTGTCCTTCACTATTGGCTGGAGTTTGCTCAGATTCATGTACATTGAGTTGGTGCCGTTATATAACCATCTCATCCTCTGCTGCCCCCTTCTTTTGCCCAGCATCAGTGGATTTTCCATCTTCAGCTCTTCACATCAGGTGGCCAAAGTGTTGGAGCTTCAGCATCAGTCCTTCCAATGAATATTCAGAGTTGATTTCCTTTAGGATTAACTGGTTTGATCTCCTTGATGTCCAAGGGACTCTGAAGAGTCTTCTCCAGCACCAAAAATAGAAATCATCAATTCTTTGGCACTCAGCCTCCTTTATGGTCCAACTCTCACATCTGTACATGACTACTGGAAAAACTAAAACTTTGACTTTATGGACCTTTGTTGGCAAAGTGATGTCTCTGCTTTTTAATATGCTGTCTAGGTTTGTCACAGCTTTTCTTCCAACGAGCAAGTTTAATTTCATAGCTGCAGTCACTGTCCACAGTGATTTTGGAGCCCAAGAAAATCTGTCACTGTTTGCACTTTTCCCCATCTATTTACCACAAAGTGATGGGACCGGATGCCATGATCTTAGTTTTTCGAATATTGAGTTTTAAGCCAGCTTTTCACTCTCTTCTTTCACCCTCAGCAAGAGGCTCTTTAGTTCCTCTGCTTTCTGCCATTAGAATGGTATCATCTTCTTAACTGAGGTTATTGATATTTCTCCTGGCAGTCTTGATTCCAGTTTGTGATTCATCCAGCCTAGCATTTCACTTGATGTACTGTGCATAAAAATTAAATAAGCAGGGTGATAGTATACAGTCTCAACATGCTCCTTTCCCAATTTGAACCAGTCCATTGTGTCATGTCTGGTTCTAATTGTTGTTTCTTGACCTGCATACAGGTTTCTCAGGAGGCAGGTCAGGTGGTCTGGTATTCTCATCTCTTTAATTTTCCACAGTTTGTTGTGATCCACACAGTCAAAGGCTTTAGTGTAGTCAGTGAAGCAGAAGTAGATGTTTTTCCAGAATTCTTTTGATTTTTCTAAGATCTAAAGGATGCTGGCAATTTGATGTCTAGTTCCTCTGCCTTTTCTAAATCTAGCTTCCATCTGGAAGCTTTTGGTTTATGTACTTTTGAAGCCTAGCTTGAAGGATTTTGAGCATTACCTTGCTGCATGCAGTCCTTCCTTGTGGCTCAGATGGTAAAGAATCTGCCTGTAGTGCAGAAGACCTGGGTTCAATCCCTGGGTTGGGAAGATCCCCTGGAGAGGGGAATGGCTACCCACTCCAGTGTTCTTGCCTGGAGAATTCCATGGACAGAGGAGCCTGGTGGGCTATATAGTCCTTGGGGTCTCAAAGAGTCAGATTAACACTTTTCATACTTTTTGCTAGTATGTGAAATGAGCACAGTTGTATGATAGTTTGAACATTCTTTGGCATTGCCTTTCTTTGGGATTAGAATGAAAACTGACCTTTTCCAGTCCAGTAGCCACTGCTGAATTTTCCAAATTTGCTGACCTATTAAGAGCAGCACTTGGACAGCATCATCTTGTAGGATTTTAAAAATAACTCAGCTGGAATTCCATTACCTCCACTAGATTTGTTCCTAGTAATACTTCCTAAAGCCCACTTGACTTTACACTCTAGGATGTCTGGCTCTCGGTGTGTGACCACACCATTGTGGTTATCTAGGTCATTAAGACCTTTTTTTGTATAGTTCTTATGTATATTCTTGTCACCTCTTCTTAACGTCTGTTAGGTCCTTGCCATTTCTTGCCCATTTCTGGTTTTGATCTTTAGACAAAGATCTTGCTTCTTTATTAGGATTTTCATTTCTCTGCTTACATTGCACATCTGTTCTTAGCATAGCCTGCCAGGCTCCTCTGTCCATGGAATTCTCCAGGCAAGAATACTGGAGTGAGTTTCCATTTCCTCCTCCAGGAGATCTTCCCAACCCAGGGGTTGAACCTGAGTCTCCTGTACTCCAGGCAGATTCTTTACCACTGAGCCATGAAGCCCACATGTGGTCTGCTTTATTTATTAGAATTCTTAGCATGTTAATCATAATTTTAAATTCCCAATCTGTTAATTTCAACATTCCAGTATGATAATTTTGATGGTTGCTCTGTCTTCAAGTTGGATTTTTTTTTTTTTTTTTGCCTTTTAGTATGTGTTGTAATTTTTTATGGCTAGTTAGACAGGATGTGTTAGGTAAAAGGAAGTGTTTTATATAATAAGCTTTTAATAATGTTGTGTTAAGGCATGGATGTGAGGGAAAGGGAAGTGTTCTAGTTCTGTGATTAGTTCTCAGTTTTTAAATGAGTCTGTGCCTCTGGACTGTGAACTTCACAGGTGCTCCTCATATCCCTTCTTGCCCCCTTAAGTTGGACAGGATTAGCTCTGGTAGGCTGGAGTTGGGTAATTTCCCTTTCCCTAGGTCAGTTAGGTTCTGATAAACCCCCACCAAGTTAGACTCTGGTTAACTCATTTCTCTCTAGAGATTAGGCTTTGTTGTTAAAAGTAAAGGAGACCACCCCTCC
Source organism: Bubalus kerabau (assembly GCF_029407905.1). Taxonomy (NCBI): domain Eukaryota; kingdom Metazoa; phylum Chordata; class Mammalia; order Artiodactyla; family Bovidae; genus Bubalus; species Bubalus kerabau. The sequence continues at coordinate 42,022,384 of NC_073633.1, forward strand.
GAGCCACCTGCACCCCAGGATTTTTCTCATGAGCTGAAATTTACTGTGAGATCTGGTCTAGCTCCTAGAGGAAAACTTACAGAAATGTGGGAGCCCCCCTATAACTGGGCATCCCTGGAGTTTTAAACTCAGGCTGTCCAACACTGAGCATCCAGCAATTTGTCAGCTACAGTTCAGGTTTTTCTACCCTGGCACTGGTTCCCAAGGTGGAGTCTGTTGTCAGTTACTGCTCCATTAAACCATGATCCCCTGTTTACCTGTCTGTCTCAGCAGTTTGTACTGTCTCTTATGGATTCAAAATAATTATTGATTTTTCAGTCTGTTTAACTCTTTCTTTGTTAGGACCTAGTGGCTGTTTCTAATCTCCTTACATTTGCTACTGAAAATTTGCCTTATTTCAATGTTAAAATCCAAGTTTGGCAGAAGTATATCTCAGCCCAATACTTCTACTTTATTTTTCTCACTTAATTCATATTCCACTAATAGCTACTATGGAATCCCCACATTCATGAGCTCCCCTTGACTTGTTTATGGGCAAGTTAGTTCTTTGCTATTTTCTAAGGGTTGTTAGCAGGTGGAGTGGATGTTACTCAGGCAGCATACAGGTTTTTTTTCTTCCTATCGAGAGAAAATGTTTTTCAGTTTATACTTTTCACTGTGGTGTGTGTATCTATATATATTGCAGTTGCAACTAGTGGATGCCATCTATAATATTTGATTCTCCAGTCTCTGTCTAATCATCTTGATTACCCAATATAAGTTTTAAACATTTCAACACCAGTATTTAAAAAAAATTATTTTATTGAAGTACAGTTGGCTTACAGTGTCTTATTAATTTCTGCTGTACAGCAAAGCAGTTCAGTTACAAATATATTCTTTTTCATCATGTTTTATCACAGGACATTGATGCAGTGCTTTATAGCAGTACTGTGAGGTTTATTCATGCTGTATATAATAGTTTGCTTCTGCTAATCCCAAACTGCCAGTCCATCCCTCCAATATCCACTGTCCCCTTGGCAACCACAGTCTGTTTTATACGTCTGTGAGTCTGTTTCTGTTTTGTGAATAAGCTGATTTGTGTCATATTTTAGATTCCTTATGTGAACGTGAAAGTGAAAGTCACTTAGTCGTGTCCGACTCTTTGCAACCCCATGCACTGCATAGTCCGTGGAATTCTCCAGGCCAGAATACTGGAGTGGGTAGGGTTTGTTTTTTTGATGTTGAGTTAAATGGATTTTTATATATTTTGTATATTAACACTTTGTTAGATAATTGTTTGCATATATCTTCATTCAGTAGGCAGTCTTTTCTTTTGTTGGTGTTTTCCTTCCTTGTGCACAAGCTTTTTAGTTTGGTTATTCCCATTTGTCTGTTTTTGTTTTCCTTGCCTTAGGAGACATATTCAAAATATTGCTAAGACTGATAAAAGCATTGTTAATACTACTTACATTTTCTTCTAGGAGTTTTAGGATGTCAAGTCTTACTTTTAAGTTGTCAATCCACTTTGAGTTTATTTTTGTATATCATGTGAAAAAGTCCAGTTTGATTTTTTTTGCATGTAATTGTCCAGTTTTCCCAACACTATTTATTGAGAAGGCTGTCTTTTTCTCATTGTATATTCTTATCTCCTGTGTTGTAGATTAAATGCCCATGTAAGTGTGGGTTCATTTCTGGGCTATTCTGTTTCATCCTTCTGTGTCTACTTTTGTGCAAGTATTATATTATTTTGGTGACTATAGCTTTGTAGTCTGTTTGAAATCAGGGAGCATGGTACCTCTAGTTTGTTCTTCTTTCTCAGTATTGTTTTGGGTAGTTAAGTTAGGCTGTTTTGGATTTTCATACAAATTTAGAGTAGTTGGTTTTGGTTCTGTAAAAAATGCCATTGGTATTTTGGTAGGGATTGCAGTTAATCGGTAGATTATCTTGAGCAGTATAGTCATTTTAACAATATTAATTCTTCTAGTCTGAGCAAAGTATATATTTTCATCTCTTGTCTTAGTTCTTTTCATTATTGTCTTACAGTTTTCTGAGTAGAGATCTTTTACTTCCTAGATTTATTCCTGGGTATCTTATTTCTTTTTGATGCAGTTGTAAATGAGATTGATTCCTTAGTTTCTCTTTCTGATAGCTTGTTGTTAGTGTATAGAAGTGCAACAGATTTTTGTGTTTTAATTTTGTATCCTGCAGCTTAACAGAATCATTCATTTGTTCTATTAGTTTTTTGGTGGTGTCTTTTGGATTTTCTGTATATAGCTGTATTATATCACCTGCAAACAGTGAGTTTTACTTCCTACCCAGTTTGGATTCCCTTTTTTTTCCCCTTCTTTTATTCAGTCCTAGCCAAAGGAATCAGATGGAAAAGTGGTGAGAGTGGGTTTCTTGTCTTGTTCCTAATCTTAGAGGCAGTGCTTTCAGCTTTTCACCATTGAATATGGTGTGTTTGTCATTATCGACTTTATTATGTTGAGTTATGTTCCTTCTGTACCTATTTCGTTGATAGGTTTTATGATAAGTGGAATTTGAATTTTGTCATAAGCTTTTTCTGCATTGATTGAGATGATGTGATTTTTATTCTTCAATTTGGTAACATGGTATTGCCAGATTGATTTGTCGATATTGAACCATCTTTGCATCTCTGGGATAAAATCCCACTTTATCAAGGCTTATGATACTTTTAATGTATTGTTGAATATGTTTTGCTTGTATTTTGTTGAGGATTTTTTCATTTATGTTCATAAGTGATACTGGTCTGTAGTTTTTTTTTTTTTTTTACAGTCCAGGTCTTTATTTTTACACCCATCAGGCCATGAATTCATAAGGAATGGGCTCCATCACTTCCGGTTCCTTTCCATTGGTCCTCACGAAGTATGCTTCTCTGGGTGGAGCAGGCTGGCACTTCAGCTGAACCCAAGTCTCTTTCTCTTTGGCTTCTTTCTTTTTCTGATCATTTTCCTTCACATGTTTCAGGAAACTATCTTGGCTCTTAGAGTGCTTAATATGCTTGATATGCATGTTAATTCTCTTGGCAAGAATCTTGCCCTTAACTTGTTTGTTTACAATGATGCCAACAGCATGCTGGGTAACATTGTAGACTCTCCCAGTTTTGCCATGGTAACATTTGTGGGGGCATTCCATTTTGAACAGTACCCATTCCCTTGATATCTACAATATCACCCTCCTTGTAGATTCTCATGTATTGGCCAAAGGAACAATTCCATGTTTTCTAAAAGACCTAGAGAACATATTGCAGGTTCCCCTCCTTGTTCCCTTTGTGTTGGTCGTTTTGGCGAATTACTGGAAGATGGTGGTTCTGGCTGAAAAGTGGTCTTTGTTTTTTTTTTTTTTTTATTTGAAGGTGGTGACGTCTTTGATTTTGGTATCAGGGTAATGCTGATGTAGTAGAAGTTCAGACGCATTCTTTGCTCATAGATGTTTTGGAATGTTTTGAGAAAAATAGTTGTTAATTGTCTAAATATTTGGTAGTATTCACCTGTGAAGCCATCTGGTCATGGACTTTAATTTCTTGGGAGTCTTCTAAATTACTGATTCAGTTTTATCATTGGTACAGTAAGTCCCCTACATACAAACCAGTAAGTTGTAAACTTTCAAAGATGCAAATGTGTATTCTCTCAGTATCTGATGTGAATGAAGTTGCAGCTTACCCTCCATCTTCTATTGCTGAAAACCTTTCAGCTCTACCATCTTACACCTCCTTCCCTCCTCTAGTCAGTAACTCTTCTTGCCTGTTCACTCGATGTCAGCCCCTGTATGCCACCTGTTTTACTGTTCAGTTCAGTTCAGTCGCTCAGTCGTGCCCGACTCTGCAACCCCGTGAATTGCAGCACGCCAGGCCTCCATGTCCATCACCAACTCCTGGAGTTCACCCAAACTCCTGTCCATCGAGTCGTTGATGCCATCCAGCCATCATCTGGATGGTGATGCCATCCATCTCATCCTCTGTCGTCCCCTTCTCCTCCTGCCCCCAATCCCTCCCAGTATCAGAGTCTTTTCCAATGAGTCAGCTCTCCGCATGAGGTGGCCAAAGTACTGCAGTTTCAGCTTTAGCATCATTCCTTCCAAAGAAATCCCAGGACTGATCTCCTTTAGAATGGACTGGTTGGATCTCCTTGCAGTCCAAGGGACTCTCAAGAGTCTTCTCCAACACCACAGTTCAAAAGCATCAATTCTTTGGTGCTCAGCTTTCTTCACAGTCCAGCTTTCACAACCATACATGACCACAGGAAAAACCATAGCCTTGACTAGACGGACCTTTGTTGGCAAAGTAACGTCTCTGCTTTTGAATATGCATCTAGGTTGATCATAACTTTTCTTCCAAGGAGTAAGCGTCTTTTAATTTCATGGCTGCAGTCACCATCTGCAGTGATTTGGGAACCCAAAAAAATAAAGTCTGACACTGTTTCCACTGTTTTCCCATCTATTTCCCATGAAGTGATGGGACCAGATGCCATAATCTTCGTTTTCTGAATGTTGAGCTTTAAGCCAACTTTTTCACTCTCCTCTTTGACTTTCATCAAGAGGCTTTTTAGTTCCTCTTCACTTTATGCCATAAGGGTGGTGTCATCTGCATATCTGAGGTTATTCTCCCGGCAATCTTGATTCCAGCTGTGCTTCCTCCAGCCCAGCATTTCCCGTGATGTACTCTGCATATAAGTTAAATAAGCAGGGTGACAATATATAGCTTTGACGTACTCCTTTTCCTATTTGGAACCAGTCTGTTGTTTATGTCCAGTTCTAACTGTTGCTTCCTGACCTGCATATAGGTTTCTCAAGAGGCAGGCCAGGTGGTCTGGTATTCCCATCTCTGTCAGAATTTTCCGCAGTTTATTGTGATCCACACAGTCAAAAGCTTTGGCATAGTCAATAAAGCAGAAATAGATGTTCTTCTGGAACTCTCTTGCTTTTTCTACGATCCAGCGGATGTTGGCAATTTGGTCTCTGGTTCCTCTGCCTTTTCTAAAACCAGCTTGAACATCTGGAAGTTCACGGTTCACGTATTGCTGAAGCCTGGCTTGGAGAATTTTGAGCATCACTCTGCTAGCGTGTGAGATGAGTGCAATTGTGCGGTAGTTTGAACATTCTTTGGCATTGCCTTTTTTTTGGGATTGGAATGAAAACTGACCTTTTCCAGTCCTGTGGCCACTGCTGAGTTTTCCAAATTTGCTGGCATATTGAGTGCAGCACTTTCACAGCATCATCTTCCAGGATTTGAAATAGCTCAACTAGAATTCCATCACCTCCACTAGCTTTGTTCGTAGTGATGCTTTCTAAGGCCCACTTGACTTCATGTTCCAGGATGTCTGGCTCTAGGTGAGTGATCACACCATCGTGATTATCTTGGTTGTGAAGCTCTTTTTTGTACACTTTTTCTAGGTATTCTTGCCACCTCTTAATATCTTCTGCTTCTGTTAGGTCCATACCATTTCTGTCCTTTATCGAGCCCATCTTTGCATGAAATGTTCCCTTGGTATCTCTAATTTTCTTGAAGAGATCTCTCGTGTTTCCTATTCTTTTGTTTTCCTCTATTTCTTTGCATTGATTGCTGAGGAAGGCTTTCGTATCTCTTCTTGCTGTTCTTTGGAACTCTGCATTCAGATGCTTATGTCTTTCCTTTTCGCTTCTCTTTTCACAGCTATTTGTAAGGCCTCCCCAAAGAGCCATTTTACCTTTTTGCTTTTCTTTTCCACGGAGATGATCTTGATCCCTGTCTCCTGTACAATGTCACGAACCTCAGTCCATAGTTCATCAGGCACTCTATCAGATCTAGTCCCTTAAATCTGTAGTGTAACATTCAAACTGTTTTACTTTTTTGCTTTTTAATGTATTCAGTCCAGTTCAGTCGCTCAGTCGTGTCTGACTCTTTGCGACCCCATGGACTGTATAGCTGTGCCAGGCTTCCCTGTCCATCACCAGCTCCCAAAGCTTGCTTAAACTCATGTCCATAGAGTCAGTGATGCCATCCAACCATCTCATCCTCTGTCATCCCCTTCTCCTCCTGCCCTCAGTCTTTCCCAGCATCAGGGTCTTTTGAAATGAGTCAGCTCTTCACATCAGGTGACCAAAGTATTGGAGCTTCAGCTTCAGCATCAGTCCTTCCAATAAATATTCAGGACTGATTTCCTTTAGGATTAACTGGTTTGATTGCAGTCCAAGGGACTCTCAAGAGTCTTCTCCAGCACCACAGTTCAAAAGCATCAGTTCTTCAGCCCTCATCTTTCTTTATAGTCCAACTCTCACATCCATACATGACTACTGGGAAAACCATAGTTTTGATTAGATGGCTCTTTGTTGGCAAAGGAACGTCTCTGATTTTTAACATGCTGTCTAGGTTTGTCATTGCTTTTTTTCCAAGGAGCAAGCATCTTTTGACTTGATGGCTGCAGTCACCATCTGCAGTGATTTTGGAGCTCAAGAGAATAAAGTCTGTCACTGTTTCCATTGTTTCCCCATTTATTTGCTGTGAAGTGATGGGACATGAAAAGTATTATAAACCTATTACAGTACAGTACTATACAGCCAGTTGTGTTAGTTGGATACCTAGGCTAGTTTTGTTGAATGAATTGGACTTACGAACATGCTCTTAGAACAGAACTGGTTTGTATATAGGGGACTTACTGTAATTGGTCTCTGTTTATATTTTGTATTTCTTCCTGATTCAGTCTTGGGAGATTGTAGTAGTTGATTATTTCTAGGAGATTATCGAATTCTCCTACGTTGCCCATTTTATCCCCATATAATTGTGTTATGTAGTTTCTTTATGGTCCTTTATATTTCTCTGGTGTCAGGTATTGCGTCTCTTTAATTTTTTTTTTTTTTTGGATCCTCTCTTTTTCTTGATGAGTCTGGCTAAGGGTTTGTTGATTTGGTTTATCTTTTCAAAGAATCAGCTCTTCGTTTTCATCCTTATTTTGTTTTCAAAAAGCAAATTGCATATTTCACGTACGTTGTTTATTGTACAATGTTCGGAAATATAGCTGGCCCTTTATATTGATTTTGTATCCTGTATCCTTGCTGAATTTGTTAACTGTTTCTCTCTCTTTGTGTGTGTTTGTGTGTGTGTGTGTATTATTTAGAATTTTCTGCATATAAGATCATGTCATCTACAATAGAGATACCTTTACTTTTTCTTTCCCAGTTTGAATTGATATTTTTTTCTTATCTAATTGTTTTAGTTACAACTTGCAGTACAATGTTAAATAGACATGGTGAAAGTGGGAGCATTTTAGTTTTAATTTGCACTTTTTCAAGTGCATTTTCATGATTTCCTCAGAAAGGATGTATGGGATGTAGAATTTTAGAATGTTTAAATAAAATCACTTCGGAGGAAGGTAGTAATCTTACCTTTACCGCTCAACAATTTCCTTCTTACATGTTGAATAATAGCTTTATCAGTATTTTTAATAGCTTTCTTATGCCCTCATTCTTTATAAGTATTTCACAATGATGAGCCTCTGTATTGGTGTGGTTCTTCTCATCATTGTGAGAAAACGTATTTTTTTCAAAACAAGAAATTCATGTTCTTTGGTCCTAGGAACATTGAAGTATATTTCTCTGAAAACGTTTTCACTTTCATGTTTTTCCTTTTTTTAAAAAAACCTTGATAGTTGACATATTGATTATCTTATATAATTAGTCTTTTATCTTTTCGCTGTGTGTTATATGAGATTTCCTTGTATATGAGATTTAGCTTGTAACTTACTGATGTTTTTATTGTAGATATCATATTTCAGTTTCCAGGAGCTCTTTTGTTTTCCACTCAACATTCCCTTTTCCAATGGTTTTCTTTTTCCTGTTACTCTAATTACCAGTTTCATGGGAGGCATTATCTTATGGGTTTATCTGATGTGCACCTTTATATGTCTTAGTATCTACTAAGTTAAATGACATAATATTGTCTATTTGTTTGTCTTGTGCATTGATTTATGAACTCCTTGAATGTGTGGACTGTGCTTTATTTATTTTGGTAAATCCTTGTGCCCCACAAAATGCATCTGGCACATTATAGGAGCTCAGTAAGTGTTGCCTGAATGAATTTATCCATAGCACTAAAAAGCTTTTTTAGTGTGTTTCAGAATGGCTGGTATACATCATATTTATTTGTTAGATTGATTGTATATGCCAACAAAAAAGTAATTCTTTAGATTAATTGATGTGTACAAATCAGTTGTTTTGCTGTATTGTTGATTAGATAATCTTGTAGCAAATTTTTTTGTATAGTACCTTCTTAGATGTATGAAACTTCAGGATTGTGTACAAAATCCTTCTGCCAAAGAAAAAATTCATGCTTTATGTATAAAGGTTTTATTGGAAGATAAGGAGAGATTCTTCCTGACAACTTCTGTGATTTACCAGATTTAATATCCTGGGAAGATGTGAAAGCAGTTATTTTGGTAGCAGCCAAGATTTAGCTTCACAAGGTTCTTAGTTACTGCAAACATAATTGAAGTCATATGGCTAAATGAAAAAAGATAGAGATTATTTACTGCATGTTGGAAGTTCATTCTGTGAAATAGGAAGATAATGAAAGAACTGTCATTAAGTGTGAATCCTAAATTACTTGATAGAGAATGACATTTATGTATGTAAATATACATAAAAACTGAGATTAATAGGGAAAGGGCAAAAGAGACATCATGGTTTGCCTAACCTTTAAAAACAGGTAAAGTAGGGAATTCCCTGGCAGTTGAGTGGTTAGGACTCTGTGCTTCACCTCTGAGGGCCTGGGTTCAATCCCTGCTTGGGGAACTAAGATCCACAAGCTGTGCAGTGTGGTCAAAAAATAAAAAAATAGGTAAATGGGATTGTGGTGATGGCAAAACTATAAATTTAGTAAAAATAAGTGAGTTGTCACATAAAATGGGTGGGATTTATGTTATGTAACTTACATAATAAAGCCATTAAAAAAAAAACAGATAAAGAAATAGCTGTTTTCTCCAGTTAAGTGAAAATTTTGAAAAGGGGAAGCTATTTTAGCTTTTACGTTTAAATCTAGCCTATCTTGGCTTTTTGTGTATGGCATGAAGTTGGGGGTCAAGGCTCATATTTTTCCATGCAGATACCTGTGTGTTCTAACATATTGAAAATATTCCCATTAAAATGCACTGGTGCCTTGGAAAATGAGGTGACTATATATATGAGAGAGTCTATTTTTGGACTGTTTTTATTCCATTTTTTGGTCTGTTCTTTTGCCAATAGTGCACAGTCTTGATGACACTGTAATAAATGTTTGGTAGTGTAAACTTCAAAACTACCATAGTATGTAGAAATACAGTTGATTTTTGTACTTTGATCTTATATTTGATAACCTTGCTGAATTCACTTATTGGTTTGTAGTGTTTAGGATTTTCTGCATACACAATTACGATGTCTGTGAAATGGTGTCTGTGAACAAAGTTAGTTTTACTTCTTCCTTTACAGTCTTTATTATTATTCTCTTTCTTTCTTACTTTACTGCACAGTTTAACTTCCAGTACTCTATTGAAACTGAATTTTGAGAATGGTCATGCATGTCTCCTAATTTTAAAGAATATCATTCAGTGTTTTTTAATTGGCTGTTATCCTGTTGGCTTTAGCTGTTTTTGTAATGCTTTGTATCACATTGAGAAGTTTCCTTCCAGTCCTAATTTCTTAAGTGTTGTTAAGAATAAATGTTGAATATTTATCAAATGACTTTCTTGTATCCATTGAGATTTTGTTTTTCTCCCTGTTTTTTGTTAATATGGATAGTTACTATTATTATTATTTTTTAATGGTGGGGTAGGGACTGTGTGGGAATGCGGACTAGAAGTATTATAACATCTTTGCATTTCTGGGATAAATACTACTTGGTTTAAAGAACATTGTTTTTAATATTGGATTCAATTTACTGATATTTCACTAAGGATTTTCCTCTGAATTCATGAAGGATATTTTTATTTCTGATACTTTGGGTTCAGGGATTTGTTTTCTTCAAAGTTGTAAAGTGTTGAATTCTCGGGTATTTTCTGAGTTTGTGCAAGATTGGAATTTTTTTCACCATGTGTTTGCTAGACTTGAGGGAAGCCAAGGAGTTTTTCTTTGTTGGCAGGTTTCAACTCATAAATTCAATTTCTCTGTTCTCTATTTCATTGAACTTTTTCCTCTTAGCACTTGTTCCTTCTTTGTGCTTGCTTTTGTTTTTATTTATTTATTTGACTGCTCTGGGCGTTAGTTGTGGCATGCAGGATATAGTTCCCTGAACAAGGATTGAACCAATCCCCCCTGCGTTGGAAGTCTGGAGTCTTAGCCACTGGACCACCAGGGAGTTCCCTTGCTTTCGTTCTAATTTGCCTACTTCAGTTTAGTGGTTGGCAGACTTAAGACCTGTGGACGACACCTAGCCTGCCATTTTTTTGGTGGTGTTGTTATGGCCTGCAAACTAAAAATATGGTTATTATATTTTTTAATGATTGTGAGGGAAAAACAAGAGTAATATTTGTCATGTGAAAATTATGTAAAATTCAAATTTCGACATCCATTTGTTGGGACACAACTATGTCCACTTCTTTATGTATTGTCTTGTGACTTCTTTTATGCTCTGGCGGTATGGTTGAGTAAAGCTTATACAGACTTTAGAGACTAAAATTTTTACGTCTAGCCCTTTGTAAACAGTTTATCAATCCCCAAGATACTGATTTTTTGAAAAATTTGTGCACAGCATTTCGTTTTGGTATTTTCTGTCATCTATTCTTTGATTATCTTCCCCTGTTTTCGTTTGGATTGAATTTAAAAAATTCCATCCATGTGGCCTGTTGGTTTTTTTTTAGCTACGCCTCTGTGTTTTTTTTTTTTTTTTAGTGTTTATATTAGTCTGCTTAGGTTGACATAATAAAATACCATAGACTGAATGACTTAAACAATGAAAATTTATTTTCTCACGTTTCTGGAGTCTAGAAAGTCCAAGTAATGGTTTTGATAAGGTTCAGTTTTGTTGGGAGCTCTTATCCTGACCTGTAGACAGCTGCTTTCTAGCTTTGTCCTCATATAGAAGAGAGAGGTGACCTTTATGACCTCATTTAACCTTAATTACTTCCTCAAGACCCTATCTCTGTGTATAGTCACTTGGGGGTTAGGGCTTCAGTTTATGAATTTGGGAGGGGACACAGTGCATTTTGTAGCAGTGGTTATGGAGATAAGTATGTACATTCTTAATTTATCAAGTAGAATCAGATTAATATAACAGTTCATGACCAGCTAATGTCCTTGTTGTTCATGTCCTCAGATATATGTTATAAACCCCCCCCCAATAGTTAACTTTATTTGCTTTAAACAGTAGTCATTTAAATAAATGTAGGAAAAATAGTCTTTTATATTTAGTGACATGTTTATTTTTTCTGGATCTTTTCATTCATTCCTGGATTCATTTTCATACTAGTTCATTTCCTATCAGTCTGAAGAACTTCCTTTAGTATTTTTTTTAAACTTGGTTTTTAAAAAAAGATGTAATTCACTGCTATATAATTCACCCTTTAAAAGTGTTAAGTTCAGTGACTTTTATATATTTGCAAAATTGTATAGCCATGACTAGAGTCATTTTAGAACATTTCATCACTGCAAAGAAAGAAACCCTGTGTCCTTGACTGATCACTCTCCATTTTCCTTCAGTTGCTGTTCCACCCACCCAACCATATGCAGCCACCAGTCTTTCTTTTGTCTCTGGATTTGCCCATTCTGGATATTACATATAAATGGGATCATGTAATATGTGGTCTGTTGTGCCTTACTTAGCATAAGGTTTTCAAGGTTCATGTTGTAGCGTGTATCTGTACTTAATTTCTTTTATTACTGAATTATATTCTGTTATATGGATATACTACTTTTTATTTATCCATTTATTAGTTGATAGACATTAGGTTGTTTCTTTTTGACTATTATGAATAACATTGCCATGAACATTTCTGAAGTGTTGGTGTTGAGTAAGTTTTGATTGTTGATAAGCCCATTCTTCCCTCACTAAATTGTCTTGGCATTCATTAATTGAATTCAGTTGAAAATCAATTGAGGGACTTCCTGGTGGTCTAGTGGTTAAAATTCCTCACTCTCAATGAAGGGGGCACTGGTTGATCCCGGGTGTGAGAACTAAAATCCTACATGACGCATGGTGTGGCCCTTAAAAAAGAAAAGAAAAAATCAGTTGTTACAAATGTGGGCATTTATTACTGGACTCTAAATTCTGTTTAAGTGATTGGTATGTTTAGCTTTATGCTGAGTACGGTAGCTTTATATAAGTTTTGAAATTGGGAAGTATGTGTCCCCATTTGTTTCTGTTTTTCAAGATACTTTGAGTTATTTTGTGGTCCCTTGCATTTCCATGTGAATTATATAAGATCAGCTTGTCTATCTTACAAAAATCCCGGGTGGGGCGTTCATAGGGATTGTGTGGAATCTGCATTTCAGTTTTGGGGAGTATTGCTGCCTCACCAATACTAAGTTGTCTAAGTTTGTAACTGTGGAGTATTTATCCTTTTTTTAAAGGCTGGCTATAATTCTGTTTTTTTCCCCAAACAGTTTTGTAGTTTTCTGTGTATGAGTCTTACAGTGTTTTGGTTCAGTTTATTAAGTAGTTTATTTTTGTTGCTGCTGCTGCTGCTAAGTCGCTTCAGTCGTGTCCGACTCTGTGTGACCCCATAGACTGCAGCCCACCAGGCTCCCGCATCCCTGGGATTCTCCAGACAAGAACACTGGAGTGGGTTGCCATTTCCTTCTCCAGTGCATGAAAGTGAAAAGTGAAAATGAAGTTGCTCAGTTGTGTCCGACTCCTAGCAACCCCATGGACTGCAGCCCACCAGGCTCCTCCACCCATGGGATTTTCCAGGCAAGAGTACTGGAGTGGGGTGCCATCGGCTCTATTGTAAATAGGATTGTCTTCTCAATTTCATTTTTGATGTTTATTCCTAGTGTGTAGAAATACAATTATTTTGGTATGTGTTGATCTTGGATCCTGCCATCTTGTCAAACTCATTTATTCCCTTAGTTTGTGTATGTGTGTGCGTGTTTCTTAGGATTTTCTGTTTTATATCCACAGAGTTTAGTGTCTGTGGGGAGTTGTGGAACCAGTCTCCCTCAGATACTGGGGGTGACTGTATACAAGATTATGTCATCCACAAATAAAGGTTTTTTTTTTTTTTAACTTCTTTTTCAATTTGGATCTCTTTTGTTTCTTTTTCTTGCCTTATCACCCTGGCAGAACCTCTAGTATGGTGGTGGTGCTTTAGTTGCTATGTCCTACTCTTGCGACCCTGTGGACTGTAACTCACCAGGCTGTAACTCACACCTCTGTCCATGGTATTTCCCAGACAAGAATACTGGAATGGGTTGCCATTCTCTTCTCCAGGGGATCTTTCGGACCCAGGGATTGAAACCAGGTCTCCTGCGTCACAGGTGGATTCTTTACCACTGAGCCACCAGGGAAGCCTGAACCTCTAGTATAAAATTACATAATTAGAAGTGGTGAAAACTAATGTCTTTGTGTTGTTTTGGTCTAAGGAGGTAGTATTTTTTGTGACGTGTGAATTCTTTCAGATGTCTGAAAATGTGTTTAGCTTTGAAGGCTTCTTTTAAACCTACAGCATTACATTGATTCTTTAAATGCTTAATGACGGGTGTCATTCCCTTGTCTTCTGTTTTACATTGTTTCCCACAAGTAGTCAGTCTGCTGTTCCATCCTTTTTCCTCTGATCTGTTCTTTTTTCCTTCCCTGCTTATAAGGTTTTTCTCTTCGTCTTTTTTCAGTGCCTGATCTTTATGTGCCTAGGTATGACTTTTTTTGTAATGTTGCTGAGCTTCTTGGATCTGTGGATGAAAATCTTTCCCTTTGGGAATACTTTTGTTCAATTTCTCTTCAAATGTTTCTCCTTTCTTTCTCCTGCCATTTTGGAAGTGCTGCTACTAGTATGTTAGATCATCGGATGTGTCCCACAGGTCTCTGACACATTTTGCTTTTTTCTCTATCCTTCAGTCTAGATCCCCAACCCCTGAGCCATGGACCAGAAAAATTGTCTTCATGAAACAGGTCCCTGGTGCCAGAAAGGTTGGGGACCACAAGTCAAGATGATTTACTTTAATACATTTCCGCTCACTTCAGTTTCTGAATAATTTACTTTAATAATCTTAGCTCACCTCAGTTTTAAGGGTAGGATCGAACTCTTCTTTCAGACAGGGCCCTGGAATCTTAAGTGCTATGACACTAAGTTTCTGTTTTCAGGCCAAGTTTCTGCATCACTGGAAATTCTGCAGAAGTCTGCTGGAGGATAATTGATGGTAGCAAGACTTGTTTTCTGTTGAGGGCAGGTTTTAGTCTGCCCATACTCAGGCATTAAAAGTTTGGTTTCTCTGTGTTCCAGCAAAGTTTCTTGGCCTATAGCATCCTTTTTTTGTCTGCATTTGTACTTCAGCCAGCGTAGATGCCATGCAGGGTTGAAAGCACTAGTAGTCTGCGGTCACGTAGAGATGGCTGGTCCCTCTCTGGAATTCAGTTGATTTAGACTTACTTTGTACCCAGAGGTATTCAGTGGCTTTAAAGAAAGAATAGAATTTTAAATTTATTTAGTGTTTTGTCACTGTATGTTCTTAGTGAACTTCTATATTCTAACTGGAAGTCCTTTATTAAAGAGTGTTTGAGTGAGGTCAAGATCTCAAGTCAGTTTTTCAAGGGGTACATTGATTTAGTTGTTGCTTTTGCATATTTGAGGTAAATGAAAGTTATACAGATAAAGTTACTTTAATTGGGTTAGTGAGTCGTGCTAACATGTTCTCAAGATACATTGGTATAGTTTATATGCTTTCAGTGATGAATTAGGCAAAGTGGGAAACTAAAAAGTTGATTTGGATTTTGATGAATTATAAACACTGACGTCTAGACAGATTATATGTCTTTGCCTTCATCTACCTCCGTCCTGCCCTTTGATTTTGGAAGACCAATGCTGGATTCTTTACATTGAAAGTTAATTTTTTCAGTTTTCAATTTGAAAAATCACCTGGCAGCAACATTGTGACTGCAGTGGGAAAACTAGTAGCTAGTACATTTTTAAATGGTTAAAATATTATGTTTTATGTTGTATGAATTGTATCTCAATTAAAAAATCAATGAGCTGTTTGAAAGGCCCTTTCTGATGTTTATTTAAATTTTTAATCATAATGGACATTTGTTTGCTTTTATTGGCAGTTGTTTATTAGTCTGTAGATTTCAAGAGTTTGATTTTGTATCAGTGCCAGCTAACTTTCAAAATTGAATTTATTTGAAGAATACTGTTAGGTTTGATCTTAGCCAAAAGGCTGAGAAGCCATGAAGAAAACTATTAGAAAAATAACTGTTACAACATACCTTGCTTTTTGATTTAGTCATGAGAGTTACTTGTTAAAACTTTACCCTTTGTTTTATAAGTTTTTCATGAGAAATTGATGGAATATGTAAAAGTGTGATGTTGGTAAACCGTTGAGAAGCTTGTTATGTTATACAGAGTGCTTTTTTTTGGTTTTTTTTTTTTAATGAATGGCTCTTGAAATCTGATGTGATTTTACTTGGTTTTCAACAATCTCTTTTTCCACCTTTCCCTTCTTGAGTCTTATTTATGGATAATTCTGTCCTTTTTAACCCTCCCTACTCTGTCTCTCCAGCCTTGGCAACAGTTTTGAAGGTGGTTCCCATGTAACATCACCATTAAACCCAAATGAAAACTTCAATGTTGTCATTAAAGAAGAGCCTCTGGATGATTATGAATATGAACTTGGTGAGTGCCCAGAAGGGGTCACTGTGAAACAGGAAGAGACAGATGAGGAAACAGATGTATACTCAAACAGTGATGATGATCCTATACTAGAGAAACAGCTGAAGAGGCACAATAAAGCTGATAACCTGGAAGCTGACCATCCATCTTCTAAATGGCAACCAAATAGCCCATCAGGTGTTGCTAAAGCTAAAATGTTCAAATTAGATGCTGGAAAGATGCCAGTAGTCTATCTGGAGCCCTGTGCTGTCACCAAAAGCACAGTGAAGGTTTCTGAGCTCCCTGACAACATGCTTTCCACATCTCGGAAGGATAGATCTCTGTTGACAGAATTAGACTATTTGCCTGCGTACATTGAAAATTCTAATGAGACTGGCTTCTGCTTAGGCAGAGAATCAGAAAACGATCTTGGAAGACATTCACCAGATATCAGAGTGGTACAAAAATATCCCTCACTTAAAGAAGCTCAGTGGAAATACCCTGATATATCTGACAGTGTTAACACAGAAAAACTACTTGATGGTTCAAAGAGTTCAGTTGGGGACTCGTTTTTAGGAAAAGAGGACTTGGGCAGAAAGAAAACTATGCTTAAGATTTCAGCGGCTCCCAGGACTGTGAATGCTAATCAGAATGCCCCTCCAAATGTCCCTGGAAAAAGAGGAAGGCCACGAAAACTGAAACTGTCTAAGGCAGGGCGGCCACCTAAAAACACAGGAAGATCTTTAACTTCTACAAAGAACACTCTTACGGGCCCTGGGAGTACCTTTCCAGATGTGAAACCTGATCTGGAAGATGTAGATGGTGTTCTCTTTGTTTCCTTTGAATCAAAGGTAAGATTGTCATTTTTAGCTTTCTTTCTAAGGCCAAATAATCATCATTGAATTGTATACTAGCTGCTAGTTATCTTAGAATGTAGTTACTGTGAATGCATCCATTATATGAGGTTGTGTGCATGGGAAGGGGAGTATCTCTGAAATATTGGGTTAGCAGTATTAACCCAATGCTTCAACTAGATTATTTTTCTTTCAGATTTTTAGAGAAACTTAGTCTTTCTTAATTGACTACACAGAGGTTGAATTCTCTCTGCCTGTTCTTTTCCTCCCTCCTTGTTAATTGCTGAGTAAATCTATCTTTATTTAAACAGGGGCCTCCCAGGTGGAGCTAGTGGTAAAGAACCTATCTGCCAATGCAGGAGACATAAGAGACGTAGGTTCGATCCTTTGGTTGGGAAGATCCTCTGGAGGAGGTTATGGCAACCCACTCCAGTATTCTTACATGGAGAATCCCATGGACAGAGGAACCTAGCGTGCTACAGTCCATGGGGTCACAAAGAGTCGGACACAACTGGAGCAACTTAGCATGCATGCAGAAGAAATCAGTATACAAATTGCAATAAATGGGCATAAATACAGTTCTAAGTCAGTTAGCTGAGTGTATGATATTTAAATTTTTTGCTTTCTCCCCACTATTAAAGTGATGTTAATGTAGAACATTTAGAAAATAGTGAAAAGTATCAACATGGAAAAAATGCCCCTGGTTTACTTTTAAATCCTTAGAAGTGACATTAACCACTTTTTTCTTTCCTTTTTTTTTTTTTTTTTTTTTTTAAAATACAGGAAGCTCTAGATATTCATGCAGTTGATGGAACAAATGAAGAATCTTGTAGTCTTCAGGCATCAGCTGCAAATGACCCAGGTATTATATAATAGTAAAAAAAAAAAAGAGAGATGGAGAATTTGGCTCTAGAAGTGAAAGAAGCAATGTGTAGTCTGCTGTAGTATATAGCAGCTTATTTTTATCATTGTTTTCTGAGTAGGTTGCAGAGCAAGAATTTCCCAGTTGGAAAAGGAATTGATAGAAGATTTGAAGGCCTTGCGGCACAAGCAAGTCATACATCCTGGTCTTCAAGAAGGTATAATTCTCTAAAAACTATGCAAGCCTGGTTTTGTTGTTGTTGTTGTTGTTGTTGTTCTTGCCCTCTCTTTTTTCTCTCTTCCCCTTGCTCCTTCCCCAAACCTTTTCTGTTTTCCTCCTTTCCCCTTTCTTTTGATTTCATTTATTTTAGCCCTTCTCTCAGCTTGCATTTTTTCTGTTCTCTTTGTTCATGATTCTTTCCCGTAATTAAAAAGCATGCCTAGGTCTTTGGTATCCTAAGAGAAACCTTTCAGACTCTGAGGATACTGTTCTATCATTGGTGAAGCATAATATATTATGCATTAAAAATGTATCATGGTAAGAAAGTGGTGTTTTTCTTTCTTATAAAGCAATTTTGGTTGCTTTTGTTTCTGGGGGTTTTTGAAGGTTCCTTTGTTTTGTTTTTGGAGGGGAAGACCCTACTTTTTTTATGTACTTGGTAATATATTTAGCTGTGTAAAGAGAATACTTATTTCTCATACGTGACTGTAAACATTTTATATATTTCATATATTGCTTGGAGTGTAGTTTAAAATTTTAATCATTACATATTTTGTTGAAATAGTTTATCTTGGCCTTGATTATATGGTTTAATCCTTTTTTAAAGAATAGCAAAATTTACCATACCTATGCCATTATAATTAACTACTGACTTTCCTCCCTGTTTGCACTGTAAATAGAAGGACTATAAACCATGCCTCAACTTTTAGTTTTCTCGTATCTTTTATTTTAGGTATGCTTCTTGGAGTAGTTTGAGTTTTGACACTTAGTCAATTTTCAAAGGACTGTCTAGGCTGATTCACATTGTATAGTAGATCATTTATATGAAAGTCTAAGCATTATATATCAACAGAACATTGATTTATAAACAGCCATTCAGTTTCTAAATTCAGTAGTAATATTTGAACTTTTGCTTTAATGTGAGACTGTGTGACAGTATGGTGTTAAAGTATGTAAATTTCAACCCAAGTAATTAGGACTGGATACTGTGGATTGTAATGGAAGATCAGTCATGTCATATTAGTCATGCTGGTAATAATGTTTGCTGTCCTTTATTGTTTGTTTTCATTTCTGCTATTTTATTTAAATAATATTCTCTTTTCTCAGTTAACTTTTCGTTTTCCCCTCACTCCTACATTTTTTAAAGTACTCTTTATAACATTTACATTGTGTTCTTTCAGCCTAATCACTACATTTATTTTATTGTCTTAGTTCTAGAGTTAAATATATTTAGTGCTCCCTGCTGATCTTTTTGCTCTGTTTGTTAGTTTTTTTGGCTAAGGTTTGAGTTTTTTCCTTTCCTTATAGACATTTTAGTCATATCTGTGATTTTTTTTCCCTGTGTAATGGGGCTTCAAAGTCAAATACTTATGGGAACTAAGCAGGTAACATATAGTGAAATTAGCCTTAATTTGTGGGTGGCGTTGGACTCTAGTTGGCTGGAATATAGGTTCTTTTTCTAAAGGGTCATCCACATCAGTTCAGTTCAGTCACTCAGTCGTGTCTGACTCTTTGCGACCCCATGAATCACAGCACACCAGGCCTCCCTGTCCATCCCCAACTCCCAGAGTCCACCCAAACCTATGTCCATTGAGTCGGTGATGCCATCCAACCATCTCATCCTCTGTCGTCCCCTTCTCCTCTTGCCCTCAATCTTTCCCAGCGTCAGGGTCTTTTCCAGTGAGTCAGCTCTTCGTATCAGGTGGCCAAAGGATTGGAGTTTCAGCTTCAACATCAGTCCTTCCATTGAACACCCAGGACTGATCTCCTTTAGGATGGACTGGTTGGATCTCCTTGCAGTCCAAGGGACTCTCAAGAGTCTTCTCCACATCAGTGAATTGTCAAATAGGAATGTAGGCCCATTATTTTCAGAAATTCCCATTGTGGTGTAGAAGATAAAGTAAGTATTTTTATGTAAAATATATCCGTTGTAAGTGGTGGCAGCTGATACAGTTTTTTTGGACAGAAAAGTGTGTGAGGCATCAGCTTTCACTTACTACACAAATTATGCATTTAGTGTTCAAGTTTGTACTTAATCCTCACATTGTTAAGGGTAAATTCAACTACATTCTTATATAGTTTTACAGTTAAATCTATAATCCATGTGTACTTTCTAAAATCCATGAGGCACTTTCCATAATGTATAAGGTAGAATTACAGTTTGAAGGTTTTCCTCTATTTTATTTTGGCAGATGTCTCCCCCAGCCCCCAACCTTTGCTTAAGACTTAAAATATTAAAAGAATTAAGTTAGTTTGACTAAATGTTTATAGTAACTTATGGTGCCAGCTAAGTATCTGCAGATAGTGAAAATACTTGTCTAGATTCCTTTCTAAGAATTGATGTTTGAAGTAATTTATTAAATTTATTACATTTCAATTCAGTACTTTGCCTTTCTGTCAACTGTAGCATTTCCTTATTTTTTAGAAAAGGAGCACTTCTAAATCTAGAAAGATTTTGAGCTGGAAAAAAAAAAACTTGAAAAACTTTGTGAACTTCCTTTGTAATTGTGGAAGAAATGTTGTTAAGCCTGAGAAAATGTTTTTATTGTTGTTGTTTATAGTTTTGTTGCTAAAATAAGATTCTTAATTTTGTTTTCCACAGTGTGATAGTTTTGTTTTCCACAGTGTGATAGTTTTGTCTTCCATACTTTTCTTTGCTGCTTCCAAATTGGTTTATTTTCTAAGCCCATCATCCTGAAATTACAATTTTTTGATTTTTAAAGGTATTGTTATAAAAGCGTTTTCTACTTCATTGCTACCAAGTAAATTAATTCTATGTCAGTTGTTACATTCATGTTTTATTTTAGGTAAGTATTAGATTTGCAGAAATAGTGGAATCATAGTACAGAGTTCCCATATACTCAACATCCAGTTTCCCCTGTAGTTAACATCTAACTTTAGCACAATACATTTGTTACAATTAGAGAACGTACTGATATACTATTATTTACTAAAGTGCATACTTCATTCAGATTTCCTTAGTTAGTTTTTTATGTTTCAAGGTATCACCTAGGAAAATGTCGTAGTACTGCATCTAGTAGTCATGTCTCCTTAGGATCATGTTGGCTGGGATGGTTTCTCAGACTGTTTTGTTTTTAATTATTTTGACAGTTTTGAGGAATACTGGTCAGGTATTTTGTAGAATGACCCTCAGTTGAGATTTGTTTGATATTTTTCTCATGGTTCACCTGAGACCATATGTTTATAGGAAGAAGACTACAAAGGTAAAGTGCCATTCTCATCTTACCATATCAAGGATAAATATTATCAGCATAATTTGTCACTGACATTTTTATGCTGTACTCTTTGGAAGGAAGTCACTGTGTAGTCCACACTTAATGAGTGGTACGGTATGCTTCTCTTTCTTGAGGATGGAGTATTTGCATAAATTACTTGGAATTTTTCTGCAGCCAGAGATTTCTTTCTCCCTCATTTTCATTCAGTCTTTTATATCAGTATGAACTCTGTCAGTTTTAATGTTAAATTCCTTAAATGACAGTATTCTCAGGGTACTCTCTTTCTTTTTAGTTACTTAAAAAAATCTCTGAATGTAGTGTTAAATCAGTGGTTAGGTAGAGTTTTTCTTTTATATATCTATATCTACTTTTCTGTTCTATGTTCAGTAGTTATACAGGTTTTTCTTTGGAGTGTATTTTTGTGGATATCTCCTATTTAAGTGCATTTAGCTAGATGTGCACTTTTTTTTTTTTTTTTTGCTACAGTTTATCGTCTTAGGTGATTCTGCCTTGAACCTAGAGGGTTATCTGTTTTTGTTTGTTTCTTTATGAGTCTTTTTTTTAATGGTGATATAATGTATTCTTAAGAAGTTGCTCCTAATATGATGAAAAGGCAGAAGCTTTTAGGGGTATGATTTAAACCATCATGTGCAAAGCATCATATGCTTTTAGGGGGATATGCTTAGAATTATTTAACTTATTTTTGCCAGCTGAAGTTACTCTCATTCATATGGAACCAACTAAGTCTGGGTCTTATGGCAAATAAGTCTTCATGGCAAATAGATGGAGAAACATGGGGAAATAAGTCTTCATGGCAAATAGATGGGGAAACATGGCAAGTAGATGGGGAAACAATGGAAACAGTGAGAGACTTTATTTTTGGGGGCTCCAAAATCACTCACTGCAGATGGTGTCTGCAGCCATGAAATCAAAAGACACTTGCACCTTGGAAGAAAGCTATGACCAACCTAGACAGCATATTAAAAAACAGAGACATTACTTTGCCGACAGAAGTCTGTCTAGTCAAAAGCTGTGGTTTTTCCAGTAGTCATGTGTGGTTGTGAGGGATGGACTATAAAGAAAGCTGAGTGCCAAAGAATTGATGCTTTTGAACTGTGGTGTTTGAGAAGACTCTGTGAGAGTCCCTTGGACTGCAAGGAGATCCAACCAGTCCATCTTAAAGGAAATCAGTCCTGAATATATATTCATTGGAAGGACTGATGCTGAAGCTCCAATCCTTTGGCCACTTGATGCGAAGAACTGACTCATTTGAAGAGACCCTGATACTGGGAAAGATTGAAGGTGGGAGAAGGGGACAAGAGAGGATGAAATGATGGGATGGTATCACCTACTGGATGCACATGAGTTTGAGTAAGCTCTGTGAGGTGGTGCTGGACAGGGAAGCCTGTCGTGCTGTAGTCCATGGGGTTGCGAAGAGTCGGACACAACTGAGTGACTGAACTGAAACTGAAAGTCTGGGTCTCAAGTATTTGTTTCTTGGGGAAGGATTTTCTCTAAGGACAAACATTTCAAGATGTGTAGGTAAGCTAAGTTGGGAATTACTTTGAGTAGTGTCCATGTGCCATTGACCTGTCTACTGTTAAGGCTTTAACAAAATAAGTATATTTAAAAGAAATTTGATCTTTTTGTTGATATTTTTTGGAGAAGGCAATGGCACCCCACTCCAGTACTCTTGCCTGGAAAATCCCATGGATGGAGGAGCCTGGTAGGCTGCAGTCCATGGGGTTGCTAAGAGTTGGACACGACTGAGCGACTTCACTTTCACTTTTCACTTTCATGCACTGGAGAAGGAAATGGCAACCCACTCCACTATTCTTGCCTGGAGAATCCCAGGGACGGCGGAGCCTGGTGGGCTGCCGTCTGTGGGGTTGCACAGAGTCGGACACTACTGAAGTGACTTAGCGGTAGCAGCAGTTGATATTTTTAGGATCATTTGATACACCTTTTGGGGGAAGATGGCAGTTCAAAATATTAGCAAATCCAGACAAGAAGATATGTAGGGAAAACAGTCTGTAAATTTGATTGTCCTGGTCTAGATTTTGCATGTCTGCCTACCTATTTGGCTGTGTGGATACATTTTTAACAACTTAATTCCTTTCTTTCTGTTTTCTCTGTAGGCTCAAGTAGTTTTTGTCTGTAATAATAATATGTTTCTCTTTTCAAAGCACTACAGTATCTGATTTTATCCTTTGTTTAGGATTCAGTGTGACTTGAATTTCTGCAATATTTTGCATTCTGCTCCACTCTGGTTCCACTCTGCTCTCCCTCCCCACCTTTCCTAGTTAATTCTTACTTATTCTAATTTAAGAATTACACTCTCTGTACAGTTTTACCAGGTTGCCTTGGGCTTTTCAAGTATTGTTCCATTTGCCTCTCACAGGACTTTATTTACCCTATTGTAACTACTAATGAGTCAGTTGGGAAAAACAACACAAAAGCTCCATGAGGTCTGGGAAATGTCTTTGATCTCTGTCCTCATCTGTATTGCAGAGCATTTGAAAGAGAAGGTACAGTTAATTCTTAAAACATAAAACCCAGTGCAGTAGATTGATACTTCACTGATGAGAAAGCAGAAGCTAAGAGAAATTTAGCCCAAAGTCAGGATTAGAGAACAGTTTTTTGACCCATATTAACCTGCCTGCCAAAGCAGGAGACGTAAGAGACACGGGTTTGATCCCTGGTTTGGGAGGATCCCCTGAAGGCGGGCATGGCAGTCCACTCCAGTATTTTTGCCTGGAGAATCCCATGGACAGAGCAGTGTGGTAGACTACAGTCCACAGGGCCGCAGAGAGTCGGACCCAACTGACAGTGGCAGCACACACGCACACGTTTTTCTCCCTAGTTGATTGAAACATGAGGAAAATACTTCATTGATGTTCATTTTAATCACATTATGTGATTCAATAAAATAAGCATGATAAAATGATACTTATTTTAAAGAACTAGAATTATAAACTAAAACCAAATTGCCATCTTTGTTTATTAAGTTTTATGTGGAGTATATACAAATCAACCTTAAGAGAACTTGAAGCTTATAACCTGACCAGTGTCTTCACCTTGCAGGAAACGAGTACTATGTAAGCTTTTTATTGGAAACCTGTACCTGTGACTTCTAGTAGTTAATACCATGATAGTTGATGCCTTGAATTTCTTATTTCAGTTTTGTTCAAATTTAGGTTAAATGCTTTCCTGCTCAGTAATATGAAGCCAGTAATTGTACAAACAAGGAAATCCAGATTAGAAATTTGTCACTAGTAACAGAAAAAATTCAAATTTAAGAACAATAGGATATAGATTTATACCAATAAGATGAGGACAGTTTTAAAAGTCCAGTGATATAAAATGTTGATGAAGATGTGGGTCAGCAATGACTCTTAACACTATTGGAGAGAGTATAAATGGAGAGTTAATTGGCAGTCTAGTGAACAACTTCCCAACTAGTGCAGTATTGCATGTGGTTATCCATGATTGTGTGACAGGTATGCTCTTGAAACACTTGACCTCAGAGTGGCCAGACAAGACCACGGGAAATTAATAACTGTAACTGGTTGCCTCTAGCCATAAGCAGCCTCATGTTTATTCCAGTTTGTTACGTAATTAGTTTTCTTATTTCCCATTAAATAAGAAAGATTCAGAATAACTAGGTGTATCAGTTAGAATTCTGAATTGCAAACATCAGAATCCACTCACTCTGCAGGTGCAATAGAATATAAATTTATTAAAGGATATTAGATGATTTACAGAGAGAATCTCCTGAAAGGCAGAAAAACAGACTCTAGGACTATGCAGTCAGGAAAAATGTCCAAAAAAAAAAAAGGAAAAATGTCCAAATTATATTCCCTGAGACTGCAGCCATGATATTAAAAGACACTCCTTGGAAGAAAAGTTATGACCAACCTAGATAGCATATTGGAAAGCAGAGACATTACTTTGCCAACAAAGGTCCATCTAGTCAAGGCTATGGTTTTTCCAGTGGTCATGTATAAATGTGAGAGTTGGACTGTGAAGAAAGCTGAGCGCCGAAGAATTGATGCTTTTGAACTGTGGTGTTGGAGAAGACTCTTGAGAGTCCCTTGGACTGCAAGGAGATCCAACCAGTCCATTCTAAAGGAGATCAGTCCTGGGATTTCTTTGGAAGGACTGATGCTAAAGCTGAAACTCCAGTACTTTGGTCACCTCATGTGAAGAGTTGACTCACTGGAAAAGACTCTGATGCTGGGAGGGATTAGGGGCAAGAGGAGAAGGGGACGACAGAGGATGAGATGGCTGGATGGCATCACTGACTTGATGGACGTGAGTCTGAGTGGACTCTGGGAGTTGGTGATGGACAGGGAGACCTGGCGTGCTGCGACTCATGGGGTCGCAAAGAGTCGGACACGACTGAGCAACTGAACTGAACGGAACTGAACTTAAGAGCCTATACAAACAGTCTCACAACATTGAACAGTTACTACCATTTTCAACATAGTACACTGAACACAGTATACTACAGCTAGGACATTGATTACTTTTACCTCTAAAAGTCCTTAACTTGGCCAAATAGTATCAACTTCATTAACACAATTCTGCATAGTATTCCTTTGCTTATGGTCCTCTCTTCTAGATTGGAGCCTTTTATGGCTACATCTGTGTTTTAACACCTCTCTGTTGAAGAGGTGGGGGTTATAATGTGGAAAAGTAATAGCTTTTGGAAAGGTTCTCAGAATATTTTGGGCAGCCACATGTATGTCAAACAGAAACCAGTAAATTAAAGATGAACATATCCCATTATACAGCAATTCCACTCTTGGGTAAATGCCATAAGGAAAAGCTAAATACACTAGAGAAGCTTTCATACATGTTCATATTTGTGATAGACTTTTTTGTACAAGATGTACAATTACCCTGCAGTATTTTTTGTAATAGTTTAAAATAGGAAACAGCTTAATTCTCATCAAGAGGAGAATGGTGAATAAATGACATTCATTCATAATCTGGAATAGTGTACAACAGTGAAAATAAATCATGTAGAGATAAACCCGTCAACATAGACAAATCTTTGATGTAAAATGTTAGAGAAAAAAAGGTAGAAAGATAGGTAAAATATATGCTTTCCCAGTACCTACAGATAAGCCATAATATTTATAGGCTCCATTAACTATAAATATCTTAATAATAACTAAAGAATTAGTAGCCTTCACCAGGCCAGACGCTCAGACTATTGTATGTTTGTATTAGAGGTCCTAGAAAATCTCTGGGGTATAAAGTATTAAAGTACAAAAGGTCTGAAGTCTGCTCTGTTTATGTATTAGTTATCTATTGCTGCTTAACAGATTGCTACAAACCTAGTACCTTAAAACAACACATTTACTGTCTCAGGGTTCAGTGGGTCGGGTGTTAGGCCATAGCTTAACTGGGTCCTCCTTTTAAGGTATCACAGGATTGCACTCAAGATGTGAGTCTTGTCTTCTCATCAAAGGTTTGACTGGGGAGGGATCTGCTTCCAGTTTCCCCCAGGTTGTTGGCAGAATTTTTATCCTTGCAGCTCTAGCAGGATGGATGATAACACTCACTCTTAGATTATCACATATACATACATAATCATGTACATCCTATCCCTTTTGCCACTGGTTAGAAGCAAGTCACAGGGCCCACCAACGTTCAAGATAGAAAGGGGAGGATTTTGTAAATATATAATACCCAGGAAGTGAGGATCATGAGGCCATCTTAAAGTCTGTCTGCCACTTTCAACTTTTATTTCATCATTTCTGGTCTCCACTTATTCTTTATTATACCCCTCCCTCCCCCCTCCACCCCAACCAGAGATTAAAAAATACCCAATATGAAAAGAAAAAAAATACCCAATATGATTCTTTTTTTTTTGTAGTGGGCTTAAAATTGAATTCAGTGGATCCAACAATGAGCATTGATCTTAAGTACTTGGGAGTACAGCTACCTTTGGCTCCAGCCACTAGCTTTCCATTCTGGAACCTTACCGGAGCCAACCCTGCCTCTCCTGGTGAGTGCACAGTATTTGTAAACTCAGACAAGTTTGTGATAAAAATAAAATGCTACCATTGTTAGAGACATTTAGGATACTCTAATTAAATCCTTTATCTAGTGGTGAGTCTTAACTATGATTTATACATTTTAGATGAAATGTTAGTAATTAATTAGATATTAAATATTGGCTTCCTTGAATTTTGATCGTCTCTTTTACTTTTACTTTTATAGATGCTGGATTTCCCTTTGTTTCTAGGACAGGGAAGACCAATGATTTCACCAAGATCAAGGGATGGAGGGGAAAGTTTCATAGTGCTTCTGCATCTAGGAATGAAGGTAGTCAGCTTTTTAAAAATTTAAAAATACATTCTGAAACATGTGGCCAAAGACTCTTGTTAAAAGTAAACCTTGGTTGTTTTTCTTTATCTCTTCTTTTCGATGCTTTAAAATAAACTGAAAATAATTATCTTGCCTTTTTTTGTTCATTTTCTGTGTCTTGTAGTCCCTATCCTGGGTTTCAGTCCCTAACCATGTCAGACTTAAATAATTCTTGCAGCCTTTTCAAACTGCACTTCCTTTCTGTTCCTACAGTTATAAAAAGCATCATCGTCAAGCATTATTTCAGAACTGTATACTTCAGAGCTGTATAGTGATTTCCAATAATGTTATAGTACTTCAAAATAAACTTCTAAATTCAATCTGAAATCTAAATTTTGATTGTGTGTCTGTTGGTCTCCTTTCTTAGTGCTTTTCCTTTTAAACTGCAATTGTTTGCAGTTACACTCTAACTAGATAAATTTATTGTTTATTCAATATAATTTTTCTCCTCTTTTAATCTTTGTACAGTATTATAATAGTGTAATGCTTGTCTCTGTTAAACTTGCTTTTTCTTGTTCCTTAAAAACTAAATTTTATACTACTGTTTTTGTGCCCTTAACTTTTTCCCTTTTGAGGAGGGACAGTTTGGAAGATCTGGTAGCTTATAAATGAATGCTCCTGGCCTTTTTAAGTGTATTTTTCTAGAGACATAAATATCTGTCTTACATTTCTTTAAGTATCTGTTTATCTTTATTTCTAGGTGGAAATTCTGAAGGTCCGTTGAAAAACCGTTCTGCTTTCTGCAGTGATAAGCTGGATGAATACTTGGAAAATGAAGGCAAGCTGATGGAAACAAGCATGGGTTTCTCTTCTAATGCTCCCACGTCGCCTGTGGTATACCAGCTTCCCACCAAGAGTACCAGCTATGTTCGAACACTTGATAGTGTGCTGAAGAAGCAGTCTACCATTTCCCCTTCTACCTCTTACTCTTTGAAACCTCATTCTGTACCCTCTGTCTCTCGAAAGGCAAAGTCTCAAAACAAACAGGCAACTTTCAGTGGCCGAACGAAATCATCTTATAAATCCATTTTACCATACCCTGTTTCACCAAAGCAGAAACACACTCATATGATTCCAGGAGATAAGATTACCAAGAATTGTTCAAGCACCACCTCAGAAAACCGGGTGAATAACTTGATTGTGCCAACTTTAGATGAAAATACATTTCCAAAGCAAATTAGTTTGCGGCAGGCACACCAGCAGCAGCAGCAGCAGCAACAACAACAGGGATCTCGCCCTCCAGGCTTGTCTAAATCTCAAGTGAAGCTAATGGATTTGGAAGACTGTGCACTTTGGGAAGGAAAACCAAGGACCTATATCACTGAAGAGCGAGCAGATGTATCCTTAACAACTCTGCTTACGGCTCAAGTAGGTACCTTTTGTTTTCCAAAAGCATATTAGTCTTGTCGAGAAAGAATTAGGTCGTTAGAACAAATGAGAATGGGGCTTTTTGGCAGGAGGATGGGGTGTTTAGTTACCTTAGTGACAGCTAAGGAAACGTCTTCCACATTTGTTCTTTATCAACTAGACATCAAGTGTAGATTCCTCCTACCAGCAGGGGGAGACGGTACAATCGTGCTTTTGAATTGTCCTTCTCCTTTATAAAGGCAGCTGACTATTTTGAACATTTTTAATTTCATTCTCCAGCATGTGGGCAAGTACATTTACTGGGCTTGTTAAAAACAGCTTTGAAAACTCTGCTTAGAAGGTATTAAATCCCAGAAAATGCCCCAAATTATCAACCTACAGAGAAAATGGTTTTGTCTTTTATAAAATTATATATTAAGAAATTTTCATTAATTGTTGATTCACCTATGGTAACATGCACCAAGGCTTTAACATATGATTCACCTATGGTAACATAGGTGAATGGTATGTTAAAGCCTTGGTGCATGTGAAATGATACAGGAGCATGTGGATAAGTTTTCTGTCATGAAATTTCTGTAGTTTACCTTCCATATTTTAAATTCTGTGACTAAATTCTAGAGCTGAAGATCATCAGATATTGGGACTAAATATAAATTTTATAATCAATCATTTCTAAAGACTTCATTTTCAGTTCAGTCGCTCAGTCGTGTCCAGCTCTTTGCGACCCCATGAACCGCAGCACACCAGGCTTCCCTGTCCATCCCCAACTCCCGGAGTCCACCCAAACCCATGTCCATTGAGTCGGTGATGCCATCCAACCATCTCATCCTCTGTTGTCCCTTCTCCTCCTGCCCTCAATCTTTCCCAGGATCAGGGTCTTTTCCAATGAGTCAGCCCTTCGCATAGGTGGCCAGAGTATTGGAGTTTCAGCTTCAACATCAGTCCTTCCAATTTATCACTCAGGACTGATCGCCTTCAGAATGGACTGGTTGGGTCTCCTTGCAGTCCAAGGGATTCTCTAGAGTCTTCTCCAACAACACAGTTCAAAAGCATCAATTCTTCTGTGCTCAACTTTTTTCATAGTCCAACTCTCACATCCATACATGACCATGGGAAAAACCATAGCCTTGACTAGACGGACCTTTGTTGGCAAAGTAATGTCTCTGCTTTTTAATATGCTGTCTTGGTTGGTCATAGCTGTCCTTCCAAGGAGTAAGCGTCTTTTAATTTCATGGCTGCAATCACCATCTGCAGTGATTTTGGAGCCCAGAAAAATAAAGTCAGCCACCATTTCCACTGTTTCCCCCTCTATTTGCCATGAAGTGATGGGACCAGATACCATGATCTTCGTTTTCTGAATGTTGAGCTTTAAGCCAGCTTTTTCACTCTCCTTTTTCACTTTCATCAAGAGGCTCTTTAGTTCTTCTTTACTTTCTGCCATACGGGTGGTGTCATCTGCATATCTGAGGTTATTAATATTTCTCACAGCAATCTTGATTCCAGCTTGTGCTTTCTCTAGTCCAGTGTTTCTTATGATGTACTCTGCATATAAGTTAAATAAGCAGGGTGGACAATATACAGCCTTGACATACTCCCTTTTTCTATTTGGAGCCAGTCTGTTGTTCCATGTCCAGTTCTAACTCTTGCTTCCTGACCTGCATACAGGTTTCTCAAGAGGCAGGTCTGGTGGTTTGGTATTCCTATCTCTTTCAGAATTTTCCACAGTTTCTTGTGATCCACACAGTCAAAGGCTTTGGCATAGTCAATAAGGCAGAAATAGATGTTTTTCTGGAACTCTCTTGCTTTTTTGATGATCCAACAGATGTTGGCAGTTTGATCTCTGGTTCCTCTGCCTTTTCTAAAACCAGCTTGAACATCTGGAAGTTCACGGTTCACGTATTGCTGAAGCCTGGCTTGGAGAATTTTGAGCATCACTCTGCTAGCGTGTGAGATGAGTGCAATTGTGCGGTAGTTTGAACATTCTTTGGCATTGCCTTTTTTTTGGGATTGGAATGAAAACTGACCTTTTCCAGTCTTGTGGCCACTGCTGAGTTTTCCAATTTGCTGGCATATTGAGTGCAGCACTTTCACAGCTTCATCTTTTAGGATTTGGAATAGCTCAACTGGAATTCCATCACCTCCACTAGCTTTGTTCACAGTGATGCTTTCTAAGGCCCACTTGACTTCAAATTCCAGAATGTCTGGCTCTAGATGAGTGATCACACCATCGTTATTATCTTGGTCGTGAAGCTCTTTTTTGTACAGTTTTTCTGTGCATTCTTGCCACCTCTTCCTAATATCTTCTGCTTCTTTGGTCCATACCATTTCTGTCCTTTATCGAGCCCATCTTTGCATGAAATGTTCCCTTGGTATCTCTAATTTTCTTGAAGGGATCTCTCGTGTTTCCCATTCTGTTGTTTTCCTCTATTTCTTGCATTGATTGCTGAGGAAGGCTTTCGTATCTCTTCTTGCTATTCTTTGGAACTCTGCATTCAAATTGGTGTATCTTTACTTTTCTCCTTTGCTTTTCGCTTCCTGTCTTTTCACAGCTATTTGTAAGGCCTCCTCAGAGAGCCATTTTGCTTTTTTTCATTTTTCTTGGGGATGGTCTTGATTCCTGTCTTCTGTACAGTGTCACAAAACTCCGTCCATAGTTCATCAAGCACTCTATCAGATCTAGTCCCTTAAATCTGTTTCTCACTTCCACTGTATAGTCATAAGGGGTTTGATTTAGGTCATAGCTGAATGGTCCAGTGGTTTTCTCTACTTTCTTCAATTTCAGTCTGAATTTGGCGATAAGGAGTTCATGATCTGAGCCATAGTCAGCTCCCGGTCTTGTTTTTGCTGACTGTATAGAGCTTCTCTGTCTTTGGCTACAAAGAATATAATCAATCTGATTTCAGTTATGCATGTATTATTCTATACTCTTTTTATTAATTACCATAGAGCAAGGGTCAGTAAACAGTTTCTGTAAAGGGGCAGATAGTAAATACTTTTGGCTTTGTAGGCCTTACAGTCTCTGTTGCAGTTTCTCAACTCTGCTATTGTAATGCCATAGATGTTATGTAAATGAGTGGACCTGGCTGTGTTCCAGTGAAACTTTACTTATGAAACAGACTGAATTTGGCCCCTGGGCCTTAAGTTGGTCAACCCCTGCTCTATAGCATTATGTGTGATGTCTATTGAGAATAAATTCATCCTTGTTGATATTTTGGCTCATAATTAATTACAATATTGGAGAAGGGAATGGCAGTTTACTCCAGTATTCTTGCCTGGAGAATCCCATGGACAGAGGAATCTGGCAGAGTACAGTCCGTGGAATTGCAAAGAGTCGGACTTGACTGAGTGACCAACGCTAACACTGATTAAAATATCTGTTCTCTTATCTGTGCTATGTATTTTAGAATGGGAGATAGCTCAGACTTCTGGTTATATTCCTACTTTGTCTTCTGAATCTGCACTAATCTCTTACTGTTTGTACTGAGTGCTCAGAGTAGAAGGCGGCAGACCACTATATGATTGTAACTTGTTAGGGGATGATTTAGTAGATTTATAATTGTCTACTCTTAACTTTAGGCATCTCTCAAAACTAAACCCATCCATACGATCATAAGGAAACGAGCACCTCCATGCAACAATGACTTCTGTCGATTGGGGTGTGTATGTTCAAGTCTAGCTTTGGAGAAGCGCCAGCCTGCTCACTGCCGCCGACCAGACTGCATGTTTGGCTGCACCTGTTTGAAAAGAAAAGTTGTACTTGTTAAAGGGGGATCCAAAACTAAGCATTTCCAGAAGAAGAGTGCTCATCGTGATCCAGTATTTTATGATAATTTGGGAGAGGAGCAAAAAGAAGAAGAAGAGGGAGTCAAAGAGGAGGAAGAGCAATTGAAAGAGAAAAAGAAGAGAAAGAAACTAGAGTACAGTGAGTATCAATTAAGAATTAAGACAGTACAGTTTTTTTTCAAATAGTATGATTATTTGAAAATGTGTGTCAGATATAAATTACTTTAATCTTCTTAATCAGTGATCTCATAGGAATTTAATTCTTATTATTCTTAAAATGCTCTTTGTATATGGCATGTGTAATGTACACAGACCTGCACTCATATGCTTTTTTAAAATTAAAATTTTCTCTTGAAGATAGCTCTTCTGTGTTAAATTCGAATCTTCTCTCAATTTCATTTTTTCCTTTTTTACT
Source organism: Bubalus kerabau (assembly GCF_029407905.1). Taxonomy (NCBI): domain Eukaryota; kingdom Metazoa; phylum Chordata; class Mammalia; order Artiodactyla; family Bovidae; genus Bubalus; species Bubalus kerabau. Next base: position 42,055,242 of record NC_073633.1, read on the forward strand.
ATATCTTTTTATTTTGTTTAAATAGATTGACTAATTTCACCATATAATTAGAGAGTTTCTTGCTTCTTAGTTTATTGGTAGATTCTTTAGTGTTTGAGCCACCAGGGAAACCCTTAGTTTATTAGAGGGTTAATATTCCATTTTTGGCAGTTTATGTTTACATTTGCTGTTGTTTGCCATGTACTTTCTTCAGTCAGATTGGATGATTAATATTTTGATATATATCTTCTTCCAGTATTTTCTGTTCATCTACATGTGTGCATATATATATTTTTATAGAAATGAAACTTCTGTATATATAGTAACTTTAGAACTTTCTTATCATAAAATCATGTTCTGCTTTCTGTATTAACTGCGGCTCTATAATTTTAGTTTTATTAGCTTTGTATTCGGAGAAGGCAATGGCACCCCACTCCAGTACTCTTGCCTGGAAAATCCCTTGGACACAGGAACCTGGTGGGCTGCAGTCCATGGGGTCCCTAAGAGTCGGAAACGACTGAGTGACTTCACTTTCACTTTTCAGTTTCATGCGTTGGAGAAGGAAATGGCAACCCACTCCAGTGTTCTTGCCTGGAGAATCCCAGGGACAGGGGAGCCTGGTGGGCTGCCGTCTGTGGGGTTGCACAGAGTCGGACACGACTGAAGCGACTTAGCAGCAGCAGCAGCTTTGAATTATTACAGTTCTTTTGGTTGGATATTTAGCTTTTCTGGGTTTTCAAATAGTATGGTGATGAACGTTCATGTTCAGTATAGGCTATTAAAAGTGGAATTGCTGTGACAATGAGGATTTTTAAACATTTTTAAATGTTGCTACAATTGTACCAACTACACAATTACCAGTAGTTGGATAGTGCCAGTTCTATATTCTTGTTAGATATTAAAACTGATAGGCAGAAACTGATGTCTTATCTTAAATTTACATTTCTATAGTGATAGGTTTATTGAACATGTCATAAACTGTAAATGGCTTTTTCAAATTGTTTGCTAACTTGTATTGGAGTGGCTTTGTTTTTTCCCCATATGTTTCCAAGATCTTTATTTTTTCCAGGTTGTAATTTTGTAATTTACATTTTAATTTTCTTCGGAGTTCTTTCCATCTCCCTTAGGCAAAGGAAAATCTGAGATGACATGGTTAAGTCTAGTCTCTTCTTTTTATGATTTTGGTTTTTTGGAATCTTATGTAGAAAGTCTTTCTCTATCCTCAAGATTTAAAAAAAATTAGATTAATAAATGGTCTTAAAAAATTAAATTTTTGATAAATCTGGAATTTATATCAAATTTGGAGTAGGGCATCATTTCTCCCTCAAATGGCTAGCCAGTTGTACTATTACTTGTTGAGAATAAATACTTTACTTATTGGTTTAAAATGTCATATGTGATACAGGAAATGAAAATATACCAGTGTTTGGGTCTGTTTTTAGTTTTTGCTGTTCATTTTGTGACCAGTGCCAGGCTGTTCTAATTGCTGTTTCAGTATTCAAATAAGGTACTCTACCTTCATGAACTTCTTATAAATATGATTTTAAAAGTTTAGAATGAAATATAATACAAAGTTAGTAATTTAGTTTTTCCCATATCTCCTTATTGAGTTTACCCCCATCTTCCACTTACAGCAATACTTTTCCATTTCAAAGCAACAGAAGTAAGTTACAAAAACCACAGCAGGAGGAATACAGTATATCTGTTAGGTTTATTACTTTATTTTCTTGGTAGAGACTTTACCCTGTATCTTAATTAGAATTAAACTCTAGAAGCCAGCCAATTACCGAAATATATTTTGGTTTTCTCACTGGGATAGTCCTTAATAAAAGACATTGTCTACTATGTTCTAGGAGCCATTAAATTTCTTGTACTGTTAGGGAACAATGAGGAAAGGAGGAGAGATATTTTGTAATGATTGCTTTGTAAAAGGAGTAGAAATAGGAAAGAGTTCTTGGAGGCAGAAGTGTTGTTGAAACTGAACATAAAGGTAAATATAGAAACTGGAAGAAGTTGAAATCTATCAGTGTTTTGCAAAAAGATAGGTGGAAAATGAGAAAAAAAAATTGCTGATGATTTAAAGGAGTTGGAGAAAGTTAGGAGAAAATGAAAGAGAAATTACTGGAAGAAATGATGGTAGATAGAGGGCCTTCCCTGGTGGTGCAGTGGTTAAAACTCCACATTTCCACTTCAGGGGACACAGGTTTGATCCCTGATCAGGGAACTAAGATCCTGTATTCTGTGTGGTGTGGCCAAAAATAAATAAATAAATAAAAGTAATAGGGTAGAGTAGAATAGAACAGAAACAAGTGGTGATAGAAAATGTCTCAAAGCTGAAGAATATGACATTTCTGATTTATGGGGCCACTGCATACCAGGCAGTTAAGAATTTTAAGGTGACTCTATGTAGACACGTTCTTCTGACATTTCAGAACACTGAGAGTAAAGAATATATTCTGAACTCTTTTTAGAAGAAGACACTTTTACTAGGAAGGATTTTGAATCAGTTTGGTGTCAAAGAGATCATCAATAACAGTGGATGTTTGAGTAATATTCTTAAAGTCAGAGTTGAATAGGGATTGGATGAATTTTTAATCTAACAGTCTTGGCCAAATTATAAACCATAATTTATAATTATGCATGAAATAGAGATATATTAAAATATCAGGATGCAAGAAGTTGATCTCTTACAGATTCTTGGTTACTTTCTTGAGGTTGTGCTCCAGAAAATGAAAAAAAAAAAAAAAAAATCAAGAAACATGAGATAACTTCTAGTGAGTTATGAACACAGCCCAAGAGAAAACAATCTTAGGATGACTACTATAGAGCAAGACTATAAAGCAAGCAGTCTAATTTAAAATAGAAAAATCAGAAGATGCTGAGAAGACTACCTTTAAGAGTATATTCGTTTTATTTTAAGAAATGACATGGTTAAGAGCCTGGATGATTCATGATTAGGTGAAAGTATATGTCAACTTCATCAATTAAAAAAAGAATTGAAAACACAAGAAGGAAAAGATTTGTACAGGAAAATTATGGTCCAACTATTGTATTAACCAGCACAATTTTTGATAAGTTTCAAGCAATTAAGAGTAAGAAAAGAAGGACTTCCTATTAGTCTACTGGATGGGAATCCACCTTCCATTGTGGGGAACACTGGTTCAGTCCCTGACCTGGGAACTAAGATCCCACATGCTGCATGAATAATAATAATATTAATAAATTAATAAGAGAGAATCTATTGGACAATTTGAACAGATTTAGTGGTATAGGATTACATTTTCTTCTCCTTAGGGGTCAGTCACATTAGTTGATTCTACAAGGATTGATAGGGCTTCCCTCATAGTTTGGTGAAGAATCCACCTGCAGTGCAGGAGACCCCAGTTTGATTCCTGGGTTGGGAAGATTCCCTGGAGAAGGGATAGGCTACCCACTCCAGTATTGTTGGGCTTCCCTTGTAGTTCTGCTGGTAAAGAATCTGCCTTCAATGCCGGAGACCTGGGTTTCTGGGTTGGGAAGATCGCCTGGAGAAAAGAAAAAGGCTACCTCCTCCAGTATTCTGGCCTGGAGAATTCCATGGACTACATAGTCCATGGAGTCCCAAAGGATTGAACACAATTGAGCTACTTTCACTTTCTTTCACAAGGATTGATCACGTAAGCATAATTGACTAAGCAGATGTATGGATGTTTTGATGTTTAGAATTGGCACATACAAATTGTTGAAGTTCCAAATTTTTAGAATAGAAATTAGTACCACAAACCATGATAATGTGAAAGTAGCTCTATAGCTGGAGAAGGCAATGGCACCCCACTCCAGTACTCTTGCCTGGGGAATCCCATGGGCAGAGGAGCATGGTAGGCTGCAGTCCATGGGGTCGTGAAGAGTCGGGCGAGCTGATAAAAGTTGAGATGTGGAACAAATTTAGGATGCTAATTTCCTTATCTTTCATCACACTGAGTCCCTAGCTAATGCTAAAATCACGGAGTTGAGTATAACGTGTTTTATTTAGGATTATTGAGATAACTACCAAAACTGAACACAAATGGTTGAAAGTAGTCACTTATGGAACTCTGACACCGTGTGGTGGAAGACTTCCCTTTCATTTTTGTGTCATTTTGTAGTTTGAATTCTTAGTGTTTTTAAATTTATTCTACAGTTAATGTGTAAATTAAAAATTAGTGTTTTTGATGTGTGAAATTTAGGCATTTAACAATTGCTTTTTTTGGTCATTAAATTTTTTTCTGTGATTAGCAGCCCATTAATTCATTGATGTGGACAGAGGGATGCTAACATTATTAGATAGTTTTTATGAAGAGCACTCTATAAGGGTTATGTTATTTAAATCTTGCAACTTTTCGTGATAAGGAGGTTTCTCCATTTTACAAATACACTAATTGAGTGCTTAAGCATTTGAGTGGCTTGTTCCTCAAGGTCACATTGCTGTTAAGTGAGCAATAGGGATTTGAACCCAAGTTTTTCAAATCTTTGTGTTTTTTGTACTGTGTAAGATATGATTTCTGAAATTTGGCCTTCACTCTTATCACCTGTTTACTCTTTTGTTTGTCTAAAAATACTGCAGACAGTATAAAAGCACCACTTAGCTGCTGTGAGGTGGTACCATGACAGAGGATAAAATCTGGTATTCCTGCTTTCTCAGCCTGCTTAGAATTTTGTTGGAAATGTGTACCTGCAAGTTAACTTGATGTAAAGAGAAGATCAGTAAAATTGATATCTGTAGGAAACTGATTATGAAAAATGGAGAATATACCAATTATCAATATCAGGAATGAGAAGTGACATTACTACAGACTTTCAAAGGATAATAAGGAAATATTAGAAACAACTTTATAGTGATAAATTGGACAACTTAGATGAAATGAAAAAGTTTTTTTGAAAGACTGCAAAGTTGCCAGACTCATGAAGAGGAAATAATTGCTTAGCCCTATACCTGTGAACTTGTAATGAAAACTCCCACAGTGACATGCGTTCCAGATATCTTCATGGTGATATCTGCAAAACTGTTTAAGGAAGAAATAATATCCAGTCTCTACAAACAATCCATAAAATGGTTTCATTCTGTGAGACCAGTATTACCCTAATACTCAAACCAGTTATGAACATACATAAAAATTATAAATAAAAATTTAGCAAGTCACATCTATGTATATTTTAAGGATAAATATGTCATGGCCTAGTGGGATTTATCCTAGGTCTGCAGGGTTGATTTAACATCTGAAAATAATTACTGTAGTTCACCATTACCATAACAAACTTTTTCTTTTTTATAACAGACTCTAAATATATATATGTATATATCTCATATGAAATCAATAGATATTTTGAAAAATTGGGAAAATCCATTTCTGATGAAAGTCCTTAAGCACACTAGCAATAGAAAGAAACTTCCTCAACCTGATAAGGAGCATCTATAAAAAACTTGGCAGCCAACATACTAATTTTGGTACAAGGCTGAGTACTTGCTCCCAGAGATTAGGAATGAAGAAGATTGTCCTCTTGCATCATGTCTGTTTAACATCATACAGCCTAGCCAGCCAGTAAGGCGTGAAAAAGAAAATGCATCCAGGTTGGAAAAGAAGAAATAAAATTGGTTTTTTTGTAGATAGGGGAATTCTAGGAAATCTACAAAACTACTAGATGTGTAAGTTAGTTGAGTGAGGTTATAGCATTCAGCAATATCAAGATACAGTATATTTGTATATATGCCAGTGAACAACTTGAAATTGAAGTTAAAAATACCATTTAAAATAATATACAAAGAAATGAAATGCTTAAGGATAAATCTGACTAAAGCTGCAAAAAAGGAAAACCCTTTATACTAAAAAAGTGCTGAGTGCATGCATGTGTCTGACTATTTGCAAGCTTGTGACTGTGTGGCCTGCCAGGTTCCTCTGTCTGTGGGATTCTCCAGGTAAGAATGCTGGAGTGGGTTGCCATGTTTTCCAGGGGATCTTCCCAACCCAGGGATCGAACCCACATCTCTTGCATCTCCCGCATTGGCAGATGGATTGTTTACCACTGTGCCACCTAAGTAAAGGGAGAGGTACACAGTTTTCATGCATCAGAAGATTCTTGGTAAGATACAGTTTTCCTCAGACTGATTTATAGATTTGACTCTGTTCCAGTCAAAACCTCAATAGGCTTCTTTAGGTAGAAATTGGTGAGTTGTTTCTAAAATTTATATGGAAAATAAAGGACTTAGAGTAGTCCTTTGATAAACAAGGACATAGTTGGTAGACTTATACTACCTGATTTTACTGTAAAGCTGATGTAATTGGGAGAAACAAAGACACTCACAAGCATACCTCATTTTATTGTAATTTGAATATATTGCAGTTTTTATAAATTGAAGGTTTGTCGCAGTTGATGTCCAGCAAGTCTGTTGGCACCATTTTTCCAGCAACGTTTGCTCCTTTCATGTCTCTGTGTCATATTTTGGTGATTCTCACAATATTTCAGATTTTTTCATTATTAGTACACTTGTATAAATTGTACCAATACAAGATGGCAAACTTAATGAATGTTGTGTGTATTCTGACTACTCTAGCTACTATTTCCCATCTCTCTCCCTCTGCTTGACCTCCCTGTGTCCTGAGACACAACAGTAATGAAATTAGGCCAATTGATAACCCTACAATGGTCTTTTAAGTTTTCAAGTGAAAGGAATGGTTTTACATCTCTCATTTTAAATCAAAGCTAGAAGTGATTAAGCTTAGTGAGGAAGGCATGTCAAAAGCTGAGATGGGCTGAAAGCTATAAAGTGCTTTCACCAGTTAGCCAAGTTGTAAATGCAAAGAAAAAGTTCTTGAAGGAAACTAAAAGTGCTACTCCAGTGAACATATGAATGATAAAAAAGCAAAACAGTCTTATTGCTGACACTGAGAAAGTTTCAGTGGTTTGAATAGAGTATCATACCAGTCATAACATTCTCCTAAGCTAAAAGCCCGTAATTGTCTTGAATTCTATGAAGTCTTCTAAGAGAGGGTGAAAAGTTTGAAGCTAGCTGTGTTTGGTTATTAAGGTTTATGGAAAGAAACTAGCTCCATGACATATAAATAAATGCATGGAGAAGCAGCAGGTACTGGTATAGAAGCTGCAGCAAGTTATCTAGAAGATCTATCTCACATATAGCAATGACTGCTACACTAAACTGCGGGCATTCAATGTAGGCAAAACAGCCTTATGATGGAAGAAGATGCCATCTATGACAGTTTTGTCAGTTTTTGCTTCATGTATTTTGATGGTCTGTCATTAGGTGTATGAATGTTTGTAAACATTTCTTCTGGATGTAGCAAACATTTTATTAGTATATGACATCCTTCTTTGTTGGGTTTCCCTGGTGGCTTAGATGGTAAAGAATCTGCCTGCAATGCAGGAGACCCAAGTTTGATCCCTGGGTCAGGAAGAAGGGAATGGGCTACCCACTCCAGTATGCTTGCCTAGAGAATTCCATGGACAGAGAAACCTACTGGACTACAGTCTCTGGTGTTGCAAAGAGTTGGACATGACTGAGTGACTAACACACACACATCCTTCTTTGTCTGTTTTTTTGGTTTGATGTTTACTTTGATCTTAGTATAGCCATCCCTATTCTTTTCTGGTTACTGTTTGCATGGATTATCATTTTCTGTCACTTTCAGCCTGTTTGTGCCTTTGGATCTCAAAGTGAGTCTCTTGGTGACAGGATATAATTAGATCATGTGTTTTTTGTTTTTTTTTTTAATCAATTCTGCCAGTCTTTCTTTTGATGGAGATTTTAATCTATATTTAAAGTAGTTATCAATAAGAAGGGTCTTCTGTCATTGTGCTGTTTGTTTTCTGTATACTTTATAACTCTTCGGTTCCTCGGTTCCTGCATTACTGTATTATTTTGGTTTTAGTTGGTATTTTGTTGTGAAATGTTTGAATTTTTTTTTCATTTCCCTTTGTGTGTTTTGTGTAGCTTTTTAAATTTTTTTGGTTACCATCAGTTCAGTTCAGTTCAGTCGCTCAGTTGTGTCCGACTCTTTACAACCCCATGAATTGCAGCACACCAGGCCTCCCTGTCCATCACCTACTCCCGGAGTTCACTCAAACTCACGTCCATCGAGTCGGTGATGCCAGCCAGGCATCTCACCCTCTGTCGTCCCCTTCTCCTCCTGCCCCCAATCCCTCCCAGCATCGGAATCTTTTCCAATGAGTCAACTCTTTGAATGAGGTGGCCAAAGTATTGGAGTTTCAGCTTTAGCATCATTCCTTCCAAAGAACACCCAGGACCGATCTCCTTTAGAATGGACTGGTTGGCAGGGGTTACATTTACCATCTGAAGTTATAGCACTCTAAATTTGTATCAACTTAACTTGACTGACATTAAAAAAAACTCTGCTCCTTTATAGCTATACTTCCACACCTTTTGATTGTTAATGTCACAATGTTACATATTTATACATTGTATATTCAGAAGCAAATGATTTTTTAAATGCATTAATTTCTTAAATTATGTAGAAAACAAAATTTAGAGTTATAAACAAAATAATAATAATACTAACTTTCATACTAAGATTTTTCCCTTTAAATGCATATTAGTCTCTCAAATTCTATAGAAAATGAAGAGTACATTTACAGAATATGTTATAATAATACTAAGTTCTCTCTTTCTCTCTCTCTCTCTCTCTGGAAGGACAGTTTTGCTGCATTTAGTTTTCTTGGTTGATAGTATTTTTCTTTTAACACTTTGGATAGATCCGATCACTGTCTGGTGGCCTCCAGAGTTTCTGATGAGTCATCTGCTCATATTTTATTGAGGATCTCTTGTAAGTGATGATTTGCTTCTCTCTTTCTGCTTTCAAGATTCTTTGTCTTTCTCTTTTTAAAGTTTGATGGTATCACCCAGGTCCTTAGGTTCTGTTCACTTGTCTTTAATCTCTTTTATTCCTGTTCCTTAGATTCCATGATTCCCATGGTGCTATCTTCAAATTCACTGATTCTTTTTTTTGCCTGTTTGAATCTGCTTTTGAGTCCCTGTAGTTAATTTTTCATTTTAGTTACTGTGCTTTTTAAGCTCCAGGATTGCTTTTTGGTTTCTTTTCAGGTTTTGTGTTTCGTTATCAATATTTCCATCTTTTTCACATATTATTTTCTTGACTTTCTCCACATCTTCCTTGATTTTTTTGAGTATCTTTTTTTTTTTTCAGTGTCAGAGCTCTATTTTATTTAGAAGATAGCAGGGGAGAGAGAGAGAGAGAGAGAAAGAAAAGAGTGCACGCACGAGGGAGAGAGAGTCCGTGAGAAAGCGCTTTGGCTCCTCCTTTTACATGTTTTTCCTCCACCTAGGCCTGCCCTATGCAAATTGGGCTTAGCCAGGAGTGCTGTTTGTTCTGTTTGTTCTGCCTGAAGTCTTCACTCTGGTCTTCGGACCTTCCTTGTCTTTTAGCCACTGCCATTTTGGACTCCTTTTCCCTATTCTACCTACCTAACATTCCCCCCTCAAGAGATGGGAGGCCCAGTTCTTTGGGAATAGGGGCGTCGAGGTCTTTCTGGCTACTTCCTGCTGAACTGGGGCGGTGAGGGGTATTGGGCCTCCCCCTCTTGCTAGTCTCAATCCTCAGAGTCCTTATAGCGGTGTCCAAGGGTGTGTGATATTTTCCGTGGTCAGCTGTAGTTTTATATCTTGGTTGAACTGGCACTGCATGTTGTAGCTGGTTGACCTGGGCAGAGACAAAACAGGTTAGACAATTAACAGTACATGGAATAATCATAAGCATCATCAATATAGCATAACAAGGACTAGTAGGGACATTGGTCAATTTTAAATTCACATGGCCAGGATAGCTCAAGTCCCTCCTTGTTCAGGGATCAGAAGATCTATCTCCTGTCTGTCTTGGAGTACAATCTCTGTCAAGCTCTGTTGGCTCCTTAGAGTTATCCTGAGAAATCTTATCCCCAGAAGCCAGATTTTGGGTGTGTTCATTAGAATGGCACTCATTGGTAGTTCTGAATAGGTATCTGAGATCTCTCAGGGGCTCACAGGTGTATTGAGTGTCCTCTTCTGTTTTCTTCCATGGCTTGACTCTTGAGTAGTGAATCCAGGAGTCATGTCCTGGTACCTTGACTGCTGTGGGGTAGAAAGTATTACAGGGCAGGGGCCCTTCCATGTGGGCTGGAGTTGAGCCTTTGGGGACCCATCTTTCCAGACTTTAATTAGGACTTGAGTTCCTGGAGCATATAGTGGTGACTCTTTAGAATCTTTTTGGTCCCGGTTCATACCCCACAAGCGTATATCCTGTTGGAATTGCCCAATGGCCATGGTATAAGACTGGAGGGTCTGAACCTCTGGATCTAGGAAGAGCTCATTGACATAAACAAAAGGTCTCCCATATAGCATCTCATAAGGACTAAGACCAACCTGTTCCTTAGGGACAGTGCGGGTACAGAGGAGAGCTATTGGTAAAGCCTCCTTCCATCCCAGGGAGGTCTCCTGGGTTATCTTTTTTATCGCTGATTTTAAGAATTGATTGGCTCTTTGTACTTTTCCTGAAGATTGAGGCCTCCAGGCACAATGGAGATAATAAGTAATGCCCAATGCTTTGAAGACTCCTTGGGTGACCTTAGAAGTAAATGATGTCCCATTGTCACTTTGTAATGACCTGGGCAGACCAAATCTTGGAATGATTTCATGGAGCAGTTTTTTTTACCACCTCCTCAGCCTTCTCAGTCCGGGTGGGAAAGCCTTCAATCCATCCTGTGAATGTATCTATCATAACTAATAGGTATTTATACCCTTGAGAAACTGGCATCTGGGTGAAGTCCATCTGCCAGTCCTCTCCTGGGTAGACCCCATGTTGTTGGACGGGCTGGGCCAGCTGGGGTCTTCGAGCTCCTTGGGGGTTGTTTAATTGGCAAGTGGGACAAGAGGAGACCACCTGTCTTATAGTTGTTTGGAGGCCTGTTCCTCTGAAGGACCTTTCTAGTAATCTTTGGAGGGCCTTTTCTCCTAAATGAGTAGTGGCATGTAAGGAGTTAACCAATTTCCATTGGAGGTTTCCAGGCAGAAAAAGGAGTCCCTCCTTTTGGAACCACCCCATATGATCTTCTTGAAAGCCCTCGCTCTTAGCTTTAAGAATCTCACCTTCAGTATATGAAGGAGTTTCTGGCAAATTAGTCTGTGGAACTAAGGTGGCAATCCCTATTAGGTCATGGTTCTGTAATGCTGCTCTCCTAGCTGCCTGATCAGCTGCTTGGTTCCCTCGTGCCACTTCCGTGTTCCCTTTTTGGTGTCCTTTACAGTGGGAGACTGAAACCTCAGTAGGCAGATGGACCGCCTCCAAGAGTCGAAGAATCTGATAACCTTATTTGATTGGGGACCCTCGGGTGGTCAAGTGGCCACTTTCTTTCCAAACAGCCACATGTGCATGTAGCACCAGAAAGGCATACTTGGAGTCAGTGTAAATGGCTGTTCTTTTTCCTTTTCCCAGCTCTAAAGCTCGAGTCAGGGCTATGAGCTCAGCTAATTGGGCTGAAGTACCTGGTGGCAGAAGCTAAGCCTCTATGGTCTCAAAATTGGAGACTACTGTATACCCGGCTCTTCTTTTTCCATCCAAGACAAAGCTGCTTCCATCAGTGTACCAGATTTCCTCAGGATTGGTCAGAGGATCTTCTGACAATCCCTCTCGGGGTTTTGTCCAGTGGTCCAAGATTTCTAGACAAGAGTGAAATGGGAGAGAGCCCTCGGGGGTAGGTAGGAGGGTGGCTGGGTTAAGAACCTCACAAGGGGATATAGTGAGGCCTGGATTTTCCATCAGCATTACTTGATATCTGAGGATTCTTTGATCAGACATCCATAAATGGCCTCTCCCATTTAGGAGTTGTTTTACTTGGTGGCTGGTAAAAATAGTTAGTTTGCCCCCAAAGGAGAGTTTTAAAGCATCTTCTATCATGATTGCAATAGCTGCAAGATTTCGAAGGCAGGGGGGGCCAACCTCAGGAAGTTGGATCGAGCCTCTTGGATAAATAAGCTACAGGCTGGGCTCAGATCCCAACCTTTGAGTTAACACTCCCAAGGCTATTCCCTCTCTTTCATGGACATAAAGTTGGAATGCTTTTTCTGGGTCTGGCAACCTCAAGGCAGGTGCCTGAGTTAAGGCCTGTTTTAGTGTAGCCTCTGCCTCCTTTTGAGGAGTTCCCCACATCAGTGGGATTGAATCATCTTGTCCCTTTAAGCTTTCGTATAAGGGCTGGGCAATTAGACCGTAGTTGGGTAGGACACTCAGGGACCACCAGAAACTGGTGGGAAAATATTTGTCCATCCCAGCAACAAAGAAGTGCTCGGGTGAATCTTTTAGTAGTTGCTTTTCCTGTAGCACCCAAAATGGTACAGGTTTGGGAGGAGAAGGCTCCAGAGTAGGAGATCAAGACAGAGTAGATAGCCCCTGTGTTAGTTAACCAAGAAATTCTCGGAACCTACCTGCCACATCCAGTTGCACCCTTGGCTCCAGCCCCGTGATGGTTATCTGTGACAGGCGGGCTGGCTGGAGCGGGCCGCTTCAGTCCTCTTGAATCATCGTGAGGGTAGGCTTGGCACTTGACCTTGAGGCTCTTGGGTCCCGAGGGCAGAGTGCCACCCAATGTCCCAGTTGATGGCATTTGTGGCAAGCCGTTCTAGGAGACTTGTCACGATTTGGACACTCTTTGGCCCAATGCCCTGCCTGTCTACAGATCAGGCATCTGTCTCATGC